>NC_059203.1:8487707-8799500 GCF_020615455.1 Coregonus clupeaformis
AGGTTGCGAGTTTGAATCTCATAACGGACAACTTTAGCATTTTAGCTAATTGGCAACTTTTCAACTACTTACTACTTTTGAGCTACTTTGCAACTACTTAGCATGTTAACCATTCCCTTAACCCTAACCTTAACCATTTTTGCTAACCCTTCCCCTAACCCTTTTATTTTATTTTATTTTATTTTTATTTAACCTTTATTTAACCAGGTAAGCCAGTTGAGAACAAGTTCTCATTTACAACTGCGACCTGGCCAAGATAAAGCAAAGCAGTGCGATAAAAACAACAACACAGAGTTACATATGGGGTAAACAAAACATAAAGTCAAAAATACAACAGAAAATATATATACAGTGTGTGCAAATGTAGTAAGTTATGGAGGTAAGACAATAAATAGGCCATAGTGCAAAATAGTTACAATTTCGTATTAACACTGGAATGATAGATGTGCAAAAGATGATGTGCAAATAGAGATACTGGGGTGCAAATTAGCAAAAATAAATAACAATATGGGGATGAGGTAGTTGGGTGGGCTAATTTCAGAATGGCTGTGTACAGGTGCAGTGATTGGTAATCTGCTCTGACAACTGACGCTTAAAGTTAGTGAGGGAGATAAGAGTCTCCAGCTTCAGAGTTCCATCCTAACCTTAACCCTTTAACCTAACTCCTAAACTAACTCCTATGTATTTTAGGCAGAGTTGCAAAGAAAAAGCCATATCTCAGACTGGCCAATAAAAATAAAAGATTAAGATGTGCAGTCTGAGATATGGCTTTTTCTTTGCAACTCTGCCTAGAAGGTCAGCATCCCGGAGTCGCCTCTTCACTGTTAACGTTGAGACTGGTGTTTTGCGGGTACTATTTAATGAAGCTGCCAGTTGAGGACCTGTGAGGCGCCTGTTTCTCAAACTAGACACTCTAATGTATTTGTCCTCTCGCTCAGTTGTGCACCGGGGCCTCCCACTCCTCTTTCTATTCTGGTTAGAGCCAGTTTGCGCTGTTCTGTGAAGGGAGTAGTACACAGCATTGTACGAGATCTTCAGTTTCTTGGCAATTTCTCGCATGGAATAGCCTTCATTTCTCAGAACAAGAATAGACTGACGAGTTTCAGAAGAAAGTTATTTGTTTCTGGCCATTTTGAGCCTGTAATCGAACCCACAATTGCTACTCAACTAGTCTCAAGAAGGCCCGTTTTTTTGCTTTTTTAATCAGCACAACAGTTTTCAAGTGTTTTCTAATGATCAATTAGCCTTTTAAAAAGATAAACTTGGATTAGCAAACACAACGTGCAAACACAACGTGCAAACACAACGTGCTAACCACCCATACACAAAAATTTATGCACGCATGACTGTAAGTCGCTTTGGATAAAAGCGTCTGCTAAATGGCATATTATTATTATTATTTTTATTATTATTGGAACACAGGACATATGGTTTCTGATAACATGTGGTCCTCTGTAGCTCAACTGGTAGAGCACGGCGCTTGAAGCGCCAAGGTAGTGGGTTCGAGCCCCGGGACCACCCATACACAAAAATGTATGCATGCGTGACTGTAAGTCGCTTTGGATAAAAGCGTCTGCTAAATGGCATATTATTTATTATATTATTATAATGGGCCTCTGTACACCTATGTAGATATTCCATTAAAAAATCAGCCGTTTCCAGCTACAATAGCCATTTACAACATTAATAATGTCTACAATGTATTTCTGATCAATTTGATGTTATTTTAATGGACTTAAAAAATATATATATTTTGAAAACAAGGACATTTCTAAGTGACCCCAAACTTTTGAACGGTAGCGTATATGGGGGATTGGAAATGATGCAGACAATTACATTGATAGAAGTCACAATCTATTTGAAATATTAAAGCTGATTTAGCCCCCCCAAAAGAAGTGGAAAATTGCTAATGCACTACCACATTTAAAAATCGCACCTTATGTATTCTATTATTACACTTTTTTAGGGGGGGGGGGCTTGGGGGCTTGGGGGCTCCATAGCAGCCGGGGGCCCCTGCACACAGCGCTTAGTCTGCGTATAGGCAGAGGCTTTGCTGAACACAAGTCCTCTGGATAATGAAAACATTATTTTGATTAATTAATTTATACTATTTCATCCTTTCACAAGATATAGTCCCGACACAAATCTAGGGTTGTTACCCAAGTCGGCTGGTCGTTCGTTCTATCGGTTCGGTTGTCAGAGACACGACCCAGTCATTCAGTCTTTTTGTTCTGTATGTATGGACGTGACCCAGTCGTTCGTTCTAAACGTTCCATTGCCATACTGGCTGGTAACGTTCTTATCCCTTGCTTGCTAGCTATGCAACTACGGCTAACTTACAGTCACGTCAAACAGTGCAGCCAGAATAACAGCAACAGCTGCATTTGTGTTCGTTTAAGCTGTTTTCTAGTGACATTTATTTGGATACATCCATAACTAATAGCTAATAATAACAGCTAATGATGTGCGATTTCGCCTGGCGTAGAAAATGTGCTCTTTCATCAGGATACTGTTGTTCAGAGGAGCTAGCCAACAACACAGCTAACACAATCACTTCAAACTGAAGTTGGAAAGGCTGCAAACTAGCTGCACTTCGTTTCGTTTTACCTATTTGCTATTGATAGTTGTTTGTATACTGTATATCCATAAAGATGATGCTGATTCATGATTTCGACTGGCTGAGAAAAGCTGCCTGCCTGTTTATCTCATCCCGACTCCTGACACGTTCAGTGCTAGAGATACTGGAGATCTAATTTTAATATTGAAACAATGTTGCAAATGTCGGAGAGACAGACAGTAAGGTTTATACAAATCTCTGCTGTTGAAAACTAAATGTTAATCTAAAAGAAATGTGATATAATGTCTAGATGCTTTTCATAGTGGAGATCAAGTTTATAAATTGCCTGGCTGGGCTGATGAGACAGTGGATTGCGCAGTCATAACGTCATAGATTTAGCCGGTGGTAACTTGTGGAATAGACACTATCTGAAATGCGGTTTTAACCAAACAGCATTCAGGATTAGACCCACCCGTTGTATAATCTAAAATACTACTTACGAATGGAATCTTACGATTGTCATATGCAGACTGGTAGGAGATCACCATTGATAAATCCCAATTGTCCTCAGCCTCAGTGCTCGTGCACGACCTTGGCTATTTGAATTTCGAAAGACCCCTAATTGACATATATGGTCCAAATCATCCCTTTAAAGCCTGTGGGGAATATACAATGCGGTACCATGAAATACATCGGTGCAACCAAAAAAAGCGACGAAAACAAAACATTGAAGAGACTGAAATAGAGGTGCTAGTGACAGAGGTTGAGTACAACCAAAATGTTTTATTTGGCTTGCTCAGTTGTGGCTTGACCAGTAAAAATTAAAACATAGCTACAAAGAGAGGACCATAGGGACAATTCAAATTGCTTTCAGCAATGGCAAAAAATATTTCAAATGAGTAGTCAACAGTCACCAATAAGCCTTCCATCCTCAAAGCTTCCTCCTTAGGCGTATAGGCCAACATTGCTGTTCTGCAGAATGAAAGAGTCATGCGTTCCACCTGGCCACCACATTCAGCAGCGTCCTTTGCGCATCACATAACCTATTACCTGCACATTAAGTGAGTGGAAGCCTTTTCTGTTCACGTAGTTGAACTCATTTTGGGATGGTGCTTTTATGGTGATGTGGGTGCCATCTATTGCTCTGTTCGTATTTGGGAACCCATTGTTGGCAAAGAAATCCCTCTTGACGGGAGTGTTGGTGGCAGGTAGCTTAGTGGTTGAGAGCGTTGTGCCAGTAACCGAAAGGTCGCTGGTTCTAATCCCCGAGCCAACTAGGTGAAAAATCTGTCGACTGTGCCCTTGAGCAAGGCACTTAACCCTAATTGCTCATGTAAGTCGCTCTGGATAAGAGCGTCTGCTAAATGACTGAAATGTAATGTAAATGTTGACTTCCACCTGTTGTGCGATGGTGTATGGAAATTGTATGTAACTGTTCATTTTGCTAATGATTGCATGCAAAACATCGGCTCATCTCGATTTCCATACACCATCGCACAACAGGTGGAAGTCAAGAGGGGTTTATTTGCTATCAATGGGTTCCCAAATACGAACAGAGCTGTGAGATGTCGATCAGCAAGCTCCAGCTGAAAAGATCCTGTTGCCAAAAACACGAGGTTGGATAGCAATTGGATGTGCACCGGAATAGTATGTGTTTGTTTGCCTTTCTAAAGTATATCTTATATTCTCACAAAGACATCAAAAACAACTTTCTATTGATGGATTCGATTGCAACCTTTGAACTTCTTTAAGCACATGCCTCTGATTCCAAAGTTGAAAGTTAGAATCCAGTGATAGAAAGTTGTTTTTGATATTTTTTGTTTTAAGCCTATTCCAAACCTTAACTCTTAAGAATTTGGAGTTAAGAATTGAGTTAACCCCTGAACTTAACCCTAACCTTAAACATTCGGAGTTAATGCCTAAACTTAACCTTAAACACTTCGAAATGTGATGTTTGGAACAACTTCAAAATGTAGGCATTAACTCCACATTTTTAACTTCAAATTCGTAAGGGTTAAGGTTTGAGATTGGCTTAAAACAAAAATATCAAACACAACCTCGAAGGGCAGATGCCTAATCCCATCCGCCATCCTCATCCACAACACTTTAGCAAAACCGAAACCTACTTGAAGGTAAAAGCATTCACTGTTGCCCCTAGTGGCTGGTTTTCACGTCATCTCCCAAAGTCCTCAGACATGGATGGACGTCGAATACTGACTTGTAGCACGGGTGACTGAAAATCCACTCCATGGTGAAATACGTTTATGATGAACTTCCTTCACCGTGGAGTAGAGTTTAGTCCACTAACCTGTCTCTAAAAATGCCCTCTCTGCGAAATGCAGCTTGTGCCAAATCTTTCAACAAATTTCTCATTCGATTTCCCATTATCTCAGTCTTTTATAGTATTTCAACAATGGTTTCACTTTCACACGTGCCTCTAATTTAACAAATGACTGTACATTATATGGATTATTATCGTAACAAATGCACTGATGTGGTCAAATTATATGATATGGTTTAGAAAGCCTTTTCAAAGAATTAGAAGACATTACATTAATTTTTAAGGAAATTATTCAATGGAATACATTTAAAAGCATACATGCATGCCAAACCAGTTATCATTTGTATCAGTGTTGCAACAATTTTATGTTTGTCAAAGTCAGTATAGGGAAAAATAAGACTAGTCTATGTTCTACTCATGATACTCATGATAATTCACATACCGCTCAGTACTTTTTAGTTAAAAATTTCCTTTGCCATCTGCATCTTGCATGTAACCTGTTATTGTAACCCCCCCTGCACTGCAATCTGGTAACAATGTCCAACTGTCAACACTACCATGTCAGTCTCCAATTTAGAGTGCTTGTGATATGCCTGATTCAGTAGAAACATTTTTCACAGCAACACAAACAGACTTTCATAGACTTGTCTGAAGATTAAAGGTAGTCTGGAAGGCATTGGTGTCAATTTGAAATAACCATTGGTAATTTTTGCAGCACCAATTAATGAATATAGAATTGGCACAGATTAATAACCATGGACAAAAAAACTAATATTTTTTAATGCTGTTTAATCCATGCCCAATGCCTTGCAAAAGTATTCACCCCCCTTGGCATTTTTCCTATTTTTGTTGCATTACAACCTGTAATTTAAATGGATTTCTTTTTGGATTTCATGTAATGGACATTCACAAAATAGTCCAAATTGGTGAAGTGAAATGAAAAAAATAACTTGTTTCATAAAAGTATACAAAATAATAATGGAAAAGTTGTGCGCGCATATGTATTCACCCCCATTGCTATGAAGCCCCTAAATAAGATCTGGTGGAACCAATTACCTTCAGAAGTCACATAGATTGCACACAGGTGGACTTTAGTTAACTAAGTGTCACATGATCTGTCACATGATCTCAATATATATACTCCTGTTCTGAAAGGCCCCAGAGTCTGCAACACCACTAAGCAAGGGGCACCACCAAGAAAGCGGCACCATGAAGACCAAGGAGCTCTCCAAAAAGGTCAGGGACAAAGTTGTGGAGAAGTACAGATCAGGGTTGGGTTATAAAAAAATATCAGAAACTTTGAACATCCCACGGAGCACCATTAAATCCATTATTTAAAAAAATTGAACGAATATGGCACCACAACAAACCTGCCAAGAGAGGGCCACTCACCAAAGCTCACGAACCAGACAAGGAGGGCATTAATCAGAGAGGCAACAAAGAAAACAAAGATAACCCTGAAGGAGCTGCAAAGCTCCACAGTGGAGATTGGAGTATTACATTTACATTTACATTTACGTTATTAAGCAGACGCTCTTATCCAGAGCGACTTACAAATTGGTGCATTCACCTTATAGCCAGTGGGATAACCACTTTACAATATGTTTTTTTTTTCTTTCTTTGGGGTGGGGTAAGGGGGGGTAGAAGGATTACTTTATCCTATCCCAGGTATTCCTTAAAGAGGTGGGGTTTCAAGTGTCTCCAGAAGGTGGTGAGTGACTCCGCTGTCCTGGCGTCGTGAGGGAGCTTGTTCCACCATTGGGGTGCCAGAGCAGCGAACAGTTTTGACTGGGCTGAGCGGGAACTGTGCTTCCGCAGAGGTAGGGTGGCCAGCAGGCCAGAGGTTGATGAATGCAATGCCCTCGTTTGGGTGTAGGGACTGATCAGAGCCTGAAGGTACGGAGGTGCCGTTCCCCTCACAGCTCAGTAGGCAAGCACCATGGTCTTGTAGCAGATGCGAGCTTCAACTGGAAGCCAGTGGAGTGTGCGGAGGAGCGGGGTGACGTGAGAGAACTTGGGAAGGTTGAACACCAGACGGGCTGCGACATTCTGGATGAGTTGTAGGGGTTTGATGGCACAGGCAGGGAGCCCAGCCAACAGCGAGTTGCAGTAACCAGACGGGAGATGACAAGTGCCTGGATTAGGACCTGTGCCGCTTCCTGTGTAAGGCAGGGTCGTACTCTGCGAATGTTGTAGAGCATGAACCTACAGGATGGGATCACCGCCTTGATGTTAGCGGAGAACGGCAGGGTGTTGTCCAGGGTCACGCCAAGGCTCTTCGCACTCTGGGAGGAGGACACAACAGAGTTGTCAACCGTGATGGCGAGATCATAGAACGGGCAGTCCTTCCCCGGGAGGAAGAGCAGCTCCGTGTTGCCGAGGTTCAGATTGAGGTGGTGATCCGTCATCCACACTGATATGTCTGCCAGACATGCAGAGATGCGATTCGCCACCTGGTTATCAGAAGGGGGAAACGAGAAGATTAGTTGTGTGTCGTCTGCGTAGCAATGATAGGAGAGGCCATGTGAGGATATGACAGAGCCAAGTGACTTGGTGTATAGTGAGAGTAGGAGAGGGCCAAGAACTGAGCCCTGGGGGACACCAGTGGTGAGAGCACGTGGTGCGGAGACAGATTCTCGCCACGCCACTTGGTAGGAGTGACCGGTCAGGTAGGACGCAATCCAAGAGTGAGCCGCGCCGGAGATGCCCAGCTCGGAGAGGGTGGAGAGGAGGATCTGATGGTTCACAGTATCAAAGGCAGCAGACAGGTCTAGAAGGACAAGAGCAGAGGAGAGAGAGTTAGCTTTAGCAGTGCGGAGAGCCTCCGTGACACAGAGAAGAGCAGTCTCAGTTGAATGACCAGTCTTTAAACCTGACTGGTTTGGATCAAAAAGGTCATTCTGAGAGAGATAGCAAGAGAGTTGGCTAAAGACGGCACGCTCAAGAGTTTTGGAGAGAAAAGAAAGAAGGGATACTGGTCTGTAGTTGTTGACATCGGAGGGATCGAGTGTTGGATTTTTGAGAAGGGGTGCAACTCTCGCTCTCTTGAAGACGGAAGGTACATAACCAGCGGTCAAGGATGAGTTGATGAGCGAGGTGAGGTAAGGGAGAAGGTCACCGGAGATGGTCTGGAGAAGAGAGGAGGGGATAGGGTCAAGCGGGCAGGTTGTTGGGCGGCCGGCCGTCACAAGTCGCAAGATTTCATCTGGAGAGAGAGGGGAGAAAGAAGTCAAAGCATAGGGTAGGGCAGTGTGAGCAGGACCAGCAGTGTCATTTGACTTAACAAACGAGGATCGGATGTCGTCAACCTTCTTTTCAAAATGGTTGACGAAATCATCCACAGAGAGGGGGGAGGGGGGAGGGGGAGGAGGATTCAGCAGGGAGGAGAAGGTGGCAAAGAGCTTCCTAGGGTTAGAGGCAGATGCTTGGAATTTAGAGTGGTAGAAAGTGGCTTTAGCAGCAGAAACAGATGAAGAAAATGTAGAGAGGAGGGAGTGAAAAGATGCCAGGTCCGCAGGGAGTCTAGTTTTCCTCCATTTCCGCTCGGCTGCTCGGAGCCCTGTTCTGTGAGCTCGCAATGAGTCGTCAAGCCACGGAGCAGGAGGGGAGGACCGAGCCGGCCGGGAGAATAGGGGACATAGAGAGTCAAAGGATGCAGAAAGGGAGGAGAGGAGGGTTGAGGAGGCAGAATCAGGATATTGGAGGGAGAAGGATTGAGCAGAGGGAAGAGATGATAGGATGGAAGAGGAGAGAGTAGCGGGAGAGAGAGAGCGAAGGTTGCGACGGCGCATTACCATCTGAATAGAGGCAGAGTGAGTAGTGTTGGAGGAGAGCGAGAGAGAAAAGGATACAAAGTAGTGGTCGGAGACATGGAGGGGAGTTGCAGTGAGATTAGTAGAAGAACAGCATCTAGTAAAGATGAGGTCAAGCGTATTGCCTGCCTTGTGAGTAGGGGGGGACGGTGAGAGGGTGAGGTCAAAAGAGGAGAGGAGTGGAAAGAAGATGTGGGGAGGTTGAAGTCACCCAGAACTGTGAGGGGTGAGCCATCCTCAGGAAAGGATCTTATCAAGGCGTCAAGCTCATTGATGAACTCTCCAAGGGAACCTGGAGGGCGATAAATGACAAGGATGTTAAGCTTGAATGGGCTAGTGACTGTGACAGCATGTAATTCAAATGAGGAGATAGACAGATAGGTCAGGGGAAAAAGAGAGAATGTCCACTTGGGAGAGATGAGGATTCCTGTGCCACCACCCCGCTGACCAGATACTCTCGGGGTATGCGAGAACACATGGTCAGACGAGGAGAGAGCAGTAGGAGTAGCAGTGTTTTCAGTGGTAATCCATGTTTCCGTCAGCGCCAAGAAGTCGAGGGACTGGAGGGTAGCATAGGCTGAGATGAACTCTGCCTTGTTGGCCGCAGAACGGTAGTTCCAGAGGCTGCCGGAGACCTGGAACTCCACGTGGGTCGTGCGTTTAGGGACCACCAGGTTAGAGAGGCAGCAGCCACGCGGTGTGAGGCGTTTGTATAGCCTGTGCGGAGAGGAGAGAACAGGGATAGACAGAGGCATAGTTGACAGGCTACAGAAAATGGCTACAATAATGCAAAGGAGATCGGAATGAAATGAACTAAACATCTGGGAAAGCGAGAGAGCGTGGCCTCCCTCACTTACGTTTCACTGAAACACCCAAATATAATTCTCCCAACTTCGACCTCAGAAACTATAATTGTTGTAAACTACAGCGGTTCAATGTTTTCTAGGAATAGACTAACTTAGTTTATTCAGCTAGCTAACTTGGTACAGTATTCTTCCGTGAAAACCGTCCAGGACACCTAGTCATATGACGCCACAGCCAACTAGCATGCCGGGCTCCAACAACACAGTTTAGCACCAATACTCGGCCACAACAAATCACCAGTGTGTCAACACGCCAAGCAGATCATTTGTGTCCGTGTCTAACATTGTGGGTTAGTCCCGACAGCTTGAGCGAGTCCGTCGTCAACTTAAGTGTCCATAGGACCACTTTAAGCCGTACACTCCACAGAGCTGGGCTTTACGGAAGAGTGGCCAGAAAAAAAGCCATTGCTTAAAGAAAAAAATAAGCAAACACATTTGGTGTTCGCCAAAAGGCATGTGGGAGACTCCCCAAACATATGGAAGAAGGTACTCTGGTCAGATGAGACTAAAATTGAGCTTTTTGGCCATCAAGGAAAACACTATGTCTGGCGCAAACCCAACACCTCTCATCACCCCGAGAACACCATCCCCACAGTGAAACATGGTGGTGACAGCATCATGCTGTGGGGATGTTTTTCATCGGCAGGGACTGGGAAACTAGTCAGAATTGAAGGAATGATGTATCGCGCTAAATACAGGGAAATTCTTGAGGGAAACCTTTTTCAGTTCCAGAGATTTGAGACTGGGACGGAGGTTCACCTTCCAGCAGGACAATGACCCTAAGCATACTGCTAAAGCAACACTTGAGTGGTTTAAGGGAAACATTTAAATGTCTTGGAATGGCCTAGTCAAAGCCCAGACCTCAATCCAATTAAGAATCTGTGGTATGACTTAAAGATTGCTGTACAGCAGCGGAACCCAATCCAACTTGAAGGAGCTGGAGCAGTTTTGCCTTGAAGAATGGGCAAAAATCCCAGTGGCTAGATGTGCCAAGCTTATAGCGACATACCCCAAGAGACTTGCAGCTGTAATTACTGCAAAAGGTGGCTCTACAAGGTTTTGACTTTGGGGGGAGAGGGAGGGTTTTTTGTCTTATTTCTTGTTTGTTTCACAATCAAATATATTTTGCATCTTTAAAGTGGTAGGCATGTTGTGTAAATCAAATGATACAACCCCCCCAAAAAATCCATTTGAATTCCAGGTTGTAAGGCAACAAAACAGGAAAAATGCCAATACTTTCATAAGCCACTGTACATGTCGAACTTTGTTTCAGGAAAATTGACTACATAATGTTGGATTCCAACTCTGTTTTATGTGATCATGTCCATCCAAATGTGTGGGTGCGTTCAGAGAAACTGAAAGCAGGATAAAAAATAAACTATCTGAACATTTAATTGACCCAAATGTACAGTGCATTCAAAATACATTTTAGGCTATTTGCTCCACATCTCAAAATAGGCTGTGATCACATCAGGTTGGAATAAACGGATGTTCATTTAAGCCCAAATCATAGGGAAAAATGGCGACAACGGCATTCATTTTTTTTTCGCGTATACCATGAAATCCTCTGTGGGTATAATCCGGACTAATATGTAAAATTATGATATCACATTGCTGCGATGTGTTGAGAAGGTAAGGAAGTGACTAAATGCTCTGGTCATGATATTACCTTCAGATTACGTTGCCACAACGTTGTGGGAAGGAAATGTCATGACATTAACAATAATTAACAATCCATTATGTTGGTTTTTTGGTTTGTTTGCGTAATGTGTTTGCTGGGTAGCCTGTCATGATATATTGCATGAATTCACAATGCAAATACAATGAAATCAAAAAATTATTTAATTATTACTTTCACAATTTCACACGTTTTCAACATACAGTGGGGAAAAAAAGTATTTAGTCAGCCACCAATTGTGCAAGTTCTCCCACTTAAAAAGATGAGAGAGGCCTGTAATTTTCATCATAGGTACACGTCAACTATGACAGACAAAATGAGAAAAGAAATTCCAGAAAATCACATTGTAGGATTTTTAATGAATTTATTTGCAAATTATGGTGGAAAATAAGTATTTGGTCAATAACAAAAAAGTTTCTCAATACTTTGTTATATACCCTTTGTTGGCAATGACACAGGTCAAACGTTTTCTGTAAGTCTTCACAAGGTTTTCACACACTGTTGCTGGTATTTTGGCCCATTCTTCCATGCAGATCTCCTCTAGAGCAGTGATGTTTTGGGGCTGTCGCTGGGCAACACGGATTTTCAACTCCCTCCAAAGATTTTCTATGGGGTTGAGATCTGGAGACTGGCTAGGCCACTCCAGGACCTTGAAATGCTTCTTACGAAGCCACTCCTTCGTTGCCCGGGCGGTGTGTTTGGGATCATTGTCATGCTGAAAGACCCAGCCACGTTTCATCTTCAATGCCCTTGCTGATGGAAGGAGGTTTTCACTCAAAATCTCACGATACATGGCCCCATTCATTCTTTCCTTTACACGGATCAGTCGTCCTGGTCCGTTTGCAGAAAAAACAGCCCCAAAGCATGATGTTTCCACCCCCATGCTTCACAGTAGGTATGGTGTTCTTTGGATGCAACTCAGCATTCTTTGTACTCCAAACACGACGAGTTGAGTTTTTACCAAAAAGTTATATTTTGGTTTCATCTGACCATATGACATTCTCCCAATCCTCTTCTGGATCATCCAAATGCACTCTAGCAAACTTCAGACGGGCCTGGACATGTACTGGCTTAAGCAGGGGGACACAGCAGGATTTGAGTCCCTGGCGGCGTAATGTGTTACTGATGGTAGGCTTTGTTACTTTGGTCCCAGCTCTCTGCAGGTCATTCACTAGGTCCCCCCGTGTGGTTCTGGGATTTTTGCTCACCGTTCTTGTGATCATTTTGACCCCACGGGGTGAGATCTTGCGTGGAGCCCCAGATCGAGGGAGATTATCAGTGGTGTTGTATGTCTTCCATTTCCTAATAATTGCTCCCACAGTTGATTTCTTCAAACCAAGCTGCTTACCTATTGCAGATTCAGTCTTCCCAGCCTGGTCAGGTCTACAATTTTGTTTCTGGTGTCCTTTGACAGCTCTTTGGTCTTGGCCATAGTGGAGTTTGGAGTGTGACTGTTTGAGGTTGTGGACAGGTGTATTTTATACTGATAACAAGTTCAAACAGGTGCCATTAATACAGGAAACGAGGGGAGGACAGAGGAGCCTCTTAAAGAAGAAGTTACAGGTCTGTGAGAGCCAGAAATCTTGCTTGTTTGTAGGTGACCAAATACTTATTTTCCACCATAATTTGTAAATAAATTCATTAAAAATCCTACAACGTGATTTTCTGGATTTTTTTTCCTCAATTTGTCTGTCATAGTTGACGTGTACCTATGATGAAAATTACAGGCATCGATCATCTTTTTAAGTGGGAGAACTTGCACAATTGGTGGCTGACTAAATACTTTTTTTCCCCACTGTATATTTTCCCCATTCAATAGGCTATGCTTGACAAGCAGTTCCCTTATTCCACCACTTGGCACTGTGTCATGGCTGTGCGTAAATGAATGCACACTCTCAAGCAAACATTCATATTGATAAAACTCACACGTTGAGTGGAAATGATCCCACGCAGGGTTTATGGACCAATTTTTGCCTACACATGATTGATAGATAAGGCCCCAGGACTCCTGGATTAGGAATGTCTGACATGTAACATGAAAGCCAATGAATAATGTAAAAACACAATGACCAACCTTGTTTGTTGGCAAGATCTGGGAAATATAAATGATTTTCAATCAGTTCCCCTGTGTCTTCTGTAAGCACTATTCCTGTGAGCCGAATGGTTCTGGGAAAAGCACTTTGCACAGACAGATTGGTTTTAGGGATAATTGTGTCTGCTGCGAAAGGATGGTGGCTGGTTTTAAAAGTGCCTCACATTCAGAAAACACTGATTGTCGCACAAGCCTATTGCCAGTCTTTAGAGGGTAGGAGTCTTCAGAGTGTGATGACATTAGAATGGATGGTTCTTCCTGTGTTCAGGGCAACAAAATATCAGACTCAATTCATGCAAATACAGTGGGGAAAAAAAGTATTTAGTCAGCCACCAATTGTGCAAGTTCTCCCACTTAAAAAGATGAGAGAGGCCTGTAATTTTCATCATAAGTACACGTCAACTATGACAGACAAATTGAGGAAAATAAATTCAGAAAATCACATTGTAGGATTTTTAATGAATTTATTTGCAAATTATGGAGGAAAATAAGTATTTGGTCACCTACAAACAAGCAAGATTTCTGGCTCTCACAGACCTGTAACTTCTTCTTTAAGAGGCTCCTCTGTCCTCCACTCGTTACCTGTATTAATGGCACCTGTTTGAACTTGTTATCAGTATAAAAGACACCTGTCCACAACCTCAAACAGTCACACTCCAAACTCCACTATGGCCAAGACCAAAGAGCTGTCAAAGGACACCAGAAACAAAATTGTAGACCTGCACCAGGCTGGGAAGACTGAATCTGCAATAGGTAAGCAGCTTGGTTTGAAGAAATCAACTTTGGGAGCAATTATTAGGAAATGGAAGACATACAAGACCACTGATAATCTCCCTCGATCTGGGGGCTCCACGCAAGATCTCACCCCGTGGGGTCAAAATGATCACAAGAACGGTGAGCAAAAATCCCAGAACCACACGGGGGACCTAGTGAATGACCTGCAGAGAGCTGGGACCAAAGTAACAAAGCCTACCATCAGTAACACACTACGCTGCCAGGGACTCAAATCCTGCAGTGCCAGACGTGTCCCCCTGCTTAAGCCAGTACATGCCCAGGCCCGTCTGAAGTTTGCTAGAGTGCATTTGGATGATCCAGAAGAGGATTGGGAGAATGTCATATGGTCAGATGAAACCAAAATATAACTTTTTGGTAAAAACTCAACTCGTCATGTTTGGAGGACAAAGAATGCTGAGTTGCATCCAAAGAACACCATAACTACTGTGAAGCATGGGGGTGGAAACATCATGCTTTGGGGCTGTTTTTCTGCAAAGGGACCAGGACGACTAATCCGTGTAAAGGAAAGAATGAATGGGGCCATGTATCGTGAGATTTTGAGTGAAAACCTCCTTCCATCAGCAAGGGCATTGAAGATGAAACGTGGCTGGGTCTTTCAGCATGACAATGATCCCAAACACACCGCCCGGGCAACGAAGGAGTGGCTTCGTAAGAAGCATTTGAAGGTCCTGGAGTGGCCTAGCCAGTCTCCAGATCTCAACCCCATAGAAAATATTTGGAGGGAGTTGAATGTCTGTGTTGCCCAGCGACAGCCCCAAAACATCACTGCTCTAGAGGAGATCTGCATGGAGGAATGGGCCAAAATACCAGCAACAGTGTGTGAAAACCTTGTGAAGACTTACAGAAAACATTTGACCTGTGTCATTGCCAACAAAGGGTATATAACAAAGTATTGAGAAACTTTTGTTATTGACCAAATACTTATTTTCCACCATAATTTGCAAATAAATTCATTAAAAATCCTACAATGTGATTTTCTGGAAAATAAATTCTCATTTTGTCTGTCATAGTTGACGTGTACCTATGATGAAAATTACAGGTCTCTCTCATCTTTTTAAGTGGGAGAACTTGCACAATTGGTGGCTGACTAAATACTTTTTTTCCCCCACTGTATGTACAAAAAGTGTTTCAGCAGATTTTGTGCGTTTTCGTGCGCTTTGTGTGACTTAATTAGTAGGAAAAGAGACACATTTTTGTGTGACTTCATCCATAGGAAAATATAATTTTGTGTGGCAAACTTCGGAACAATCTTTTGAAAGTTATTGGAGCAATGCATTTTGGGCAATTGTGTTCTACACTGCCTTTTTTGTGTCACACATTTATTTATATAAAAAAACTAACGTGTTAACAACCCAATATCAACCAGGTTGTCACTGAAATACTTATAATATAATATATTTTTTATTTTATGAATGCCAAATCTGTTTTCTATGCTTGTTTTCGCTTAATACTTTGGGATACTGGTGCTATGTCGGATTTTATGAGGGTTGCCAGATTGGAGAAAAAATCTGTATTTGTCTTTTTTTGTGGTATCGATGAAGGTATTTGATTGGGGAATGGGGATACATTTTCATGATGGGAAATTAATTCATCAATAAATGTGGGGAAACAGAAGACCTGCAAAAACAATCTGTTTGGTTTAAATTCCCCTGGTGCAACTGAATGGTATTTGCAATTATAACAAGTCTGGACTATGATCAATTAAGCCATATCAATGTTGTTAAACAGGTTAATGTAAAATAATGAATTATGTTGGCTTACACTTATGGCACTTCAATGGCCATTTCATGATGATTATCATGGTTGTGTCAATCATGTTATTATACTTAGGCTATTGTAACAAGGCATATGCCAGCATTGTAGGCCTACTGCCTCTGCCCAGAGGCCTACCAGGCTTTCATGGCAACAGCCGTTAGAGCTCACTTTGCCACGTATGAGCCCTGGTTAGAGTCCCTGTTGCAGCTTTCACTTTCTCCCGCTACATTGGTGGCAGCGTTGGGATCACGTCTAGCTCACGTCTAATTATGTGATCTAGTGGTGGGAAACATTCTGTTTTTCAACATTGTGTTGGGTGTAATTACATTGATATATGTAGTGAACAATGGATAAGCAACAATGGGTGTGACGGATAGAAGTAGTCACTACAGGTGTGGTCAAGCCTTACATCAAAGTTGCCTGAAGCTGAATGGAAAGTGCTATGCCCCGACCAGTTATTCAGAAGAAAATAATCTGTGACTGTCAAATTTACATAAGTTAATTTACCAGTGTGGACCCAAAACAAACACATTTAAAGTGCTATTACAACCATGATGTTCTTTTGTTACTGAAGCTTATATATCAAATAACCTGACCACATCATATGGGTAGACAAGTAATGTAAGTGTGTTCTGCAGAAAAACACAACTATTCTTTTTTTAGGATGCAAACCAGTTATATGAATCAATGTTGATCCCTTCTGTTCTGATCTAATGAGATGGATGTAGGATTTTCTACGACCTAGAATCGAGGCCTTTCCCAGTCATGAAGGACGAAGCTAGGCCCCTCTTGGTTCTCATTGACGAAGACTGAACTCAAGTTAGGGGTTACATGTCAGACTCTCCTATACCACTATTCCCAACATGCTATACCCCAGAGGTTGTAAATAAACCCCTGTTAAGGTGATAACTTGTATCATTATTATAGGGCTGTGAAACCCATAGCCGAATGGCTTCAGACTGAAGATTTCTCACCATTTATTTACGGAGAGCAATTTCAATTTTTTTACAGTAGTGTGATGATTAATTATTGCTTTCTTCAGTGGAAATACAGAATATGTATAAAAATGCCAAATATACCAAAATCTAAGTCAAGCAGAGATTTCCGACAATTTAACCATGTTAATCATTACTGAAAGATGCAAACTACAAACATTTAACCTGTTAAAGATGATGAATACATGACAACTAGATACATATATTTCATTAGAAATAATTCATACAAAAGTTGAAGAGTTGGCTATAACGTGAGTACAAACAAAGTGAGTGTGTGTATATGTGTGTAAGTGTTTGTGTGCGTGTGTGTGTATTATGGTGTGTATTATAATTTGACATCATTAAAAATGTATCCCCATTCCCCAATCAAATACGTTAATCGATACCAAAAACAAAAACAAAAACATAGGTATTTTTTTGTCCAATCTAGCAACCCTCATTAAATTCGACCTAGCCTTGAATAAAATGCATTATGAAAGAAATGGTGTAATGTACACGAAAAAGTGGAACAAAAAAAGGGCCTTTCTGACTAGAAGTGCACCAGTATCCCAAAGTATTAAGTGAAAACAAGCATAGAAAACAGTATTGGTATTAATAAAACATTTAATAAAACATAAGGCTACTATTATATTATAATTATTTCGGTGACAACCTGGTTGATTAACAATATTGGGTTATTAACATGTTTTAAAAATATATATAAATAAACGTGGGACAAAAACAAAAGGCAGTGTAGAACACCATTGCCAATCATGCATTGCTCTTATCACTTTCAAAAGATTGTTCTGAAATTTGCCCCCCCAAAATGTATTTTCCTATGAATGAAGTAGCATAGAAAATGTGTGTATTTTCCTACGAATTAAGTCACACAAAAATGTGTGTATTTTCACACAAATTAACCCACACAACAATGCACAAAATCTGCTGAAATACTTTTTGTACATATTTGCACAAATTGAGATTGTGTTGTTCGGGGACATTAGATGACGGCCACTAGCTTCCTTTGTGGTTTTCTAGGTCAGCTTTATAGGGGACTTTCTGGAAAAGCTGAATGGAGTCAGAACATCATTACTTAGAAACGGCTTACACCGTATCTGTGCTGTAATTTTTCAGGCATTTGATCTGAACATGCAATTTCATATACCTTACCTGTTGCATGCATATTTAATCACTTTGAGACCTTGCGTGGTCACACGCAATACATTATTCACAACATACCTGTATAATTCCTTGTGATCTTGTATTTTGCACAGCGAGGATATTCAATACATTTTGCAAGAATTGACACAAAATTTCCACAAAATAAATGTATCTTTAAAATCTACCCCCACAGCCAATATTTGACAATCATGGTTGTAGTAGTTCTCATTTTCCAAAACTGCATACATTTCTTGCAGCATATGAAAAGGACCGCTGACTGACTGTTTGATGATGCCAAATACTGTATGCATCTTCCAGTTTACATTCACTGAGAGTCAGGATGACATGTGAAACCACTAATTCTGTATTTAATAATCTTACTAATGTGCTATTGTCCCCTGGAAGTTCATATGCAATATTTAAAGGGGTGTGCCATTTTAAGTATTTAGGAGAATGACACTATTAATGCACTACTGCATATGTCTTCATCTGAGTGAAACAAACTTTCCCAAATGGTTTGCATGGTTCATTTGTCATAAGGCTGCACCTCAGAGAATGAAGGCAGTTGCACAAGTTATACAACTCTGTTTATCTTTTCCTGTATCTATATCTCCCTTTCTCTTCCCCCTTTCCATATCTCTCCCTCTTTCACCCTGCCCCCTCTCTCTCTCGGTTTCTCTCTCTCGGTTTCTCTCTCTCGGTTTCTCTCTCTATCTCTCTCTCTCTCTCTCTCTCTCTCTCTCTCTCTCTCTCTCTCTCTCTCTCTCTCTCTCTCTCTCTCTCTCTCTCTCTCTCTCTCTCTCTCTCACTGTCCTTCTGTTGCTGGACTCTCTGACACTCAGGCGATTTGGCTCATAAACAGAGGGAAGTATCCTCCCTTGACCATGGCTTAAGTGAAATTGCTGCCTTCCCTTTCATGAGCGGCCATATTGTTTCCTGCTTTGATGTGGGTGCTCTTTGTGGAGGGTGCAAGCACGGCCCCACCTGCAGAGCTGTCCAGATGGATGGCAGGATCCAGGAGCGGGTGTGCGTCCTCTCGCCATCTGCCTGTTATCGGTGCCGACAATCCTCTGCGGCGCAGCATGGGCAGTACCTGTTCTGGCCCTCAGGGAGCCGAGCCAGGCGGACTCCACTAGGCCTCAGGTGCTATTCAAACTACTATTGCACACTATGTGATTAGAGAATGGGAGATCTCTATTCTGAGGGGATGTAGGCCTATAAACATATGGATGGATGACTCACTGAGGGAAGTGGTCAGCAAAGAGAGCATTGTGCATTATTCCAAGTCAGCTCATAAGAACACAGTATGAAACCATGTACAGTATGCAACAATATTCAGAACGACTAAGAGAATGTCAGTTCTGGTGACTTTTTAAAAGGATATTCTATCCAAAATGCATAACAATTGCCACTATCTGAAATATACACTATACACTTTATATACAAAATTATGTGGACATCCTTTCAAATTAGTGGATTCAGCTATTTCAGCCACACCCATTGCTGACAGGTGTATAAAATCTAGCACACCACCATGCAATCTCCATAGAGAAACATTAGCAGTAGAATGGCCTTAATGAAGAGCTCAGTGCTTTCGACGCGGCACCGTCATAGGATGCCATCTTTCCAACAAGTCAGTTCGGCAAATTTCTGCCCTGCTAAAGCTGCCCCGGTCAACTGTAAGTGCTGTTATTGTATAGTGGAAATGCCTAGGAGCAACAACGGCTCAGTCACGAAGTGGTAGGCCACACAAGCTCACAGAACAGGACCACTGAGTGCTGAAGCGCGTAGTGCGTAAAAATGCGTCTGTCCTCGGTTGCAACACTCAATACTGCCTCTGGAAGAAACGTCAGCACAAGAACTGTTCATCGGCAGCTTCATGAAATGGGTTTCCATGGCTGAGCAGCCGCACACAAGCCTAAGATCACCATGTACAATGCCAAGCATCGGCTGGAGTGGTGTAAAGCTCACCGCCATTGGACTCTGGAGCAGTGGAAATGGTTCAGGCTAGGACCCTTAGTTCCAGTGAAGGGAAATCTTAATGCTACAGCATACAATTACATTCTAGATTAAGGCTCTTTCCTGTTTCAGCATAACAATGCCCCCGTGCACAAAGTGAGGTCCATACAGAATTGGTTGGTGTGGAAGAACTTGACTGGCCAGCACAGAGCCCTGACCCCAACCCCATCGAACACCTTTGGGATGAATTGGAACGCCGACTGCGAGCCAGGCCTAATCGCACAACATCAGTGCCTGACCTTACTAATGCTCGTGGCTGAATGGATGCAAGTCCCTGCAGCAATGTTCCAACATCTAGTGGAAAGCCTTTCAAGAAGAGTGGAGGTTGTTATAGCAGCAAAGGGGGACCAACTCCATATTAACGTCCATGATTTTTGAATGAGATATTCGACGAGCAGGTGTCCACATACTTTTGGTCATGTAGTGTATCTGATGCACGCCACAGCAATGTAGGTAGATGATGAGGAGCAAGAAGTGGCTGTGCGCTCGTGGCTCTCATTCATGCTGCTGCTCGCTCTGTCTGCTACAAATATAAGCTGTGACTTGTCACTGATCTTAAAGATTTTGTCAATTTTTTCTACTTTCCCAGAGTCATATGAACTCATGTTTACCATTTGTATGTCTCTGCATACAGTTTGAAGGAAGTTGAAGATAGTTTTACGAGCCATTGCTAACTAGCGTTAGCGCTTTGACTGGAAGTCTATGGGAACTAGCATGCTAGCTGTTCCCATAGACTTGCAGTCATTGTGCTTACGCTAGTTAGCAACTTTCTCCAAAGCAGACATATTCAAAGGGTATCCATGAGTTCATCTGACTCTGGATAAGTGGAAAAGTGTCTTAATTGTTGCCTAGTTACTTTACCGCTACCTATATGTACATATCTACCTCAACTTCCTCGTACCCCTGCACAACTCAGTACTGGTACCCATGTATATAGCCAAGCTATCATTACTCATTGTGTATTTATTCCTCGTGTTACAATTTTTTAATTATTATTAATAATCTATTATTATTATTATTATTATTATTTTATTTTATTTTTATTGCATTCTGCATTGTTGGGAAGGGCCTGTAAGTAAGCATTTCACTGTTAGTCTACACCTGTTGTTTACGAAGCAGGTGACAATTAAACATTTGATTTGATTGACAAAATCTCGCACTTTAAAGGTGCTCCTCATCATCTACCTACATTGCAGTGGCGTGCATCAGATACACTACATGACCAAAAGTATGTGGACACCTGCTCGTCGAATATCTCATTCAAAAGTCATGGACGTTAATATAGAGTTGGTCCCCCCTTTGCTGCTATAACAACCTCCACTCTTCTTGAAAGGCTTTCCACTAGATGTTGGAAAATTGCTGCAGGGACTTGCATCCATCCCTTTAAAAATCCATTATTTTTTATATATAATATTTTGGAGTGGCAGCAACGATTTAACAGCAACGGGGCGCTGCTGCTGAATGAATATATGGGAAACACTAATGTGTTAATTGTGAAAACTATGACTTAGCAAAACAAAGAGCTGTCCTGGGTGTGTCTTATTGTCCCACGGTCCTGCTGTTGTTATTTGTAGGAGAGGACAATTTTTCCAATGAGTGCTAGCATCAAATGTCAAGGCTGTCAGTGTCGTCCTTCCTCTATTGCTAGTCAGGGCCTTGAGGTATGAAGATGTACAGTTGGCAGAGGAACTCAGTCGTAGCTGTCAGACAGGATGCTGTTCAAATAGGACTGGCTTTATGAATATTAAGCAACAGCTTTCAGCAGATAACCAGTCAGCGTGTTCCTTCCTCAGCACTGGAGCTCCCCGTTACAGAACAGACAAGGACGCTGCTGTTGTTTTAAAGCAACACAATTGAGCAGGGCTTACTGGCGTATTTGTGAGTTCCACTCTAGCTGTCACAACAAAAAAAAACATGTATGCACGCATGACTGTAAGTCGCTTTGGATAAAAGCGTCTGCTAAATGGCATATTATATTATATTATTACTTTTCCTCTAAGAAATACAGTATTGTTATAAGTAGAACACCGTCTGCACTTAGGCTTTGTTATAAGTAGAGCACTGTCTGACAATGGTTAGGCTCTGACTGGATGGACTAAAGAGGCAGACCCAGTTCCAGTTTTCGTTGTTGAGATTTGATGGGTTGAGACAATCTCTCACTATTCTCAAATTACACACCTGTTAATTGAACAGTCATGTTTTCCTATGTGAAATAATGTAGTGTGCATATCTACACTTCAGACAGTGTCTGCTAGTCACTGTGTGACTCCCTGTGTGACTCCCCATACATTGTGTGACTCCCATTCAAAATATCCAGGACATCACATTTACTTAGTTGAACTAATTTGCTCTAAAACTCTGCATTAATGGTCAAATATTGACCCTTTCAGTCTAATATTTAATAGTGATGGGGGTAAAAATCGATGCAGTTACATATCGCAATATTATTTTGGAGTATATTATATCGCTACTTTGACTCTAAGTATCCATTTATGTTTTTTGCTAGGTAACGTTAGCTAACGCTAGTTGGCTGTACCTGCGCCAAAATGCCAGTATTTTTATCCTATAGCTTGCTCTCTATCTTCTTTTTAAATAGTAAGCCAACATGTTTTCAGCACTTTTATTTCCATGACTGTGTTACAGGAGGGGGTCGCAGTTCTGAAACGACCCACTAGGTGTCATCCTCCGACAGCCTTAGGCACCTCCTCACTCACAGTCGGGACTAATCAACATCCTATTGGTGTCACCTGTGTATTTATGCCCTCACTTCCCTGTGTTCCCTTGCTCAGTTTTCTCTGCTGTCCAGCAGTACTACTCAGTGTCTGATTGGAGATCTATGTATAGGTACTTGAGAAGTGTTCTCCCTGTTTCGTTATTTGTTTCAGTCTTAGGTAGTATTTCGTATTTTGGCTGTCAGACGGTTTTTGGAGACTTATTTGCGCCGCCTTTCTTTTATCGTGATAAGTGCGTTATTTTGTATTTTGGCTTCGGGACCACCAGTAAAGATCCTTGTTTCACCATCTCTGCCTACTGCACTGCACCTGGGTCACACCTCACACCAACCCTTACAGACTGATCCCCCAAAAAATATCTCATGCTCTCTCTTGTCTGTCTGCAGCAGACATATAGTTAACAATATGTTTGGAACACCAAATTGCAATACAATCACAGTATCGAATCGCAATCGACTAGCAGACACTGTCTGAAGTGTAGATCCAAATGGCGCCGGAGAAGATGGCTTCCGTTTTACAGCCCTCTAACCAATTCTACTATTATGTGTGTTTTTTGGCGTTATTTGTAATTTATTCTGTACATAATGTTTCTGCCACCGTCTGTTATGACCAAAAAGAGCTTCTGGATATCAGGACAGCGATTACTCACCTCGTATTGGACGAAGATTTTTTCTTCAACGAGTCGGACGCGAAGGATATCCTACAGACACCCAACAAGGCCCAAATCCCCGTCATTCGCATGAGAAAGAGATGGAGATATCGTGGACGTAGGTCGGGGTGCCTTGTAAGGATCCGACGGTGAGCGAGTAAACTGCCTCTTCCATCAAGCCTATTAGCCAATGTTCAATCATTTGAAAAATAAGGTAGACGACCTAAGATTACGGTTATCCTACCAACGGGACATTAAAAACTGTAATATCTTATGTTTCACCGAGTCGTGACTGAACGATGACATTGATAACATACAGCTGGCGGGATATACGCTACATCGTCAGGATAGAACGGCTGACTCCGGTAAGACAAGGGGTGGCGGTCTGTGTATATTTGTAAAAACAGCTGGTGCAAAAAATCTAATACTAAGGAAGTCTCAAGGTTTTGCTCGCCTGAGGTAGAGTATCTCATGATAAGCTGTAGACCACACTATTTACCAAGAGAGTTTTCATCTATATTTTTCATAGCTGTCTATTTACCACAACAAACCGATGCTGGCACTAAGATTGCACTCAATGAGCTGTATAAGGCCATGAGCAAACATGAAAATGCTCATCCAGAGGCAGCGCTCCTAGTGGCCGGGGACTTTAATGCAGGGAAACTTAAATTCGTTCTACCTAATTTCTACCAACATGTTAAATGTGCAACCAGAAGAAAAAAAACTCTAGACCACCTTTACTCCACACACAGAGACGCGTACAAAGCTCTCCCTCGCCCTCCATTTTGACCATAACTCTATCCTCCTGATTCTTGCTTATAAGCAAAAACTAAAGCAGGAAGCACCAGTGAATCAGTTAATAAAAAAGTGGTCAGATGACGCAGATGCTAAGCTACAGGACTGTTTTGCTAGCACGGAATGGAATATGTTCTGGGATTCTTCAGATAGCATTGAGGAGTACGCCACATCAGTCACTGGCTTCATCAATAAGTGCATCGATGACGTCGTCTCCACAGTGACTGTACGTACATACCCCAACCAGAAGCCATGGATTACAGGCAACATCCGCACTGAGCTAAAGGCTAGAGCTGCCGCTTTCAAGGAGCGAGTCTCTAACATGGACGCTTATAAGAAATCTCGCCCTGCCCTCAGACGAACCATCAAACAGGCAAAGAGTCAATACAGGACTACACCGGCGCTGACGCTCGTCGGATGTGGTAGGGCTTGAAAACTATTACAGACTACAAAGGGAAGCACAGCCACGAGCTGCCCAGTGACACAAGCCTACCAGACGAGCTAAATCACTTCTATGCTCGCTTCGAGGCAGCAACACTGAAGCATGCATGAAAGCACCAGCTGTTTCGGATGACTATGTGATCACGCTCTCCGTGGCGATGTGAGTAAGACTTTTAAGCAGGTCAACATTCACAAGGCCGCAGGGCCAGACGGATTACCAGGACGTGTACTCCGAGCATGTGCTGACCAACTGGCAAGTGTCTTCACTGACATTTTCAACATGTCCCTGACTGAGTCTGTAATACCAACATGTTTCAAGCAGACCACCATAGTCCCTGTGCCCAAGGACACTAAGATAACCTGCCTAAATGACTACCGACCCGTAGCACTCACGTCTGTAGCCATGAAGTGCTTTGAAAGGCTGGTCATGGCTCACATCAACACCATTATCCCAGAAACTCTAGACCCATTCCAATTTGCATACCGCCCCAACAGATCCACAGATGATGCAATCTCTATTGCACTCCACACTGCCCTTTCCCACCTGGACAAGAGGAACACCTCCTCTGTAGCTTAATTGGTAGAGCATGGCGCTTGTAACGCCAGGGTAGTGGTTTCGATCCCCGGGACCACCCATACGTAAAAATGTATGCACACATGACTGTAAGTCGCTTTGGATAAAAGCGTCTGCTAAATGGCATAATATTATATTATAACACCTACGTGAGAATGCTATTAATTGACTACAGCTCAGTGTTCAACACCATAGTGCCCTCAAAGCTCATCACTAAGCTAAGGATCCTGGGACTAAACACCTCCCTCTGCAACTGGATCCTGGACTTCCTGACGGGCCGCCCCCAGGTGGTAAGGGTAGGTAACAACACATCTGCCACGCTGATCCTCAACACGGGGGCCCCTCAGGGGTGTGTGCTCAGTCCCCTCCAGTACTCCCTGTTCAACCATGACTGCATGGCCAGGCACGACTCCAACACCATCATTAAGTTTGCCGATGACACAACAGTGGTAGGCCTGATCACCGACAACGATGAGACAGCCTATAGGGAGGAGGTCAGAGACTTGGCCGTGTGGTGCCAGGATAACCTCCTCTCCCTCAACGTGATCAAGACAAAGGAGACGATTGTGGACTACAGGAAAAAAAAGAGGACTGAGCATGCCCCCATTCTCATCGACAGGGCTGTAGTGGAACAGGTTGAGAGCTTCAAGTTCCTTGGTGTCCACATCACCATCGAACTATCATGGTCCAAACACACCAAGACAGTCGTGAAGACGGCACGACAAAGCCTATTCCCCATCAGGAGACTGAAAACATTTGGCATGGGTCCTCAGATCCTCAAAAAGTTATACAGCTGCACCATCGAGAGCATCCTGACTGGTTGCATCACCACCTGGTATGGCAACTGCTCGGCCTCCAACCGCAAGGCGCTACAGAGGGTAGTGCGTACGGCCCAGTACATCACTGGAACCAAGCTTCCTGCCATCCAGGACCTCTATACCAGGCGGTGTCAGAGGAAGGCACTCAAAATTGTCAAAGACTCCAGCCACCCTAGTCATAGACGGTTCTCTCTGCTACCGAACGGCAAGCGGTACCGGAGCTCCAAGTCTAGGTCCAAAAGGCTTCTCAACAGCTTCTACCCCCAAGCCATAAGACTCCTGAACAGCTAATCATGGCTACCCGGACTATTTGCACTGCCCCCCACCCCCACCCCATATTTTTACGCTGCTGCTACTCTGTTAATTATTCATGCATAGTCACTTTAACTCTACCCACATGTACATATTACCTCAACTACCTCAACTACCTCAACTAGCCGGTGCCCCCGCACATTGACTCTGCACTGGTACCCCCTGTATATAGCCTCCCTACTGTTATTTTATTTTACTTCTGCTCTTTTTTTCTCAACACTTTTTTGTTGTTGTTGTTTTATCTTACTTTTTTATTAAAAAATAAATGCATTGTTGGTTAAGGGCTGTAAGTAAGCATTTCACTGTAATGTCTACACCTGTTGTATTCGGCGCATGTGGCAAATAAAAATTTGATTTGATTTGAATACATATAGGATCGTGAGAATCGCAGTACATATCGTGTTGGCACTAAGTATCGTGATAATATCGTATCATGAGGGTGAATACGTAATTATATTAAGTATAAAGAGAGTGGTCTGCTCCACAAATCAATAGGCTTTGTCTGATGATAATAAATGATGTGCCTTTAGTAACATGACTCAGTCAACGGATTACCACTCAATGTGTATGAGCCTATGTTACCACTAAATGTGTTGGCAATGTTATTATTATTATTTTTTAAATCACAAAGCGCAAAAAAAGAGAGGAGAGGACATGAACACTAACTTTCCAGGCTTAGTAACTTCTGAGAGCAGCGTTGATAGTTGAGCACCACCTTGGCCTTTTCTCAGGACACAGAGAGCAGGCAGGAATGTTCCCCAGGGACCCTTCCCACAGAGTAGTGGGTATCACAGCCAGGCCCACAGTCAATGCTGTGGCCCTCTCCCTTGTAATAGATTGTATCTATATATTGGGTTGCATTTGCAGTGAACTCCAAAAGTATTGGGAAGGTGAAACATTGTTTGTTATTTTGGCTCTGTACTCCAGCACTTTGGATTTGAAATAATACATTGACTATGATGTTAATGTGCAGACTGTCAGCTTTAATTAGAGGGTATTTTCGTCCATATCGGATTAAATGTTTAGACATTACAACACTTTTTGTACATAGCCCCCCCATTTTAGATGACCAAAAGTATTGGGACAAATTCACATATGTGTATTAAAGCAGTCAAAATAATGAATGGTAAATAAATAATGTATTGTATCATTTTGGAGTCACTTTTATTGTAAATAAGAATATAATATGTTTCTAAACACTTCTACATGAATGTGGATGCTACCATGTTTACGGATAGACCTGAATGAATCGAGAATAATGATGAGTGAAAAAGTTACAGACGCACAAATATCATACCCCCAAGACATGCTAACCTCTCACGATTACAATAACAAGGGAGGTTAGCATTTTAGGGTGTATGATATGATGTGCACGCCGAGGAATAGAAACTCAAAGGGAAAGAGATAATCACAGAAAATAACATTACAACTTTTGCCTTGGATCAATTTCAGTGCACTGTTTACATTAGACTAAAACAAAGTGGGAAAGGTGCGATTGACCAGTTCCACCAAACCTGTGGAGATGGAGGTGAACATTTATTGCAGACAGGTGGTCAAAAAGGTGTAGTTGTGGCTCCATTGAGAACCAGTTCCCTAAGGCATCACTTTATCACCACATTACACTGTTTATTATGGTCTTTACAGGCCAGGCTGCTCAAAAAGACACATTTCAAACTGTCTCTTCAGAGACAAAGGAAATGGAACTCCAAATACAGCAGCGTTATAGTTATGCTTTGTTTTCTCCATTTGTAAGACAATGGTTTCATTCTCTATAGAGAAAAAAGTACTGTGATCGAATAACCACTGTGTGTAAAGTAAACCGTACAGTATGTTATGGCAGAGGGTGAAGGTTTCCATGCCCCTATCAAGCACCCTCAGGCCTTTTATCAGCATACAGACAGGTCTTCAAATCAAATTGTATTTATCACATGCACTGAATACAACAGATGTAGACCTTACAGTGAAATGCTTACTTACAAGCCCTTAACCAACAATGCTGTTTTAAGAAAAAATAAATGATAAGCACTTCACTGCTGTAGTTTATGTCTTAGTTGCCCTACAGTTCTAAACGCCACTGACCTGTGATCCTGCTGATTTTCTACCTGTGAATTATTTATTCAAATTTTAAAGCTTTTAATTTTTTGAAACATTAATTCTGCAGTATTGTACTGCAAACAATAATGTTTTTTTTTTTAGTCATAGCTAGAATAGAAGCTCTCTATGAAATCAGTGATATGTTCAGTGTTTGTCACATGAGGGACCTGGGCATCATTGTTATCCATTAGAAGGTTATGTGTTGTTTGAGGTTGTCTGTGGTGTAGGTAGGTGTAGTTTTGTTCTAACACCGAATCAAGGTTTTGTCATCCATTGTGACAGCGGACCCTTGTGAAGGAGGTGACAGTGGAAAGGCAGTTGAAAGTGCCTGAGGGTGTATCCTGGTACAAACAGGTGCCTGTGGGCCATCCATTGGGAGGTCTGATGTTCTGTAAGCTGTCAGTGGCATTTTCAAAGCCCCTACACACACACACACACACACACACACACACACACACACACACACTCACAAACACGTCCACACACACACACACACACACAAACACGTCCACACACACACACACACACACAAACACGTCCACACACACACACACACAGACACACACAGGGATACTAGGACAGTATGCATTTGTTTAGTATATTATAAGGAACCATGATATATTACAAATGCTTATATCATGTCTTATAATGCACTACGGGGTGATGGGAGGCAGTAGGTATTACTGGAATATGCTTTTTATTTGATACATTTTTATGCTCTCAAACATACAAGTTCATTGACTCACCACTGAGGGTGTGTCTGTTCCCTTTAGGGTGTCAATATGGGTTCTCATACACGTCAGATCAACAGACTTTTATTGATCTTCACTGTTCTTCCACATTCCTGTTTTATAGGTTAGGTTGCCCCAACAGTTCTAATAACACAAGTAACCAAGTTCCTTGGTGTCCACATCACCAACAAACTATCATGGTCCAAACACACCAAGACAGTCGTGAAGAGGGCACGACAACGCCTATTCCCCCTCAGGAGACTGAAAAGATTTGGCATGGGTCCTCAGATCTTCAAAAAGTTATACAGCTGCACCATCGAGAGCATCCTGACTGGTTGCATCACCACCTGGTATGGCAACTGCTTGGCATCAGACCGCAATGAGCTACAGAGGGTAGTGCGTACGGTCCAGTACATCACTGGAACCAAGCTTCCTGCCATCCAGGACCTCTATACCAGATGGTGTCAGAGGAAGGCCTTAAAAATTGCCAAAGACCCCAGCCACCCTAGTCATAGACTGTTCTCTCTGCTACCGCACGGCAAGCGGTACCGGAGCGCCAAGTCTAGGTCCAAAAGGCTCCTTAACAGCATCTACCCCCAAGCCATAATATTTGCATTGACCCACAATTTTTTTTACGTTGCTGCTACTAGCTGTTTATTATCTATGCATAGTCACTTTACCCCTACCTACATGTACATATTACCTCAATTACCTCAACTAACCTGTACCCCCGCACATTGACTCAGTACCGGTACCCCCTGTGTATAGCCTCATTACTGTTATTTTGTGTTACTTTTTTTTTTAAATTTAAACATTTTCTTAATTCTTATTTTTCTTAAAACTGCATTGTTGGTTAAGGGCTTGTAAGTAAGCATTTTATTGAAGGTCTACACCAGTTGTATTCGGCGCATGTGACAAATACAATTTGATATGTCCATTTGTGCTGATGATTATACAGTGTTTGCATAAAACAAAACGTTCCCAAACACATTTTGCAATTACATTACCTGGAAACCTAATAAAACCTTAGGGTAATGTTCTGTGGTGGTTGTTACAGATTTTGTGCACAACATTGTAGTGAATATTGGGAGAACATTCCAAGGATATTTCATTAAAAACATTGCCTGTAAAAAAATCTAAAACATTATTTGAATGTTTTTGGGATGTTATCATCCTAATGTTAGATAAAACCCTAACTAGAACTTAATGAGAATGTTAGCTAATGTCCTGGGAATGTACCCGATTTTCTGGGATACCTTTGGACTGAAAGCAGCCCTGTGCCATGCTACAACATGGCTGCCAATATTGCATCGTTGGAGCACGTGCATGGTTAGGCTCTGTATCCATCACCTTGCCGAGGTGAATGCTTGTGCTAATTCATGCATTGTCTGTTATGTTCTGCATCATCTGCACACAGTCATGCATGGTTGGTATTATTGCTATTGCCAAGTGCAGACTGTGAGATCGGGGTGACATAGAGGCCAACACTAGCTATCCCTTCCACAGCAGCTGCTTGGAGCGTTGCAGTATGATGGCACATCATTTTAGAATAGTAGTAAGCAAGTTTACATGCGTTATCATGCATGCTTGTACATAGTGTATATGCAGGCATCTTATACCCTGATGCAGCTCACTCTGCTAATATTATTTTAGCTGAGCGTGACTCATATCTACCACCATTGTGGGCCACTACATGCGCTGTTCGGCAGTCGAGCAGCGTGATATCTTGTGCTACTCGAATGGCGTAGTCTGTCGTCTACTAAACATGACTGGGTCTTTCCATCACTCAGTATATATCACAGAAGTACAGCCTAATTTGAAATTGATACTACTGCCTAGCCATAACTTGAAATATGAGGAAGAAAGGTATCACCTTGGACCTTAGTGGGGAAGCTGATTCTCTATAGCTGTGAAACGACTAATCAAGGCTTGCTATAGTTTCGGCCGAATTGGATGGGCTGTTGATACTAGAATGCGGTGATCAGTGATGGCGATCAAGAATTCATTGTCTCTTATGGGAACGTCTGTTAGAGAGCTTATTTCAGATGCTCTTATATGCAGGCTTATTCTAGTAATCTATGGGGTCTATTTATCTCTTTATCAGGTTATAATTTATACTTCTCTCATGGCTTACTGGCATATACTGTTACACATTAGCCTTCAGCTCAGGTAGACTATATTGTAGGTCTAGATTTTGATTATCTGGTCACTCTCACTGTGCACTCTAGGGTTGGGCAGTATCCAGATTTTCATACTGTCCTTCTCTCACACAGGAATATATGGTATTACCAGCTTAATACACAAGGGAGTGCCAAAAAAATTATCACAAGTAATAGTGAATTTCCATGGAGGCTGCTAGCTATATATGCTAACAAGCGCAAACGTAAATAAATGAATTGCAAAGACAGGCAATCCAGCTCATAAAGTTATACATGTATAGGTAGGTAATTTTTTGTGAGTTTGGACATTTACAAATAACAAAGTATTGACACATGTTTGTCTGAAGGAAGAACAGTACTGGCTCTGGAGCAGCATGTGTAGGCTACACGCTGTCTGTGTGGAGTCTGTAGTCACTAGGGCAACAGGCCTGCCTGCTCTGCTCGGTGAAGACGGCTGAGAACAGAGAGAAGAAAAAACGTAAGGAAATTAAGAGAGTGGCAGCTGTACAAATAACTCCTTCAAAGGGCTTTTACTTATCAAACACGGCAGAAAGCTAACAATATGATGCACAGTCACCTATTAATTCAGCCACTTACTTAGATTAACTAGCAAGTAAAATGTAGGGGTCGGGTTAATGCAGAATTCTGAATTTTCCACGCAGTGAAAAAAAGATAAAACGCATAAGAAATATCTTGCTGCGTTTTGTAAATGCAGATGTAAAATGCTTTTTATTGTCATTTCTGCTTGGCATCAGACTAATTTTGTGCTTCTTCACTAGGATGGGAATTCACAAACGGGCATTCTATCAGCAGACAATGCTCTGACTGATGTGTAGTTACATGTCTCTGGTACTTTTCTCATTTCGCCAGCTAACTTTTCTCCAGAAAAATGCAAGATTAACTTTAAGCAAAACATAGACAGCGGTACAAATCACCTCAAGATAAAAACATAATATTCAAAATCAGTAAGTTAGACTAAATATTAGCATTTCATATATTCGCAGCTAATAAAATTCAATCTGGATAATAACACAAAACAAATCATAAGGCTAGAGAAATATATCGACAAATATTACAACAACATGCAACACCCAAACATGTCGGAAGATAAACCAGGAGAACCAATCTCCAAGAGAAAACACGAATCGTCGACTGATACAGATGATATATGCTTTTCACCACTGGGTCTGATAAGTGTGGAAAGCGACCTGTTGAAGTCGATAAATGACAAACTGGGCATACTAGAGTTGGTCAGTAAGGATGTAAAGTAGTTGAAATCTAGTCTTGAAATGAGTGACGAAAAAGCTGCGATAATGGAGAAAGAAACCAAAACATTTAAAGTGACAGTCACTAAGACGGAAACGGACATTAGGGAACTTAAAAAGGAGAACAACCTTCTGAGAGAAGCCTTACTAGACATCCAAACTAGATGAATGAGAGAAAATCTAGTACTTACGGGTATTCAGGAAAAAGACGGAGAAGTAACTGAGAATATTGTGAAGGACTTTTTTCTTACAGCGCTTCAAATCCCACTCGAGGCTGTCGATAAAATCCAACTCGAACGTGTACACCGTTTCGGACAAAGAGGACAGAAATACGAGCGTCCAATCGTTGCCAAATTTGCATTTTTTAAGGATAAAGCAAAGGTTAATAGCCTAGGTAAAAGACTTGCTGGCACGAAAATAGGCATGAATGATCAGTTTCCGAGGGAGATTGCAGAAAGGCGCAAAGTTCTGTACCCAATCTTCAAAGAAAATAGATTAAAAGGGAAACGTGTTGTACTCGTTGTCGATAAACTGTATATTGATAACCAAATGTTCTGAGACACAAAGATTACTCCATGGCTATTCTGAAAGTTCTAATAGAGGAGTCGAATAATGGAATACCCAATACTAGCCATGACAGGGATTGTAATATTAAAGAACATGTATAGTATTTTATAAAAGGATAAGACGATATAACAAGAACAGATAACAAGCAGAATAATACATCTTCAAATACAACTAATTAGAACATTGCATTTTTGGCAGGCAATTGTTGTTTTGGCGGATGGTTGTTGTGGTTGGTCCTGTGTTCTCCCTGGCGTCCTTTCCCCCTTGCGGCAGGTGTGGGATGCAGGCGTGCGCGCTCGGCCCCTATCCTCCGCAATCAGCCATGTGGTGTGCGTTTTTGTGTTTGGAAAAGTCTGGCGTTAAGTGAGTGAGAGGGGAAATGGTTGCATATCCCAGAACCAACGGGTGTCTATGAGCAGGGGTTGTGAGAAAGAGCTTTCAATTTTGTAATTTTCAAATATAGTATACATCTAATCTATTTTTTTATTGTCCTATCATGGTGGAACGATCCCCAACCCTATATCCTGGACACCCACCTGAGCGACCCATACACCAAAGAGAAGTTCCCATCTGTTTTAGGGACCTGCTGTGAATTGCCTATATGCAGCTGTCACGCCCTGACCTGGAGAGTGTTATTCTCTAGGTAGTTTGGTCAGGGTGTGAAACTCTATGTTAGAATTTCTATGTTTAGGATCTAGAATTGTATTTCTAGGTTTGGCCGGGTGTGATTCCCAATTAGAGGCAGCTGTCGCTCGTTGTCTCTGATTGGGTATCATACTTAAGTAGCCTGTTTGCCTACCTTAGTTGTGGGATCTTTTTTATGTTCCGTTTTAGGCTTGTATGTGTATAGCCTCAGGACTTCACGTTACGTTGTTTCTTGTTTTGTTGAATGTTTATTTAGTTTAATAAACATGTACGCATATCACGCTGCACCTTGGTCTGACCCGTCTCTCAACGTTCGTGACAGAAGATCCCACCAAAAATGGACCAAGCAGCGTGCCCAGGAGCAGCAGACACCCTGGACACAGGTGGGGAAGTCATTTTGGACTTGGCAGGAGATATTGGCAGGTAAAGGACCCTGGGCGAAGGAGGAAGCCCAGGCAGGAGAGGATCAACAGCGACATCAACGGTGCCGGCCGAAGAGGAAGCCCGAGAAGCAGCCCCCAAAAAAAAATGGGGGGGATCACGGGGTGGACGACGAGGCAGCAGGAGGCCGGGAAAGGGCTGACTAGAGAGGAGGAGGCCGCTATTCTTGAGGTCCTCCAAGATCTGTGGATCGAGAGTCTGAGAGAGAAGGCCACCACGTTACGGGAGCTGTTAGCTCAGAGAGAGCAGGAGTTATCCGTTCAGAGGGAGGCGCTATAGGATGCTCAAAGGGAGAAGGAAGTAGTGGAGGCAAGGAGAGAGGAGCTGGTCAGGCAACAGAAGGAGCGTGTGTTCATAGAGGAACCTAAGTATGCGGAGATTCGCACTGTGTCGTGCGAAAGTGGGCATCCAGCCAGGACGGGTTGTGCCAGCTGTACATTCCAGACCTCCAGTACGCCTCCACGGTCCAGTATATCCTGCTCCGGTTCTACGCACGGTTTCGCCTGTGCGCCTCACCAGTCCAGTACGGCCCGTTCCTGCTCCTCGCACCAAACCAGTGGTGCGTGTCACCAGCCCGGTACGGCCCGTACCTGCTCCCTGCACCAAACCAGTGGTGCGTGTTCCCAGTCCGGTACGGCCTGTGCCTGCTCCTCGCACCAAACCAGTGGTGCCTGTCGCCAGCCCGGTACGCCCCCGTACCTGCCCCCCGCACCAAACCAGTGGTGCGCGTATCCAGTCCGGTACGGCCCGTGCCAGCCCCTCGCACCAAACCAGTGGTGCCTGTCGCCAGCCCGGTATGCCCCGTACCTGCTCCCCGCACCAGACCAGTGGTGCGCGTATCCAGTCCGGCCCGGCCCCTTCCTGCTCCTCGCACCAGACATGTGGTGCGTGACCCCAGTCCGGCCCGGCCCGTTCCTGCTCCTCGCACCAGATCTGTGGTGCGTGTCTCCAGTCCGGCCCGGCCCGTTCCTGCTCCTCGCACCAGTCCTGTGGTGCGTGTCCCCAGTCCGGCCCGGCCTGTTCCTGCTCCTCGCACCAGATCTGTGGTGCGTGCCTCCAGTCCGGCCTGGCCCGTTCCTGCTCCTCGCACCAGATCTGTGGTGCGTGTCCCCAGTCCGGTCCAGCCCGTGCCTGCTCCTCGCACCAGACCAGTGGTGCGCGTATCCAGTCCGGCCCGGCCCGTTACTGCTCCTCGCACCAGACCTGTGGTGCGTGTCCCCAGTCCGGCCCGGCCCGTTCCTGCTCCTCGCACCAGATCTTTGGTGCGTGTCTCCAGTCCGGCCCGGCCCGTTCCTGCTCCTCGCACCAGACCTGTGGTGCGTGTCTCCAGTCCGGCCCGGCCCGTTCCTGCTCCTCGCACCAGATCTGTGGTGCGTGCCTCCAGTCCGGCCTGGCCCGTTCCTGCTCCTCGCACCAGATCTGTGGTGCGTGTCCCCAGTCCGGCCCAGCCCGTGCCTGCTCCTCGCACCAGACCAGTGGTGCGCGTATCCAGTCCGGCCCGGCCCGTTACTGCTCCTCGCACCAGACCTGTGGTGCGTGTCCCCAGTCCGGCCCGGCCCGTTCCTGCTCCTCGCACCAGATCTTTGGTGCGTGTCTCCAGTCCGGCCCGGCCCGTTCCTGCTCCTCGCACCAGACCTGTGGTGCGTGTCTCCAGTCCGGCCCGGCCCGTTCCTGCTCCTCGCACCAGACCAGTGGTGCGTGTCCCCAGTCCGGCCCGGCCTGTTCCACTGGTGCCTGGTCCAGCAACGGTCAGCTGCTCCACTACGGAGCCAGAGCAGTCCGCTCTACCGGTGCCCAGTCCAGCTCCGGTCAGCGGATCCACTCCGGAGCAAGAGCAGTCCGCTCCCCCGGTGTCTAGTCCAGCTCCGGTCAGTGGTTCCACTCCGGAGCCAGAGCAGTCCGCTCCACCGGGGTCCAGTTCAGCACCGGTCAGCGGCTCCAGTCCAGACCCAGAAGTCAGCCCCTCTCCAGGGTCGGGGTCTCCCACACCAGGGTCCAGACAGGGCTTGGTGCATCGTGGGAGGAAGGAGAGGGGAAGCATCGCGTCGAGGTCCAGACCAGACCAGGGGTGCAACGGGGAGGCAGAGAGGGAGAGGTCGTCAGGCCCGGAGCCGGATCCGCCTCCGAGGCGGAATGCCCATCCGGACCCTCCCCTTATGAGTCAGGTTGGTGTGGCCGGAGTACGCACCTTTGGGGGGGGGGGGGTACTATCACGCCCTGACCTGGAGAGACTGTTATTCTCTAGGTAGTTTGGTCAGGGTGTGAAACTCTTTTAGAATTTCTATGTTTAGGATCTAGAATTGTATTTCTAGGTTTGGCCGGTTGTGATTCCCAATCAGAGGCAGCTGTCGCTCGTTGTCTCTGATTGGGTATCATACTTAAGTAGCCTGTTTGCCTACCTTAGTTGTGGGATCTTGTTTATGTTCCGTTTTAGGCTTGTATGTGTATAGCCTGAGGACTTCACGTTACGTTGTTTCTTGTTTTGTTGAATGTTTATTTAGTTTAATAAACATGTACGCATACCACGCTGCACCTTGGTCTGACCCGTCTCTCAATGTTCGTGACAGCAGCCTAAACAGAGAAATAAATGCGGTCAGAGACCTACTTGAGCAGCACCGCCCCCTCAAGATTCTGAGCCTGCCTGGCAGGGTTGGTCCTACAAATCGCAGTGGTTGCAAAATCCTATGCACGAACCTCCGACATTTTTACGCACATTAATTGATAATGATGGAAAATATGATATGCAAGATATTTGAATAGATATTTTTTAAATAGCTATATAAATATATTGAGGTGAGAGCATTGGAAATGCTTTTGGCGGTTGACCTGCTTCTGTTTTGTGGGTGGCACTATGTGATGTTTTCGATGTATGGGTCCTGGCCCCTCGGGGGCATAGGGATCCGGCGGGACAGGGGTGGTATGCTGATCACTGGGATGATGGCCCAACTTGGGATGGGGAGGGGTTTTAGCGGGGGAATTAGTGGAGAACAATTGGAGGGTTATTTAGTAACATTGCAAATATCATGGTATAGCTATATGGACACTCAATCACTATGGTATTTTCTATTGGTAAATTTACAAACATATATAATGACAAATAGATTTGAAACTTGTATCTCATTATGGTATGTGGTGAAATAAGTATAGCCAGTTATAATTGTAATGGCTTAGCTGATAATAACAAAAGAAGAACAATATTTACATGGCTCAAAGAGAAGGAATATAATATCTATTGTTTACAGGAAACCCATTCAACAATTTTAGATGAAGTTGCGTGGAAAAAGGAATGGGGGGCGAAATGTACTTCTCCCATGGGCTAAGAAACTCAAAAGGGGTGATGATATTAATTAACAGTAATTTCGATCCTAATGTGCAAATTGTCCAAACAGATACACAAGGTAGATGGATTATTTTAAACATGTCATTGTACCATAAACAAATACAGTGGGGAAAAAAAGTATTTAGTCAGCCACCAATTGTGCAAGTTCTCCCACCTAAAAAGATGAGAGAGGCCTGTAATTTTCATCATAGGTACACATAAACTATGACAGACAAATTGAGTTTTTTTTTCTCCAGAAAATCACATTGTAGGATTTTTTTATGAATTTATTTGCAAATTATGGTGGAAAATAAGTATTTGGTCACCTACAAACAAGCAAGATTTCTGGCTCTCACAGACCTGTAACTTCTTCTTTAAGAGGCTCCTCTGTCCTCCACTCGTTACCTGTATTAATGGCACCTGTTTGAACTTGTTATCAGTATAAAAGACACCTGTCCACAACCTCAAACAGTCACACTCCAAACTCCACTATGGCCAAGACCAAAGAGCTGTCAAAGGACACCAGAAACAAAATTGTAGACCTGCACCAGGCTGGGAAGACTGAATCTGCAATAGGTAAGCAGCTTGGTTTGAAGAAATCAACTGTGGGAGCAATTATTAGGAAATGGAAGACATACAAGACCACTGATAATCTCCCTCGATCTGGGGCTCCACGCAAGATCTCACCCTGTGGGGTCAAAATGATCACAAGAACGGTGAGCAAAAATCCCAGAACCACACGGGGGGGACCTAGTGAATGACCTGCAGAGAGCTGGGACCAAAGTAACAAAGCCTACCATCAGTAACACACTACGCCGCCAGGGACTCAAATCCTGCTGTGTCCCCCTGCTTAAGCCAGTACATGTCCAGGCCCGTCTGAAGTTTGCTAGAGTGCATTTGGATGATCCAGAAGAGGATTGGGAGCATGTCATATGGTCAGATGAAACCAAAATATAACTTTTTGGTAAAAACTCAACTCGTCATGTTTGGAGTACAAAGAATGCTGAGTTGCATCCAAAGAACACCATACCTACTGTGAAGCATGGGGGTGGAAACATCATGCTTTGGGGCTGTTTTTTCTGCAAACGGACCAGGACGACTGATCCGTGTAAAGGAAAGAATGAATGGGGCCATGTATCGTGAGATTTTGAGTGAAAACCTCCTTCCATCAGCAAGGGCATTGAAGATGAAACGTGGCTGGGTCTTTCAGCATGACAATGATCCCAAACACACCGCCCGGGCAACGAAGGAGTGGCTTCGTAAGAAACATTTCAAGGTCCTGGAGTGGCCTAGCCAGTCTCCAGATCTCAACCCCATAGAAAATCTTTGGAGGGAGTTGAAAATCCGTGTTGCCCAGCGACAGCCCCAAAACATCACTGCTCTAGAGGAGATCTGCATGGAGGAATGGGCCAAAATACCAGCAACAGTGTGTGAAAACCTTGTGAAGACTTACAGAAAACGTTTGACCTGTGTCATTGCCAACAAAGGGTATATAACAAAGTATTGAGAAACTTTTTTGTTATTGACCAAATACTTATTTTCCACCATAATTTGCAAATAAATTCATTAAAAATCCTACAATGTGATTTTCTGGAATTTCTTTTCTCATTTTGTCTTTCATAGTTGACGTGTACCTATGATGAAAATTACAGGCCTCTCTCATCTTTTTAAGTGGGAGAACTTGCACAATTGGTGGCTGACTAAATACTTTTTTTCCCCACTGTATGTATGTATATGCGTATATGTATGTGTGTGTGTGTATATATATATATATATATATGCAAGAAAAAAAACATATGGGGGATTGGAAGTGATGCAGACAATTACATTGATGGGTGTTACAATCTATCTGCAATATTAAAGCTGATCTACCCCCTAATTTCTTTTAAACCAAAAATAAAAACAAAATAACAATATGATGCACAGTCACCTTATTCATTCAGCCACTTACTTAGATGAACTTGCAAGTAAAATGTAGGGGTCGGGTTAATGCAGAATTCTGAATTTTCCACGCAGTGAAAAAAAGATAAAATGAATAAGAAATATCTTGCTGCGTTTTGTAAATGCAGATGTAAAATGCTTTTTATTGTCATTTCTGCTCGGCATCAGACTAATTTTGTGCTTCTTCACTAGGATGGGAATTCACAAACAGGCATTCTATCAGCAGACAATGCTCTGACTGATGTGTAGTTACATGTCTCTGGTACTTTTCTCATTTAGCCAGCTAACTTTTCTCCGGTAAAATGCAAGATTAACTTTAAGCAAAACATTAGAAATATGATGGCCATATTTTTTGCAAAACATACCTTGCTTTTTCATTGTAAGCTCATTTACTTGTGTGGCTGCCAGCCAAATAAGGCTACACTTCTGTTGTCATCTGAAGAAAATGAAGCTATTTTCTGCCGAATGTGTTGCACTAATGTATTTTCTGTGAAGGAAAACTATAGTTGCACTTTCCTGATCACTCTATTGAAACAACAAAAAAACATAACTTTCATTATAAAACGCGACCCCTATCAACACACAGCTGTACTCACCTGCTCCTGCTTTCTCCCGTTGTGCTATTTACAAACAAACATGTGAAACAACTGTTCTATTTACAAACAACTGTTCTGGGGAACTACCGTAAGCTTCATAATGTAAAATAATGTGATGGTGAAATGAATAATGCGATCTGCTTTATTTCCTAATGTATTGCACAAGTTGACTGCAGGTATTTACATAAAAAGTAGCTACAAATATTAACATGTATTGATGGTATTGAAAAACCATCCCATTTCTATTTCCAAATACCCCGGTATATACAGTATACCACCCAAGCCTAGTGCATTCTGTGCATGCTGCAGATGCATCAGCTACTGCTGAGCAATGTTAGTAGGACATTGGGCTATTTAAATAGTAAAGGCGGTTACGTAGCTAACATTTAGTTGCGGTTTTGGGGGGGTTGTTAGTAATACTGTATGTTTTTATGCTATGTGATGGTATGTCACAGCTGTGCAGCAGTCTACTGTATGCTCTTCTATCTGTACAATGTCTTCTGTTATATAAGCATGCATGCCCTTTCTATTCCAATTTCAGTCAGGCAAATGCAACCTTATCATGCGCCGATAGCAGGGATTCAGTTAATTTTGGGCATCAAGACATTTCAGAGTGCAGTCTGCTCAGGAATCCATTTGTCTGCCTACTCTTCATGGCCTTTGGAGAAGCAATGAACATGCATATCAAAGTGTCTCTCCTCTCTCAGTAGCACAAGTTTGAGTTCATGATAAGGCAACAGTGTTGGGTTTACATTATGCTTTTCCAGAGGAGGTCCGTATGACGGCATTATGGGTTCTTCAGTCTGAACTACAGTAAATGTTCCTTTCCTTTAATTTTGCATGATCTATTAAGTTCTGTTTGCATTATGGACTCTCACATGTTAAACGTAATCTCATACACCCCTAGATGAAATAATTGGCATGGAACATCAGTTGTCATCAGCAGAACTAACACTGCTTTGTCCTTCATGTTGGCTGCCTGCATGCTGAGCACGGGCAGAACCTGGCGAACCTCTGTTCAACATTCATGCTGGCAACCAATGACAAGATACTGGAACTCATCACGGTTCTGGTTCCTTCGTCAGCACTGAGAGCTAGCTCTGAGCTATAGGCCTCCCAATTCTGCATCGGCGCTGCTACTGCTTCTCGATTGATCCTGGCTTCACTCTGATCCTCTGCTGCTACAATGTTGCAATTTATTGATTCTGAATTTGTGAAACCTACATGAGTTCCTGCAGTATTGCTATATGATCATGATTCTGTCAGCCCGTGGTCCAGTAGCTGTGTTGCATAGGTAGAATATTCTTATACACCAAGATGACAGATCTTTCTGCCTCAATGGGCTTAACAAAATAGAAATCTTCAGGCAATGACCACAGATTACCTATCACCCTCACTCTATTGCAAAAACTGGGTTTGCGTTAAGGAAAGGGTGTTTCAGCTAATACAATGATATTGTATTAGAGGCAGTCTGTCTTATGACTTTATACAGGTTTTTACGGTTGGGGAATAAACTTCTTATTAATTTCTATTTAATCATTGCATAATTTCACAATTTCTGATTTAATTTATGGACATTTACATGTTCACCGAGTAAAGCGTTCTAAACTGATAGGAAGGGTATAGGTATTCCAGTTGTCATTGCTCAAACTAACACTGCTTTCTGTCCCCTCTTCCATGTTACGGAAAGGGAAAGGGGGATACCTCGTCAGTTGTACAACTGAATGCATTCAACTGGAATGTGTCTTCCGCATTTAACCCAACGCCTCTGAATCAGATACACTACCTGCAATGGTGACCACTGGCCACGCCGGGCGATCCATTATTTAACACTGATGCTGGCAAACCAAGGACGAGATGCTGGTTTTCATCACGGCTCCGTCTCCTCTGCCAACTGTGGGCTATCGCCTGAGCTATACGCAGCCCATTCATTTTGCATGGGCGCTGCTTCAATGGCTTATATCTGTCCCTGCAGCCACGCTGAAGATCATGGGGTGTTGGTCCTCTGCTTCCTACTAACTCTATATTAGATTAAACGCCAAGGAGATTATGGATGCCCAAAAGTGAGTTCCATGCCTTATCTAGTTTGCTATGTCTGTATTCAGCCCACAGTCAATAGCATTGCTTTGGTGGTTATCATAATAAAGTTCAGTGCATATTAGCTACAGGTGGTTGGCTGGGTGCATATTGCTTAGGTTACTTGTTAGATAGTAGATATGTCATGTATTTTTTGTGAAACATAAAAAAAGTTACATTTTTTTAGATACAATTTATACTAAATGTATTCACATCTTGCAAAATAATTTATTAAAAAACACTGTTTTGCAATGAAGGTCTACAGTAGCCTCAGCAGCACTCTGTAGGGTAGCACCATGGTGTGGCCGGAGGACAGCTAGCTTCTGTCCTCATCTGGGTACGTTGACTTCAAAACAAAACCTAGGAGGCTCATGGTTCTCAACGCCTTCCATAGACTTACACAGTAATTATTATGACAACTTCAGGAAGACGTCCTCTAACCTATCACAGCTCTTGCAGCATGAACTGACATGTTGTCCACCCAATAAAAGTATCAGAGAATGAATCTAGCACTGAAAGCATAAGCTACAGATAGCTAGCACTGCAGTGCATAACATGTGGTGAGTAGTTGACTAAAAGAGAGAGAAAGACAACAGTTGAACAAATTAATGTAATAAAAAATTAAGGAGAAGCAAGAGAGAGTGTAACGATCCCGGCTGTCTGAGTCGGGTCCTGTCTGGTGACTAGTTTTTCCGGTTCGTAATCTCCAGTTTCCCGAGGGTTCGGGAACGCTCCGGGGAGCGCTCTTGTTTTCCGCACCTGCATCCCATCAGCAATCTGCACACCTGGTCCTGATCATCACCCTTCTTAGGCTCTGGCCGAACATCCAGTTCCTGCCGGATCGTTAGCCATGAACAGTATGTTTGTCAGCGTATCAGCCTTGAGTTCTAGCGTTAGTTTTTGTTGTTTTGCACCTTGTTGATTTGCTGTGTACTCACCTCCGTTTTGTTCTGTCTGCAGTCTCTCACCCGGAACCTTCACCCAACCTCTGCCTGATGGTCGGCGGCTGCCGAGCCATGTCTGGACCTACCACTGCACCCTCAACAACCCATCCACGCCACCCGCTCTGTCCCTGGATTATTCAGCCTCACTCGGGAGTCAATTAATAAACACTCACCTTTTTCTCTAAGTACCTTGTCCTGGTCTGCTTCTGGGTTCTGGCGTAGTAAACCGTGACAGAACGATCCGGCCAGTATGAACCCAGCGGACCTGGACTCTGTTCGCCATGCCATTTCCCATCAGGAGAAGACGTTGGCTGTGGAGAGTGGGTGGAACGAGGAGTCTCTGCAAGCGGCCTTTTACCAGGGTCTGTCGGAGCAGCTCAAGGATGAGTTGATCTCCTATCCGGAGCCTAGTGACCTGGACAGCTTGGTAGCCTTGTCTATTCGGGTGGATAATCGAGTCCGAGAGCGAAGGAGGGAGAAGCAATGGGGTCCGTCCAATCGATCAGCTTCTCAGTTCCCAGTCGGGTCGGGTGGTGGACCAGAACACGTCGATCATTCTCCACCACAATGGATTAGTGGAGAGGTCCTCTCTCCCGATTCTGAACCCATGCAAGTGGGGCGGCACGGGTTAACCAAGGAGGAGCGTCAACATAGACGGCAGACCAACTGCTGCCTCGACTGTGGTAGCTCGGGACATTACATCTCCACCTGTTCCCGGCGGTCGTCAAACTGCCCGGCTCGCTAAAGTTGGGAGGACTTTTAGCGAGCCAGTTTCAACCTCTCAGTACCTCTGTCAGACCCCGTTTCCCGGCTACCCTTGTGAACAGGAATCAGAGCTTAGCGCTTAACGCTTTTATCGATTCAGGTGCCGATGGAAGCTTTCTTGATGCCGAGTTGGTGGAACAGCTGGGGCTTTCCAAGGAGCAATTGCCGGAAGCCATTGAAGCGACCACTCTGAACGGCAGTAGTCTGGCACGTATCACGATGAGGACTGAACCGGTTAAGATGCGGTTGTCGGGGAATCATTCTGAGATGATTTCATTCTTCATTCTGCCGTCTTCCCATGTTCCTCTGGTCCTTGGATACCCCTGGCTGAAGGAACACAATCCCACGTTCGATTGGGTGACGGGCAAGGTAACGAGTTGGAGCCTTGATTGTCATGCTAACTGTCTCAAGACTGCCTGCCCCCATTCGGTTCCCAGTCAGGTGATTGAGGCTGAACCCCCAGATTTGTCCCTGGTTCCCGAGACATATCACGATTTGGGGGAAGTTTTCAGTAAGCAGAAGGCTCTGTCACTCCCCTCCCCACCGACCATATGATTGTGCCATCAACCTGTTCCCTGGAGCTGTCTACCCCAAGGGAAGGTTATACAGTATCTCCCGACCTGAACGTGAGGCGTTGGAGACCTACATCAAGGAGTCCCTAGCTGCTGGTCTCGTTCGTCCCTCGTCATCACCCCTGGGGGGCAGGATTCTTCTTTGTGGGTAAGAAGGATGGCTCTCTTCGACCGTGTATTGATTATCGGGGGTTGAATGACATCACGGTCAAGAACAAGTATCCCCTGCCCTTGATGAGTTCTGCCTTCGACTCCTTACAGGGTGCTACGGTGTTCACCAAGCTAGACCTACGCAATGCGTATCACCTGGTCCGGATCAGAGAGGGGGGACGAGTGGTTGACGGGTTTCAATACACCGATGGGTCACTTGAGTATCAGGTGATGCCGTTTGGACTGACCAATGCTCCAGCGGTATTCCAGAGTATGGTGAACGACGTCCTGAGAGATATGATCGGTCTCTTTGTGTTTGTTTACCTGGATGACATTCTGATCTTCTCGAAGGAACCTTCCGACCACGTCCAGCATGTCCGGCAGGTTCTGCAGCGATTGTTGGAGAATCGCCTGTTCGTGAAGGCCGAGAAGTGCGAGTTTCACGCCCACACGACATCCTTTCTCGGGTACATCATCTCCAGGGGAGAGATTAGGATGGACCAGGAGAAGGTTAGAGCGGTTCTGGAATGGGTCCAGCCCGGTACGAGATTGCAGCTCCAGAGATTTTTGGGGTTTGCGAATTTCTACCGCAGATTCATCCGGGATTACAGCCGTGTGGCCGCTCCGTTAACTGCCTTGACTTCCAGTATCAGGATCTTCAAGTGGAATCCGGAGGCGGATCGTGCGTTTCTGGATTTGAAGAGGCGATTCACCAACGCACCGATTCTCTCTCAACCGGACACGGCCCGTCAGTTCGTCGTTGAAGTGGACGCGTCTGATTTGGGAGTTGGCGCCATCCTGTCGCAGCGATGCTCCACGGACAGTAAACTCCATCCCTGCGCCTACTACTCTCGTCGCCTTTCGCCTGCGGAGAGGAATTACGATGTGGGTAACCGGGAGCTTCTCGCGGTGAAACTTGCCTTGGAGGAGTGGCGCCACTGGTTGGAGGGGGCGGAGCAACCGTTTATTGTCTGGACTGACCACAAGAATCTTGCTTACGTGCAATCGGCTAAACGTCTCAACTCCCGTCAGGCCAGGTGGGCGTTGTTTTTCGGACGATTCAAGTTTGCCCTGACGTTCCGACCTGGATCTAAGAACGGCAAGGCGGACGCCTTGTCCCGGATGTTCTCCAAGACGGAGGAGAGTGGGTCCAAGACCGAGACTATTCTCCCCCGGAACTGCGTCGTGGGAGCAGTTATGTGGAAGATTGAGGAGGAGGTGCTGGCGGCCCTTCGGACTCAGCCCGGTCCCGGTAACGGTCCACCCGGTCGGTTGTTTGTGCCTGAGTCGGTTCGTCCGGCTGTTCTCAAATGGTCCCACGCCAGCAAGATGGCTTGTCACCCTGGCGTGGCTCGGACAATGGCGTTTCTTCGCAGACGTTTTTGGTGGCCTGCCATGGCCGAGGATACTCGGGGGTTTGTTGCTGCCTGTCCAGTGTGTGCGCAGAATAAGAGTACCAATCGGCCCAGCTCTGGACTACTTCACCCCCTTCCTATTCCCCGGCGACCATGGTCGCATCTGGCCCTGGACTTCGTCACTGGGTTGCCCGCTTCTGAGGGGAACACGGTCGTTCTGACTATCGTGGACAGATTCAGCAAGTTCGCCCACTTTGTGCCAATTGCCAAGCTTCCGTCTGCCTCGGAGACGTCCGAGATCCTGGTTAGGGAGGTTTTCAGGGTCCACGGTTTGCCCAGTGATATCGTTTCCGACCGTGGCCCTCAGTTTACCTCTGCTGTCTGGAAGTCCTTCTGTTTGGCCATTGGAGCTACAGTCAGTCTCACATCTGGTTTTCACCCCCAATCCAATGGTCAGGCGGAGAGAGCCAACCAGAAGATGGAATCCACGCTACGCTGTCTGGTCTCTTCCAACCCCACCTCCTGGGTCTCTCAGTTGCCTTGGGTTGAGTATGCCCACAATACTCTTCCTACATCTGCCACTGGGATGTCTCCCTTCCAGTGCCTGTATGGCTACCAACCTCCCCTGTTTCCTTCTCAGGAGAAGGAGCTCTCAGTGCCTTCTGTTCAGGCCCATATTCGTCGTTGCCACCGGACCTGGCATCGGGCCAGAAAGGCACTCCTTAGAGTTTCGGACCGGTATCAGCTCCAGGCGAATCGTCGCCGGATCCCCGCTCCCACCTATTCCATCGGAGATAGGGTTTGGTTGGCCACACGGGACCTTCCGTTACGGACTGAGTCTAGGAAGTTGTTACCGAAGTTCATTGGTCCGTTTGTGGTGGAGAAGGTGATCAATCCAGTGGCAGTTCGACTCAAACTACCGAGGACGCTCAGAGTCCATCCCACCTTTCATGTCTCCTGCCTCAAGCCTGTCTTCCTCAGTCCTCTGTTGCCTCCTCCGCCTCCTCCTCCTCCTCCTCGGATGATCGGAGGTGGTCCTGCCTACACGGTGCGTCGCATCATGGATTCCAGACGGCGGGGCCGGGGTTTCCAGTATCTCGTGGACTGGGAGGGGTATGGTCCTGAGGAGAGGAGTTGGATTCCGCGGCGACAGGTCCTAGATGCGGACCTCATCAGTGACTTCTACCGCCTCCATCCTGGCGCTCCGGGGAGTCCGCCCGGTGGCGTTCGGTCGGAGGGGGGTACTGTAACGATCCCGGCTGTCTGAGTCGGGTCCTGTCTGGTGACTAGTTTTTCCGGTTCGTAATCTCCAGTTTCCCGAGGGTTCGGGAACGCTCCGGGGAGCGCTCTTGTTTTCCGCACCTGCATCCCATCAGCAATCTGCACACCTGGTCCTGATCATCACCCTTCTTAGGCTCTGGCCGAACATCCAGTTCCTGCCGGATCGTTAGCCATGAACAGTATGTTTGTCAGCGTATCAGCCTTGAGTTCTAGCGTTAGTTTTTGTTGTTTTGCACCTTGTTGATTTGCTGTGTACTCACCTCCGTTTTGTTCTGTCTGCAGTCTCTCACCCGGAACCTTCACCCAACCTCTGCCTGATGGTCGGCGGCTGCCGAGCCATGTCTGGACCTACCACTGCACCCTCAACAACCCATCCACGCCACCCGCTCTGTCCCTGGATTATTCAGCCTCACTCGGGAGTCAATTAATAAACACTCACCTTTTTCTCTAAGTACCTTGTCCTGGTCTGCTTCTGGGTTCTGGCGTAGTAAACCGTGACAGAGAGAGAGCCAGCTATATTTCATAGTATATAGTGCATTCGGAAAGTATTCAAACCCCATTACTTTTTCCACATTTTGTTACGTTTTTTCTTTCGGCAATCTACACACAATATCCCATAATGACAAAGCAAAAACTGGTTTTTAGAAATGTCTGCAAATGTATTTAAAATAAAAAACGGAAATATCACATTTACATAAGTATTCAGATCATTTACTCAGTACTTTGTTAAAGCACCTTTGGCAGCGATTACAGCCTTTAGTCTTCTTAGGTATGACACTACAAGCTTGGCACACCTGTATTTGGGGAGTTTCTCCCATTATTCTCTGCAGATCCTCTCAAGCTCTGTTACGTTGGATGGGTAGCATCGCTGCACAGCTATTGTTAGGTCTCTCCAGAGATGTTCGATCGGGTTCAAGTTTGGGCCCTAGCTGGGCCACTCAAGGACATTCAGAGACTTGTCCTGAAGCCACTCCTGCGTTGTCTTGGCTGTGTGCTTAGGGTCATTGTCCTGTTGGAAGGTCAACCTTCGCCCCAGTCTGAAGTCCTGAGTGCTCTGAAGCAGGTTTTCATCAAGGATTTCTGTGTACTTTCCTCGTTCGTCTTTCCCTCAATCCTGACTAGTCTCCCGGTCCCTGCCGCTGAAAAACATCCCCACAGCTTGATGCTGCCACCACCATGCTTCACCGTAGGGATGGTGCAAGGGAGAGTTTTTAGGTGCCTTTTGGCAAACTCCAAGCGGGCTGTCATGTGCCTTTTACTGAGGAGTGGCTTCCGTCTGGACACTCTACCATGAAGGCCTGATTGGTGGAGTGCTGCAGAGATGGTTGTCCTTCTAGAAATTTCTCCCATCTCCACAGAGAAACTCTGGAGCTCTGTCAGAGTGACCATCGGGTTCTTGGTCACCTCCCTGACCAAGGCCCTTCTCCCCCGATTGCTCAGTTTGGCCTCGCGGCCAGCTCTAGGAAGACTCTTGGTGGTTACAAACTTCTTCCATGTAAGAATGATGGCGGCCACTGTGTTCTTGGGGACCTTCAATGCTGCAGAAATGTTTTGGTACCCTTCCCCAGATCTGTGCCTCGACACAATCCTGTATCAGAGCTCTACGGACAATTCCTTCGACTTCATGGCTTGGTTTTTGCTCTGACATGTACTGTCAACTGTGGGACCTTTTATAGACAGGTATGTGCCTTTCCAAATCATGTCCAATCAATTGAATTTACCACAGGTGGACTCCAATCAAGTTGTAGAAACATCTCAAGGATGATCAATGGAAACAGGATGCACCTGAGGTCAATTTCGAGTTTCATACCAAAGGGTCTGAATACTTATGTAAATAAGGTATTTCTGTTTTTTATTTAGTATACATTTGCAACAATTTTTAAAAGCCTGTTTTCGCTTTGTCATTATGGGGTATTGTGTGTAGATTGATGTGGAAAAAAATGTATTTAATCAATTTTAGAATAAGGCTGTAACGTAATAAAATGTGGAAAAAGTCAAGGGGTCTGAAACTGCATATACAGAATATTTGTTACTTTCACTTACTTAGTTTAGCCTACTCAAACACCCGGTTCAAACAAAGAGGGATGCTATACTAGCTAGCTGGCTATGGCTATCCAACACTGGAACTCTTCTAAGTCAAGGTAAGCTTTTGGTTTTATTAATATACAGTGGGGAAAAAAGTATTTAGTCAGCCACCAATTGTGCAAGTTCTCCCACTTAAAAGATGAGAGAGGCCTGTAATTTTCATCATAGGTACATGTCAACTATGACAGACAAAATGAGGAAAAAAAATCCAGAAAATCACATTGTAGGATTTTTAATGAATTTATTTGCAAATTATGGTGGAAAATAAGTATTTGGTCAATAACAAAAGTTTCTCAATACATTGTTATATACCCTTTGTTGGCAATGACACAGGTCAAATGTTTTCTTTAAGTCTTCACAAGGTTTTCACACACTGTTGCTGATATTTTGGCCCATTCCTCCATGCAGATCTCCTCTAGAGCAATGATGTTTTGGGGCTGTCGCTGGGCAACACGGACTTTCAACTCCCTCCAAAGATTTTCTATGGGGTTGAGATCTGGAGACTGGCTAGGCCACTCCAGGACCTTGAAATGCTTCTTACGAAGCCACTCCTTCGTTGCCCGGGCGGTGTGTTTGGGATCATTGTCATGCTGAAAGACCCAGCCACGTTTCATCTTCAATGCCCTTGCTGATGGAAGGAGGTTTTCACTCAAAATCTCACGATACATGGCCCCATTCATTCTTTCCTTTACATAGATCAGTCGTCCTGGTCCCTTTGCAGAAAAACAGCCCCAAAGCATGATGTTTCCACCCCCATGCTTCACAGTAGGTATGGTGTTCTTTGGATTCAACTCAGCATTCTTTGTCCTCCAAAAACGACCGAGTTGAGTTTTTACCTAAAAGTTATATTTTGGTTTCATCTGACCATATGACATTCTCCCAATCCTCTTCTGGATCATCCAAATGCACTCTAGCAAACTTCAGACGGGCCTGGACATGTACTGGCTTAAGCAGGGGGGACACGTCTGGCACTGCAGGATTTGAGTCCCTGGCGGCGTAGTGTGTTACTGATGGTAGGCTTTGTTACTTTGGTACCAGCTCTCTGCAGGTCATTCACTAGGTCCCCCGTGTGGTTCTGGGATTTTTGCTCACCGTTCTTGTGATCATTTTGACCCCACGGGGTGAGATCTTGCGTGGAGCCCCAGATCGAGGGAGATTATCAGTGGTCTTGTATGTCTTCCATTTCCTAATAATTGCTCCCACAGTTGATTTCTTCAAACCAAGCTGCTTACCTATTGCAGATTCAGTCTTCCCAGCCTGGTGCAGGTCTACAATTTTGTTTCTGGTGTCCTTTGACAGCTCTTTGGTCTTGGCCATAGTGGAGTTTGGAGTGTGACTGTTTGAGGTTGTGGACAGGTGTCTTTTATACTGATAACAAGTTCAAACAGGTGCCATTAATACAGGTAACGAGTGGAGGACAGAGGAGCCTCTTAAAGAAGAAGTTACAGGTCTGTGAGAGCCAGAAATCTTGCTTATTTGCAGGTGACCAAATACTTATTTTCCACCATAATTTGCAAATAAATTCATAAAAAATCCTACAATGTGATTTTCTGGAAAAAATTTTCTCAATTTGTCTGTCATAGTTGATGTGTACCTATAATGAAAATTACAGGCCTCTCTCATCTTTTTAAGTGGGAGAACTTGCACAATTGGTGGCTGACTAAATACTTTTCTTCCCCACTGTATTGCCACCGTGGCCCATCGGTGTAACTGCTGAACTTATTGCTGTACACTGCACTGCATGATTGTAAATCAAATCACATTTTATTTGTCACATGCGCCGAATAAAACAGGTGTAGACCTTACCGTGAAATGGTTACTTACAAGCCCTTAACCAACAATGCAGTTTTAAGAAAATAGAGTTAAGGAAATATATACTAAGTAAACTAAAGTAACACAATAAAATAACAATAATGAGGCAATTTACAGGGGGTACCGGTACCGAGTCTATGTGCGGGGGTACATGTTACTCGAGGTAATTGAGGTAATTTGTACATGTAAGTAGGGGTAAAGTGACTATGCATAGATAATAAACAGTGAGTAGCAGCAGTGTAATAACAAAGAGGGGGGGCAATGCAAATAGTCCGGGTGGCCATTTGCTTAATTGTATTTCAGACTAATGGCTTGGGGGTAGAAGCTGTTAAGGAGACTTTTGGACCTAGACTTGGTGCTCCGGTATCGCTTGCCGTGCAGTAGCAGAGAGATCAGTCTATGAGTTGGGTGACTGGAGTCTTTGAGAATATTTTGGGCCATCCTCTGACACCGCCTAGTATAGAGGTCCTGGCGTTAGTTCTAGTATCTACAGTTGAAGTCGGAAGTTTACATACACCTTAGCCAAATACATTTCAACTCAGTTTTTCACAATTCCTGACATTTAATCCTAGTAAAAATTCCCTGTCTTAGGTCAGTTAGTTTATTTTAAGAATGTAAAATGTCAGAATAATAGTAGAGAGAATGATTTATTTCAGCTTTTATTTCTTTCATCACATTCCCAGTGGGTCAGAAGTTTACATACACTCAATTAGTATTTGGTAGCATTGCCTTTAAATTGTTTATCTTGGGTCAAACATTTCGGGTAGCCTTCCACAAGCTTCCCACAATAATTTTGGTGAATTTTGGCCCATTCGTCCTGACAGAGCTTGTGTAACTGAGTCAGGTTTGTAGGCCTCCTTGCTCGCACACACTTTTTCAGTTCTGCCCACACATTTTCTATAGGATTGAGGTCAGGGCTTTGTGATGGCCACTCCACCTTTGTTGTTCTTAAGCCATTTTACCACAACTTTGGAAGTATGCTTGGGGTCATTGTCCATTTGGAAGACCCATTTGCAACTAAGCTTTAACTTCCTGACTGATGTCTTGAGATGTTGCTTCAGCAAAGCACCCCCACAGCATGATGCTGCCACCCCCATGCTTCACGGTTGGGATGGTGTTCTTCGACTTGCAAGCACCCCCTTTTTCCTCCAAACATAACAATGGTCATTATGGCCAAACAGTTCTATTTTTGTTTCAACAGAGAAGAGGACATTTCTCAAAAAAGTACAATCTTTGTCCCCATGTGCAGTTGCAAACCGTAGTCTGGCTTTTTTATGGCGGTTTTGGAACAGTGGCTTCTTCTTTGCTGAGCGGCCTTTCAGGTTATGTCGATATAAGACTTGTTTCACTGTGGATATAGATACTTTTGTACCTGTTTCCTCCAGCATCTTCACAAGGTCCATTGCTGTTGTTCTGGGATTGATTTGCACTTTTCGCACCAAAGTACGTCAATCTCTAGGAGACAGAACGCGTCTCCTTCCTGAGCGGTATGACGGCTGCCTGGTCCCATGGTGTTTATACTTGCGTACTATTGTTTGTACAGATTAACTTGGTACCTTCAGGCGTTCGGAAATTGCTCCCAAGGATGAACCAGACTAGTGGAGGTCTACAATTTGTTTTCTGAGGTCTTGGCTGATTTCTTTTGATTTTCCCATGATGTCAAGCAAAGAGGCACTGAGTTTGAAGGTAGGCCTTGAAATACATCCACTGGTACACCTCCAATTGACTCAAATGATGTCAATTAGCCTATCAGAAGCTTCTAAAGCCATGACATCATTTTCTGGGATTTTCCAAGCTGTTTAAAGGCACAGTCAACTTAGTGTATGTAAACCTCTGACCCACTGGAATTGTGATACAGTGAATTATAAGTGAAATAATCTGTCTGTAAACAATTGTTGGAGAAATTACTTGTGTCATTCACAAAGTAGATGTCCTAACCGACTTGCCAAAGCTATAGTTTGTTAACAAGAAATTTGTGGAGTGGTTGAAAAATGAGTTTTAATGACTCCAACCTAAGTTTATGTAAACTTCCGACATCAACTGTATGTTGACTATTACTTTAATATGGTGAAAACAATGTAGACTGTGTGTCGCGGTTAATGGTTACTTATGGTATGAAAGTTTGGCTTGGAAAGGTTTTTCGCCTGGTCATAGACAGCTGTTGTTTTGTGCACTGAAGGCCACAAGCAAAGGGAAAAGGTGAGAGGAGGAGAGAGCGTAGATGTGAGTAGGAATTATATATACAATGAGCAAAGTGATCATGCAGTTTATATGTGGCTGCTAGTTCTGTGTTTTCCTGTGATCAGGGGTGTATAAATTCCACCGATTCTGTTGAAAAACGTTTCTTAAACGGATTCAAACAGAATGAAACAGGGATAAACATACCTGAATCTGTCCAGTAGAAACTCTCGTTTGCAACTGTTGGACTAATGATTACAACCTAGATCAGCTAGATCCAGGCAAGAGTGTGCAAGGCGGTACTGAATGTGTCAATGTCTATCACCTTGATTACTCTAATTTCATTCGTAGGCTGTGGCAACCTCATGATGGGTATAGGGAATATTCGAGACTATCGATGTTAAACCTATCGATGTCATATTGAGCTGGGTGAATGGAATATGAATGACAGTCATTCAATATGCTGTAATAAAATAGTCCTCTATTTTGGGGGATTGGTATAGCTTACCGCGCTCACTGCCTATAGGCTATTTTATTTTTACTCTTTGCTTGGGCAGTGAGCTACCCTGAGTCTATATTACCAGGAATTGCATTATTCATTGCTTAATAAATGGTTAAACATATTTCTACGTGGCGTTTTCTTTCTGAAATTAAGCGGAGCCAATTCAGAAAGGAAACTCAAGTGTCCCGCCTCAGGCTGACGCATCAGCTGAGATGGCATCAAGTAGAGGCTTGTATCAATCATGCCTACTTTATTTGGCGGTTTATTTAAGCTGACTGGGTCTACTCACTCATCCTGCTGCCTTTTGCTGCTACTGCTACTATGTGCTGGCTTCTTGCTCCCACCACTGCCCCAGCCTCCACCTTTTAGGTTGTGTGTTCCTGCTGTGGGGATTGGTATGGCTTACCGCGCTCACTGCCTGCAGGTTATTTTATTTTGACTCTTTGCTTGGGCAGTGAGCTACCCTGAAGGAGCAGAGCCTATATCGGCAAGACTTGCATTATTCATTGCTTAATAAATCGTTAAACATATTTCTATGTGGCGTTTTCTTTCTGAATTGTAGTAGAAAATAAAGTACATGTATAAGAGATAGCAGCACAAATGTTCTATGACGAGAATCTGTTTGTAGCGCATTACATGCATGTGTAGGGTTCAAGTCACCATGACTTGAATGTTTAGCCTATAGCAAGTTACATAATGTACCGTGGATGGAATACACTATAAATGCATTGTAACACCAAAGCATTTTTTTTTCACACATGTTATTCACTCTTTAATGTTGACCACCCTGCACTATCAGACTAAGCAGGTAAGCCTACGATGCTGCTTTGTGAGTTCCCCTGCCCATCTGTATTTAGGATACTCACATCAGTCCTAATCAGCCAAATGAATTTGGAGTGGCTCTTTGGCTATCTGGATAATGACCTGTAATGTACTCACTTATTGACTCACCCTGCCTCACACACCGAATAGATGAATGCATGCCATTTGTTTTGCGCTCCCCTTTGCGTGCATTATCAAGGTTTGGAAGAACATTTAAAGCATATGAATAATGAACCGATCATGCTTGGGTTCAATTCTGATTTTCAGAATTCAATTCAACCCTTGAAATTTGAATTTGATTTGGCCACACCCCACAGGAAGCAGAATTTGAATAGAATTGGAATGAAGTACAATTTAATTCAAACCAATTCAAAGAAATGTACCGGAGGCTTCCAAATATTTGCCAAAAGCATCTGCCACCTCATACTAAAGAATACAGATACTATTGAAAGTGGAACTGGCAGCGTTTTAGCAACATGAAATCGTATTAAATCTGTTCATATACACCCCCAGGAAGAATATGACACTTAAAAAAAACTACATTTTCTGACAAGCGAGCACTTACATATGGTCATTTTCAAATTGTCATAAATTCATAGAATGTTTGGCAATGATATAGCGTAAAGCATTTGTGAAAATTCTATAGCAATATGGGGTGGGAAAGCGGCCGTGTGTTTGGACAATTAATAGTGTAGTAAATAAAACCTAATAAAAACATCTGTCTCGTCCAGGACCGGAGTCTATGCAGTCCGCTGAGCCTTAGCCAATCAGAGCTACAGTAGGCCTTTATGCAAATAAGCCATTTGCCACACGGGCTTGCCATCATTCACTTTGAACCTTACTGTGTGTTCACAGACAGTAGCAACAGCGCGACTTTAGATCATTAGAACGCATTCGCCAAAAGATACACCTGAATTGATTTCTGCAAATATGTTAATACCACAGGAGCCCTCTTACATTTCGGAACTTTATAGTAACATTGAGCCCCACAGTGGATTTACATTTGACATTTTAGTCATTTAGCAGACGCTCTTATTCAGAGCGACTTACAGTTAGTGAGTGCATACATTTTTCATACTGGCCCCCCGTGGGAATCGAACCCACAACCCTGGCGTTGCAAACACCATGCTCTACCAACTGAGCTACATAATACCCATTAAACCTAGTGATCAAGCACGGAAATGGTTCCAATCGTTTTTCCACCATTAATTTTATCCATTGTGGATTTTAGAAAAACTACACATAAGCGCTGTGTTTCGTGTAGGCTTACCCTGGCATGACGTTTTGATAACCGTGTAAATCTCTCTCGGACAAGGTGATTTGTATCCATATATTCAGCTCTATGTCACGAATTCCGCCGAGACTGCTCCTCCTCCTTGTTCGGGCAGGCTTCGGCGTTCGTCGTCCCCGGAGTACTAGCTGCTACCGTTTGATGTTATCTATGTTTGTTTGGTCTTGTCTGATTAGTGCACCTGTTCCATATCTCGTATTGATTATGTCACCTATAAGTTTCCTTTGGTTTTGTTTGTAGTTGTGTGTTGTTGTACGCCTGTCCGTTGGTGTAGGTTATTTGTTTTCTTGTTGTTAGTGCTTTTCGCACTTTACGCACTGTTTTGCGTATTCGCTCGCCTCCTGTTTGTTGAGGCCCGTTGGATTTGTATTTTGCTCCTGTGACTATTAAAGTCGGATCAACTAAGCTTCTGTGTCCTGCGCCTGACTCCAACACCGCATCCACATCAGCCCTTGACACTCTATTTACTCTCAGATTCGAAAATGCTATTTAGCATCAAATTAGACATCATGCATGCCTGCAAATCCCTACAAGCTCCTGCACGTCATCTCTAGCTGACACCTTTTCTGTCAGCTAGCTAGCTACTATCTACCTTAATCCAAAATATTGAACATTTTAATTTACTGTTCAATATTTTATTTAACTAATATTTGTCTTATTTATGGATTTGGTCTTGTCTTCTACAGAATACTATCCTAGTAGTAGTCAGATATTTATAATGTGCCATGAATACTAGCCTAGTTTTTTTTTTAGCAAAGAAGCTAAATATACACTGAACAAAAATATTAACGCAACATGCAACAATTTCAATGATTTTACTGAGTTACTGTTCATGTAAGGAAATCAGTCAATTTAACTAAATAAATTAGGCCCTTATCTATGGATTTCTCCTGACTGGGAATACAGATATGCATCTGTTGGTCACAGATACCTTAAAGAAAAAGGTAGGGGCGTGGATCAGAAAACCAGTCAGTATCTGGTGTGACCACCATTTGCCTCATGCAGCGCGACACATCTCCTTCGCATAGAGTTCATCAGGCTGTTGATTGTGGCCTGTGGAATGTTACCCCACTCCTCTTCAAAGGCTGTGCGAAGTTGCTGAATACTGGCGGGAAATGAAACACGCTGTCGTACACGTTGATCCAGAACATCCCAAACATGCTCAATGGGTGACATGTCTGGTGAGTATGCAGACCATGCAAGAACTGGAACATTTTCAGCTTCCAGGAATTGTGTGCAGATCCTTGAGACATGGGGCCATGCATTATCAGGCTGAAACATGAGGTGATGGCAGCGGATGAATGGCACAACAATGGGCTTCAGGATCTCTTCACGGTATCTCTGTGAATTCAAATTGCCATTGATAAAATGCAAAAGTGTTAATTGTAAGTAGCTTATGCCTGCTCGTACCATAACCCCACCAGCACCATGGGGCACTCTGTTCATAACGTTCTGTGTAATGATCATGCTGTTTAATCAGCATCTTGATATGCCACACCTGTTAGGTGGATGGATTATCTTGGCAAAGGAGAAATGCTCACTAACAGGAATGTAAACAAATTTGTGCACGAAATATGACAGAAATAAGCTTTTTGTGCGTATGGAAAATATCTGAGATCTTTTATTTCAGCTCAAGAAACATGGGACCAACACTTTACATGTTGCGTTTATATTTTTGTTCAGTGTAGCTAGCTAGCTACCTACCTAGATGATATTAGTAATATACCCTTATTTTGCTGGATCCTCTTCTCCTTCAGCCAGTGGAGGTCTATATTTAATCCCTTATAATTTCTGCCAACTATATGAAAAAGGTGAAATCTATTTAAATTCATGGTGTCAGAATGTACTGCTGTATTAAAGCTGCAATATGTAACTTCTTGGGTGACCGGACCAAATTCACATAGAAATGTGAGTTATACATCTGTCATTATGTGGTCCTCTGTAGCTCAGCTGGTAGAGCACGGCGCTTGAAACGTAAAGGTAGTGGGTTCGATCCCCGGGACCACCCATACACAAAAATGTATGCACGCATGACTGTAAGTCGCTTTGGATAAAAGCGTCTGCTAAATGGCATATTATTATTATATTATTATCGTTGAAAGCATTCTGAAACTATTCAGACCCCTTGACTTTTTCCACATTTTGTTACATTACAGCCTTATTCTAAAATTGATTTTTTTTTTATCCACATCAATCTACACCCAATACCCCATAATGACAAAACTGGTTTTTAGAAATACCTTATTTACATAAGTATTCAGACCCTTTGCTATGAGACACGAAATTGAGCTCAGGTGCATCCTGCATCATCTTTGAGATGTTTCTACAACTTGATTGGTGTCCACCTGTGGTAAATTCAATTGATTGGACATGATTTGGAAAGGCACACACCTGTCTATATAAGGTCCCACAGTTGACAGTGCATGTCACAGCAAAAACCAAGCTATGAGGTCGAAGGAATTGTCCGTAGAGCTCCGAGACACGTTTGTATCGAGGAACAGATATGTGGAAGGGTACCAAAAAATATCTGCAGCATTGAAAGTACCCAGGAACACAGTGGCATCCATCATTTTTAAATGGAAGAAGTTTGGAACCACCAAGAGTCTTCCTAGAGCTGGCCGCGAGGCCAAACTGAGCAATCAGGGGAGAAGGGCCTTGGTCAGGGAGGTGACCAAGAACCCGATGGTCACTGACAGAGCTCCAGAGTTCCTCTGTGGAGATGGGAGAAACCTTCCAGAAGGACAACCATCTCTGCAGCACTCCACCAATCAGGCCTTTATGGTAGAGTGGCCAGACGGAAGCCACTCCTCAGTAAAAGGCACATGAAAGCCCGCTTGGAGTTTGCCAAAAGGCACCTAAATGACTCTCAGACCATGAGAAACAAGATTATCTGGTATAATGAAACCAAGATTGAACTCTTTGGCCTGAATGCCAAGCGTCACGTCTGGAGGAAACCTGGCACCATCCCTACGGTGAAGCATGGTGGTGGCAGCATAATGCTGAAATCCTTTATGAAAACCTGCTCCAGAGCGCTCAGGACCTCAGCCCGGGCGAAGGTTCACCTTCCAACAGGACAACGGCCCTAAGCACACAGCCAAGACAACGCAGGAGTGGCTTTGGGACAAGTCTCTGAATGTCCTTGAGTGGCCCAGCCAGCGCCCGGACTTGAACCCGATCGAACATCTCTGGAGAGACCTGAAAATAGCTGTGCAGCAATGCTCCCGATCCAACCTGACAGAGCTTGAGAGGATCTGCAGAAAAGAATGAGAGAAACTCCACAAATACAGGTGTGCCAAGCTTGTAGCGTCATACCCAAGAAGGCTCGAGGCTGTAATCACTGGCAAATGTGCTTCAACAAAGTACTGAGTAAAGCGTCTGAATACTTACAGCACCAGGCAAAAGTCTTAATCAGCCAAATGAATTTGGAGTGGCTCTTTGGCTATCTGGATAATGACCTGTAATGTACTGTACAACTCACTTATTGAGTCACCCTGCCTCTCACACACCGAATAGATGAATGCATGCCATTTGTTTTGCGCTCCCCTTTGCGTGCATTATCAAGGTTTGGAAGAAAATGTAAAGCATATAAATAATGAACCGATCAGGTTTGGGTTCAATTCTGAATTTCTGAATTTAGTTTGGACACAGTTTTTTGGTTACTACATTATTCTATATGTGTTATTTCATAGTTTTAATACCTTCACTATTATTCTACAATGTAGAAAATAGTAAAAATAAAGAAAAACCCTTGAATGAGTAGGTGTGTCCAAACGTTTGACTGGTAGTGTATGTAAATGTGATATTTCCGTTTTTAATTTTTAATACGTTTGCCCCCCCAAAAAAAATATTGTTTTTGCTTTGTCATTATGAGGTTTTGTGTGTAAATTGATGAAGAAAAAAAAAACAATTTAATCCATTTTAGAATAAGGCTGTAACAAAATGTGGAAAAAGTCAAGGGGTCTGAATGTGCACTTTTATGCATAACATAAGAAAAAATGAATTTAAGTACAAAATTAATGATTTATTCATCGATGCCACAGACCTGGGACTTCGAAGAGCACCATATGAACTATTATTACTATCCGAGAGAGCACAGATTCTTCTGCTTTTTCATTTTAGTAAATATACCAGCACAAATAACACAAATAATGTCAAACAGCATATTGTGAATTTGGTGGGTTAGTTACAAGTGTAAAAATTGGATGCATAAGGTAGGTTTTATATGAAACACTTGATCAACTCCATCAGAATGAGAAACACACTTAACAGAATCAAAACAAGGAAACTGTCAGTGTGAAATGTGGATGTGGTGCAGGAATCAGGCGCAGGAAACAGAGGCTTCGTCCAACAGGCTTTAGTAGATACACAAAAAAACAAACGGGCCTCAACAAGAGCCCGGAAGGCAAAACACGAAAATTACGCACACAACGCGTAAAACTCTACTCGCCAAAATAGCGCGCACAACAAGTGCGGAAACTCTCTCCTATCCAATGGAGGAAACAAACACTGCACCTCTGACCGGTGAACAATTACACACAACACAAGACTCAAACAACGAGAACTTATTGGACACATAATAAGCACAAAACAGAAACAGGTGTACCAATAAGACAAAACCAAACAAACATCGAAAACATACAACGGTGGCAGCTAGTACTCCGGGGATGACGACCGCTGAAGCCTGCCCGAACAAGGAGGAGGAGCAGCCTCGGCCGAAACCGTGACAGAAACTATGCCTAAACACAGCTATATCAACACCCTTCTTGTAAATGTAACAGGTCCATGTTGCTGCTGTTAATTGTGAGCAGCACATTTAGCACTGCACTCAGTCTGAACCCCAGAATAAGCAGGACAGCATTACACAGGTGAAATAAAGGTAAAAAGAACAGAACACCACAACACTTTTAAATGTGTTACTGAGTCTAGATGTTATCAAATCAGGAGAAGAACAAGTAAAGGAAGCAGCATAGGGAAAATGGGTCAAAGTAGGGTGGGTTTAGAGATACGATGTAGAGTTACAAAGTGTCCGAAGTTGAGGGACCATGGGGCATAAAAAACATAGTGTGGAATAAGGGGTAGATAGAGAGATGGTTGGCCATGGAATAAACATAAAATGGGGAGCTGGTGTGCTTCTTCACCCCTTTTAAGTCGTTGTCTCAAATATCCGGCCCATGCCCAGTCATATTCGGGTTCTTAGCGTGTGTCCCTAGACGTAATTCCATTTCAGATGCAGCATTCAAATTGTGGTCATGTGTCTGTGAATCACAACATTAAAGACGATGAGTGATCACAGTATTTCCACAAATTGAGCCATAGACAAAACAACTTAAGCATTGAGGACAGCATTTTGTTGACAACATGGTGGTTTACACTATGTCTACTGTGTGTGAACGGTGGAAGAATCTTACCCCAGCTGTAGGTCCATTTGAGTGTGTGTGGTCACTTAGGCCTTCACATCAACCAGTAATGGGACCATTGGAGACTTGGGATGCTTACTCTCAAATTGCTGCTTGAATGTCTTCGGTCTGCATCTATAAAGAGATAAGATGGAGAGTTACAAAGTGTCCGGAGTTGAGTGACCATGGGGCATAGTGTAGAATAAGGGGTAGCTAGAGGGATGGTTGGCTTTCTTCTTAGCAGCCGCCGCCATGGCATCAGTCAACAAGTTCAACTTCAACTTGAGAGTGGAGCATGCGCTATATATCAATATTTAGCTAACATTACATACAGTAGTTATTCCAAAGATTCTTACCTTTGCCTCGATTCGACAGTCTCATCCAGATTATCATGGCCCTTGTGAGTGACGTGAAGTTTGAAACGGGCATTTGTAGTTCTGTATGATAGCCACATTAGCAGCTAATTAGCATTTAATTTTGGGGGGGTAAATACTGGCGAATATATTGATAAAAGTCACCTTGTCCGAGAGAGATTTACACGGTTATGAAAACGTTGTGCCAGGGTAAGCCTACACGAAACACAGCCCTTATTTGAAGTGTTTCTATACTTCACAATGGATCAAATGAATGGTGGAAAAAACGATTGGAACCATTTCCGTGTTTGACCCCTAGGTTTTATGGGTATTATGACTCATACAGTGGTAGACTATTGATCAAACAACCAGGTAGGCTCTCTCCCCCTAAGTTATGCACATCAACAACTTCAACAACTAATGCTAGCCAGAGTGCGATGAGCTAAAATCTAAGGAGGGAACATTAGATAAACCCTCAGCTAGTTGTCCGTCAAAATTGCACTGATAAACAATGGGGAATAGTAGCCTGCTTGTCCTTCTGCAGTTTGCCTGCCAATGCATGCTTGTCCCAACCCATGTTTTGACAACTGAATGGGAACTTGCCTGCCTGCCTTCCCGCCCATTTGATTTGAACTAAGGGTGCGTTCGTAAATTGCCTCCAGTGTGTCAGAGTGCACCCCGGGTTGTTTGTAAGTTCAGAGCGTTCAAGCGTACCCTGCTCTATTGACACTGGATGCTCTGGCCGAGGAGTAGGGTTGTTCCTAGTGTTCCTCACAACGGCATGCAGTCGAGCACCCAAGCTAACTAAATAAAGACACAAATGACAAAACACTCTGACCATTTTACTCGCCCTAGCAGAGCTGGTTAGGCAGTTTACATGTAATCTAGAGCGTTAGTGACTAACTGTGCTGCTGGAAACAATTTAATTACTTTTTCCCAGAGGTTTACTGACACTGGTCATATTCAGCAGGTGTTGCACGTTCAAAAATGCATCAGTTATTCTGCACTCTGGCACACTCAGATGAGAGTGCTCTGAAATCAGAGTACAAGCAAAATATATGCTAACTGGATAGCAATCGTTCTTGTTCAGCATAGCTAGCTATCAAAGCGATTCACATGTCTTGCTAGCTAACCAAATGACACCTGCATCTCTAGCTGTAGCCACCGAAAAACGATATGGGGGTAAAAAGTCAGTCACTCACCCACTCCTCCAATGACATGACACCCTCCCAGCAGCTAGCTAGCTAATGTTAGGCTCTGTGTTTTTAGCTTGCTAAATAAATAGATACATAAATAGATATGCTAGCCTATTAGCCACGTTATGACTGACTTGTGATCAACATTGCCCTTGCTAGTTTGATTGTATTGACATTCCCAGCCTTAGTTACATTCATTCGCTTTTGTCCCAAAAATGTAGTCATTGAAACTGAAACAGTGCATCCCGAATGGGTGGAAACAGCAAACAATGTACCAGGCCAGCTGTGATTTACAACCTATTATAAAGTTGGTTTTGTAGCATAAACTGGGACTGATACTATGATTGTCTGTTTAATATCAGATTGATTATAACTGTCAAACAGTATTTTATTTGTATTTTTCTTGAGAAGGTTGTTCCAGTCCATTCTGCAGTGTTTGCATTCTGGGATATGTCGTTTTTGTTTATATTTAATACTATGTAAGTGAATTATGAATTATTATAGACAACCTACAAAATTATCTTACATTATTTCAAGACCACTATAATTATTTAAAACTTGTTTTAGAAGAATATGTTTTTAAAAATGAAATGTTTCAAGAACGTGTTAAACATAGTATTGGTAAGCATACATGATGAAAAAACATACATGTGCATTCTGATTTATGGAATACCTTTTCCATTTTAATTTCAATGAATTTCACTGAGTTAAATGATCCTTTCATTCAAATTCAATTCCAATTCTGCTTCCTGTGGGGTGTGGCCAAGAATTGAATTAGAATTGAAGACCAATTCACAACTCAATTCAGAATTGACCCCAACACTGGAACCGATTAAGTAAACCTGATGAAGGTGTTAGTGTTTTAAAAAGTATTTATTTAGCAATTTCAAGCTCTCTCCGACCTGAGATTACTTCTGGAAAGGATGGAAGGAAGGATGCATGGTGAAGTATTAGAACAGGTCCATAGAGAGAGCAACGTCCTCCTGTGTGTATTAGGGCTCCATACCGGACTGGGCCAGCAGAGGGAAGAGTTCAGCTCAAGATTGATGTGTCTTTCATCTCCCTGACAATGCAGCTTCACTCACACAGTTACTCCACTCTGTCACTCTCAGCCTAGACTACTCTCAGCCAAACATACTTCCGTTGGTATACATACATTGCTCTTGAGTCAACACACATTCTGTGTGTCTGAACAGGCTCTTGGACTATGAGTATAATGTTATAGTACTCCTGTCATGTTCATTCTGGCACATTCCTCTTTGTATCATTGAACTTTCCTTCACTTTGAAAGCCCTATTATCCAGGGGAACTATACATCTCTGATACATGGGAATGTTATCGTTTTTTATTAGTATTTTGATAATTTTGCAAAGTACTTTTCAATACAATAGAAACATAGCTTTGACCTGGGTGAAAACCCCATTGCTTACATATTTTCTAGTACCGATTGTTTGAGGATTGAAACATAGGCTATATTTTAATGATGTATGTGACATACAATTAAGATACACGTCACAAACATGAGCTAAGAACAATGTCTTGTACACACTTTTTCAATATGGAAAATGTTCATAATTCACTGCAACTCCAGTTAGGAAAAATAATATCAACAATGAGATTCACTTTATTTTGTTGTTTTCTCAGTTCTACTGAGAATGAGAGTAGGCAGACTGTCTTTGCCCAGGCAGGTTGTGGGTCCTGCTGGTAGCTGTCTGAGTGGATGAGAGGGCAGTGAGCAGCCTCTGTTGTGGGAGTCGGAGCCTGTGCTGGGACATAAGCTGGCCTTTGTTTTACGACGCTTTACGATGCAGATACAGCCATGAATTTAGCAGCCCTTGATTATCCTTTTTACATGCTAATCATTTGACATCCTGCTCGCTAGAAGAAGAAAAAAATTGAGAGTGATGGGAACAGAGGATGAAGCAAATATGAGTAGGATATATTTTTGCTTTGGTTTGGCAATGATGAAATTAATGCATCCTTTTCGGTTTCTAAGCTGCTCATAAATTTGGAGGAACAACAAGCATACTGCTAGGAGATTAGCTCTGTAAAAGTGTATCTATATAATTATTTTCTGTTCCACAAGCTGTGCCACACACACTCAGTGTATCAATGAATACCATTAGATGAGCCTAAGTTAACTGAGATGTGTGGCCTTCCATCACCCGCTCTGCTCTATGTGAAAGCACCACCACACTCTCTTCCAAAGTTGTATGAGTGCGGGGCTCCAGAAAAAACACAAAAAAGCTCAATTACAAAACCAATAAAGTAGCCGTGTGAAGTACTCTGGAGGACTGGAATTACATCTCCATCCCAATGAATGGCCTGCAGCTCTCCTGCCTCCACTTTCATTGTCTCCTCCTCCCCCGACTCTCCGCTGACAAGTTTTTAATTGCCATAAACTCATGCATATTCATGACAGGTGTCACCCCTATGTTGTTGATAGATTGTGGTAAAGGCTGTTTTGCATAGCAATGATAACGTTTATTTGTTTGGTTATACCTACTCCCTTCCTCCACCCTGTCAAAACGCTGTTGTTGTGCTAGAAGCCCGTCTGTCTATTTAGTGGCAGTATATGATGTTCAGTAGAGGTTGCCTGTGCATATGCTGTATTGCTTTCTTATCTCTGTCAAAGAATGACTGTTTAGCAAGGTTAAACTCTCATCAGCTATAATTCAAATAGCATTACAAGTTAAAGTAAAGCTTTATTTACCAGTTAGGGTCAAATGGAAAGTGTTTTCGGCTTAGACTCAACAAACTCAATGACAAACACATTGCATAAGTCGTCATGTGATATTTGTCCTTTTATATTCTGCTGTGACCTTTACCACCAACCTGTCAATTCCCCCATGGCCTCCCCAAGCTGAGAGAGAAGGGTTCAATACCCAGACCTCACCAAGCTTGGAGAGAAGGGTTCAGTACCCAGACCTGCAGAGTGCAGCCGTTTTCACGCCCCTTTACACCCTCCCGTATGTGTTGCCCTGTTTACCTTGTCTTACAGGGAGTTTTGGAGATTATATTTCATTTACTGGACCAGACACACACACACTCTGCTGCTCAAGCAGTCCGCTAGACACTGTTTGTTACCTAAATAAGTTGATATTTTCACATTCACGATCAGTGAATTTCCCCCCCAGATCAGTTGATGGCATGGCACATTACTTTGAATGGGAATAATGTCCATTCTATAATTACTGAATGTAATTATATGGCGCTAATTCACCCGAATACGGACATACGTCGTTCAGTCTTTAATGTTTTTACATGTGATTCAGTGCTGCTTAAGTTCACAACCTAGCTTGAACAATTAATGCCTTGGTTGCTCTATTGAATTAGACACTGACAGGTGTCTATTTGTTTTCAAAGCTAGTGTTGGCTTCGTGTGTGCAGGGCTATGTGTGTCATTCAGAAACCTACATCAATTGAAAATCTATGAGTCTTGAGAATAAAATATGAATTTAGGAGTTTGTGTTTAAGACTGTCAGTTTCACACTTCTTATACAGTTGAAACCCATGAATGTCTGTACGATACATTTCAAAGCTTTGTATGCATGTCATGTTCTTTCATATCATCAAAAACTCTTTGAAATGTGTTAATTAGTTTTAGTTTGTTAGCCGCCTGTTGCGCTGAACATCATTTCACACCAACAATTTGTGATTTACTTTACTTAAAAAGCACGGCTTTCAATATCACAATCTTCATGCAGTTTGTCAGACAGCATATTGGCCCTCGTGATTGTTTTTATTTGATTATATTTGCGGTTGCTCTGCACAAATGTGTACAACAGTTTAATTAAAGGAGGAGAAGAGCCTGAATGCGAACGTAATTGAAGAGTAAATTGAATTATTATATTTGCTCAGTCATGTTGCCCTCTGGGTGTATTCTGGATTTCATTTGACACTGTGAAACTCCTGAGAGAACAGCTTTCAGAGATGACAGCATTCCATTTGCACACACACACGCAGGCATCCACGCACATGCAATCACGGACAACACGCACAAATGCACGTACATACACAAGCGTACACAGGCATAAACACACGCGCACACACACGCGCACACACACACACACACACACACACACACACACACACACACACAAACAAACAATATTAATTTCATTGCATCAGTGACATGCTTTTATGAAGCCCCCTAGGCATATGAAATGTAAGCCTTTCATTTTTTCATTTGATGCATTGCAGTTTAATAAGTTTACTTTACCAACTGCGCCATCAAAGGAAATATTAGAAAAAATTATCTAAATCTAAATTAATTGGCAATTTTGCATGCAGTGTGAACAAGTGTGCTTTCTCTCTAAGACTTGTTTCTCAGGCCTTGGAAAGTACCCTGTCCCTGGCTGTCACTGTGCTTATTTAGCAGGATTTTAGTACCAGGCAGCGTGACTCAATCGCAAACCTTTACCCATGAAAGAGGAGACGCAGTGGGGATGATGGGGTTCACATTTAAGCCAGTCTGTTCGAGAGCTGGGCAGTTTATCCCTATCATGTCTGCTCTTTCATCCGTTGTCAGATCCTCATTGGATACATCCAGCCAGCCTTCACTGACACCCCCTCCTCCCTCCTAGCCTCCACCCCACAAGAGGTCAGAGTCATTATGCTGCTTTCTGCGGCACCATTAAGGCCTGATTAAATCCTTTCTCTCTTTTCAGCAAGCAATCGTTATATTTCTTCTGTCTCCCAACTCAATGCGACAGGTTTTCTTCAGAGACTTGGCGTAAATCTCCTCAAACAGCAACAAGCGACCCAGAGGTCTCGTCCACAAAGGCTTATAACGCACCCATACTACATACTCTATACTATTAGTTCATTTTAGTTACTGTAAATGAAAGCTATCCTTTCAGTTGAGTGTACAAGCGCTTCACCTGTCTACCGGAAGTTGATGCTGTTGTAATGCAATCTCTTGCTATTTTGTTAGCATTACTAGCTAGACATCTTACGATTTCAGGTGTGTTCGTAAATTCAATCTGGAGTGTCAGAGTGCGCTCGTAAATTCAGAGCGTTGTCAGATTGTCAGTTCGTAAATTCAGAGCATTTCGCTCTCAGAGCGTACACTGGATGCTCTGGCCGAGGAGTAGGCTTAATCTGAGCGTTCTGACGGCAGTCAGGCACCCAAGCTAACTGGCTAATGTTGGCTAGCTTGCTAGCTACTTCCAGACACAAATGAGAGAACACCTCACTCTGAACATTTTACTCGCAAGGCAGAGCTGGTTAGGCTGTTATCATGTTATCCAGAGTGTTGGTGACTGTAACTGTGCTACTGGCAATAATTAAATTACACTTTTTTGCTGATGTTTACTGACACCAGCCATATTCAACGGGTGTTGAGCGTTCGTAAATTAATCAGTTATTCTCTGGCACACTGACGAGAGTGCTCTGAAATTGGAGTAGATAGCCAGACCGAATTAACAATGTCCATTGAGAACACACATTGACTACACCACTTAGCTAAGCTAAGAATGACATGAATAATCAAGTCAATAAACATTGGGTAGTTAGTTAGATAGGATATAGTTAATATACTTGCAAGTTCTATGTATTAGTAGCCAACTATCTTTAGGTAGCTAGCTAACATACTGGTACATGCTACTGTAATGATATGCTATGCAGTTCGTAAGGATAGCGTAGCTAACAAATTGTCAGCCAACATAACGTGTAACGTAGCTTATTTGAAAAGTAATTACTTTATTACATTTCTTAACATTTGTCATAATTAGTTAAAGCAATGAATTTGTATCCGCTCTCTTCGGACTTCTGCTGCATATATTCCGCAATTTTCTTCAAATCTGAAAACGTTGTGAAGCCACGCCCATTTTCTGAAGAATTGCATTATGGGCCCTAAAAGCACAGAAATAGTGTCCACTGCTTGTATACTTCACATTTTGGCAAATTTAGTACAACATCCGGGAACTTTTGGCATGCTAACTATATCCATACTATGACCAATAAGAATACTACTTACTCAATTTACGTCACAAATAGTATGGTTAGTGCGGAACCCAATTAGCTCATAGCTGTCCTTGCTGTTTTTTAGCCGCTCCTCAACTCCTAATGGGCCGCAAACATTATTCTTTGAAATGAACAGCTTTGCCCCATGCTATTGTTTTGACATTGGTATCTTAAAAGTTTTCATATAATTGAATCAGCCGATCTGAATTCAGTTTGGGTTCTCACAGTAATTGAGACTATTGGAAGTTTCTAGTGTCAAAGCAGAGCATGTTTACCAGGGATTGAGTGCTTTGTTTGTTGCTGAGAGAGCGGTTGCTTTTAAGCTCCAAGGTCACTCTGCTCCCTGAATGTTTGTCTCAATTAGTTTTCCTTTCAGACCTTGTGGGAGTGATTTGTCTCACCTACTTTGTGGAAGAATTCAAAGCCCACTCACAGCCTCTTGTGCATAGGAACATACAGTGAGGGAAAAAAGTGTTTGATCCCCTGCTGATTTTGTACGTTTGCCCACTGAGAAAGACATGATCAGTCTATCATTTTAATGGTAGGGTTATTTGATCAGTGAGAGACAGAATAACAACAAAAAAATCCTGAAAAACGCATGTCAAAAATGTTATAAATTGATTTGCATTTTAATGAGGGAAATAAGTATTTGACCCCTCTGCAAAACATGACTTAGTACTTGGTGGCAAAACCCTTGTTGGCAATCACAGAGGTCAGTTGTTTCTTGTAGTTGGCCACCAGGTTTGCACACATCTCAGGAGGGATTTTGTCCCACTCCTCTTTGCAGATCTTCTCCAAGTCATTAAGGTTTCAAGGCTGTCGTTTGGCAACTCGAACCTTCAGCCCACTGACTTCTTTGTCAGTGGGCAAACATACAAAATCAGCAGGGGATCAAATACTTTTTTCCCTCACTGTATCATTATGCTTTTTTTGTACAGCCAGCTCATTTACCTGTTAAATAGTTTGTACTCTTAGTCAAATTGCTAGAATTAATTGATTAAAGTCCTTAGGAATGAGAAAATATAAGACAATCTAATAATGTAATACTTATCTATAAAAAAAAACATTTGGTTGACTACCCAGTAAACTATATTTTTTTCAGTATATAGCTATTTTGCAGATGATTACTATTCATACATGTTCACTTTTACATTTTCTTTTACAATGTTTTATACAGTCATAAACCCAAATAATTTGTTACCACACTAAAGTGAAGTGTTTTGGTTTTCAGTGGAAACACTGATGTATAACCATGACAACTGTGTAATAGAATAGGATCTGTGTGTCAGTGTTCGTGCCCACGTGTGTGTGTTTGAGTTATATTTGTATTTCTGTCCTTTTTGGACAAACAGATTTAAAGTCCTCCAGTATCATTCACGTCATTGTGAATGCCTCTAATGCATTAGCCATGCACCACAGATCCCTACATTCTTAGAAAAAGGGGTTCCGAAAGGGTTCTTTGCGTATCATCTGAAGTACCTTTTTTGGAAGACTAGTATCTTTTGAGTAATTTAAAAAGATAGTTGTGAGAATGTTTAAACTGTATATGGGAATATTTGTGTATGGTATTCCCTTAATCTTTTTACATTAACAGTACTGACATAGTTGATATCTTTGCCATGGTTTCTGATTTCTGTCTTTCAAATGAGTATTTTCTGTGATTTTATTGAGCAGGATAATAGAAGGGAATCTGACTGAACAGCAGTGTATTGTACACAGCAAATGTGTCATTTCTAGTGTTGATTCGGGAGTTAAATTAACTAACTTAATCTAACATCCCCCTAGAGTCTATTGACGCACCGCAATCTAAGTAACATAATAAAAAAATCCCCATCAGAATCCGTCAGTTTAAGTTAGTGATATCAGTTTTTTTGCATGGGCTGTGTCTCAATCCACCCCATCCGCCTATGTCGGCCTTCCACATCTGTGGTGGAAGGTGGCCGAGCTACAGTGGTGTTTGTCAGGCCATGAGACATCCAGAAAATCGGTCTTCTCATAAAAACAGCTATAGCGTCCGAATGTGTTGTTTGGCCTACAAAAACTAAAATTCTCACGAACACGATGGTGGTCTCCGTTTTGATCTGTGACCCCCAGAAGCCCCACGGGACTCATCTGAAGTCAATACAGTCGATGTGCCAACTTCTGTTTGAAGCGTCCTAACAGTTTTATGCTATACAAAGATAAATAACATTTTTCTAAACTAATCCAATCTGTTAGTAGTTGGACTAGTAGTTGGAACCCATTACTTAAATGGTTCCAGTTGAGATGTTTTAGGTAGTCCCATTAAGCAATCTTCCCTACCCTGACAGTCCTTCTGAATCCAGGTTGGGGGTGATTAAAAGTTCCAAATGTTGGATATCCTCACTCTGGCTGTATTCCAATAGGAATTACACATCGCTTTGCAAGCCAGCATAATGTGACTTGCAGGCGTACAGAATGTGTTCTAGGAGAACCCTTCAAAGATAAAAGGGTTCTTGTTAGAACCATTTATAGAGGGTTCTAGGAAGAACCCTTCATAGAGGGTTCTAGGTAGAACCATTTACAGAGGGTTCTATGAAGCACCAAAAAGGGTTCCCCTATGGAGACAAACCAAATGAACCTATGGTTCTACTTAGCCCCTTTTTTTTCTAAGAGTATATTATTAGGATTAGAGTCAGATACTGTATTGCAGTTGCAGAGCCAGTGGTGACATGGCTGCTAATTTGAATGCGTTTACTCCTGACAAAAGCACAGACTGTATTCTACCAACCAGAAATATGCATCATATCCAATGCACTTCCACATCTCAGGCAAAACCAACGTACAGTAGAAATAAATTGAACTAAAATGGCCGTGCATTTTGTGATTTTCAAGAAAGGAAGGAAGAGTTTCAGGTAAAATATTACTATTGATTAGAATGAAAAGAGAAAATGAAAATATTGAACTTTTTCTGCATACACATAAAATATTACTTGATATAGAGTGCAACTATTAACATATCCCAGTTTTTAAAGTTTGATTCTAGGATCTCACATCACACAGCTATTCCATCAAGATTAATGTGAGCCCTCATATAAGCTTCAGTAATTAGTGCTCCTCCAAGCAAGACAAGCTTAGCATCCATCCAAATAAGGGGAATGGCGTAGTACTTAAAGTAATTGCTCTACTCTATAAATCTCAATTTCTCTCACACTTCACGCACAACATAGAGTTGAATAAGGATTTTTTCTCCACTCTAATCCCTGGGCATCATGCTACACAATATAGAAATGATACAGACTCTTAGCATTGGCCACAACAGAGGCAAATCCACGGCAAGACCAGGCCGGGCATAGGCCATGCCAGATTGAACACTGGCCCACCCAATCAGGATGGCTTAATATACAATACATTCAGAAAGTATTCAGACCCCTTGACTTTTGTTGCATTACAGCCTTATTCTAAAATTGATTAAATCGTTTCCCCCCCCTCATCAATCTACACACAATACCCCATAATGACAAAGCAATAACTGATTTGTAGAATTCTTTGCAAAAACGGAAATATCACATTTACACAAGTATTCAGACCCTTTACTCAGTACTTTGTTGAAACACCTTTGGCAGCGATTACAACCTTGTGTCTTCTTGGGTATCACGCTACAAGCTTTGCACACCTGTATTTGGGGAGTTTCTCCCGTTCTTTTCTGCAGATCCTCTCATCCTCTGTCAGATTGGATGGGAAGCGTCGCTGCACAGCTATTTTCAGGTCTCTCCAGAGATGTTCGATCAGGCTCTGGCTGGGCCACTCAAGGACATTCAGAGACTTGCCCCGAAGCCACTCCTGCGTTGTCTTGGCTGTGTGCTTAGGGTCGTTGACCTGTTGGAAGGTGGACCTTCACCCCAGTCTGAGGTCCTGAGTGCTCTGGAGCAGGTTTTCATCAATGATTTCTCTGTAGTTTGCTCTGCTCATCTTTCCCTCAACCCTGACTAGTCTCCCAGTCCCTGCTGCTGAAAATCATCCCCACAGCATGATGCTGCCACCACCATGCTTCACTGTAGATGGTGCCAGGTTTCCTCCAGACGTGACTGTCACACCCTGATCTGTTTCACCTGTCTTTGTGATTGTCTCCACCCCCTCCAGGTGTCACCCATCTTCCCCATTATCCCCAGTGTATTTATACCTGTGTTCTCTGTTGGGCTGTTGCCAGTTCGTTTTGTTCGTCAAGCCTACCAGCATTTTCCCCCTTGCTCCTGTCTTTTCTAAAGTTCCTGTTTTCTAGTTTTTCTGGTTTTGACCATTCTACCTGCCCTGACCCTGAGCCTGCCTGCCGTCCTGTACCTTGTCCCACTACACTGGATTATTGACCTCTGCCTGCCCTTGACCTGTCGTGTTGCCTGCCCCACTGTCTGCATCTGGGTCTTCCCTAAAACGTGATAGTGACGCTTGGCATTTAGGCCAAAGAGTTCAATCTTGGTTTCATCTGATGAGAGAATCTTGTTTCTCAATGTCTGAGAGTCTTTAGGTGCATTTTGGCAAACTCCAAGCGGGCTGTCATATGCCTTTTACTGAGGAGTGGCTTCCGTCTGGCCACTGTACCATAAAGGCCTGATTGGTGGAGTGCTGCAGAGATGGTTGTCCTTCTGGAAGGTTCTCCCATCTCCACAGAGGAACTCTGGAGCTCTGTCAGAGTGACCATCGGGTTCTTGGTCACCTCCCTGACCTAGGCCCTTCTCCCCGATTGCTCAGTTTGGCCGGGTGGCCAGTTCTAGGAAGAGTCTTGGTGGTTCCAAACTTCTTCCATTTAAGAGGGATGGAGGTCACTGTGTTCTTGGGGACCTTCAATGCTGCATACATTTTTTGGTACCCCTTCCCCAGATCTGTGCCTCAACACAATCCTGTCTCGAAGCTCTACGGACAATTCCTTTGACCTATTCCTTCTCTGACATGCACTGTCATCTGTGGGACCTTATATAGACAGGTGTGTGCCTTTCCAAATCATGTCCAATCAATTCAATTTACCACAGGTGGACTCCAATCAAGTTTTAGAAACATCTCAAGAATGATCAATGGAAACAGAATGCACTTGAGCTCAATTTCGAGTCTCATAGGAAAGGGTCTGAATACTTATGCAAATAAGGTATTTCTGTTTTTTACACACAATACCCCATAATGACAAAGCGAAAACAGGTTTTTAGAAATGTTTGTGAATGTATTAAAAGTAAAAGACAGAAATACCTTATTTACATAAGCATGGTGCATCACCATGCTGTGGGGATGTTTTTCAGTGGCAGGGACTGGGAGACTAGTCAGGATCGAGGGAAAGATGAACGGAGCAAAGTATAATATAATATATAATATAATATGCCATTTAGCAGACGCTTTTATCCAAAGCGACTCACAGTCGTGCGTGCATAATATATTTTTTTTGTGTATGGGTGGTCCCGGGGATCGAACCCACTACCTTGGCGTTACAAGCGCCGTGCTCTACCAGCTGAGCTACAGAGGACCACAAAGAAGTACACGATGAAGTACATGATGAAAACCTGCTCCAGAGTGCTCAGGATCTCAGACTGGGGCGTAGGTTCACCTTCCAACAGGACAACAACCCTAAGCACACATCCAAGACAATGCAGGAGTGGTCTCTGAAAAAATATATAAATATATTGTATTTTAGAAGAAATTGTGAATTATTTAAGAAAAGTGCAAGGGTGCCAATATATTTTGCCGGAATTGTATGAGAAATTCATTTCAGCATATATTTTCCAAGAGAATCTTAGCAAGAACACATCAACAATTGCTTCAGTAAAACTCTGAAGAATACATCTCAGAACAAGCACACACAATGTGGTGAATGCACGAGCTTCTAAAGCTAAGATATGATACATCAATATCCATCACATCCACAACTGTTATTGATGTTACTGATATCATCATGCTGAAAAGGATATTGACAATGAAAAGAGAGAAACCAATTATAGAACATAAAACATCGATGAGTTAGCTTTACAGAGAAATGTTCAAGAAGATCGAATGTAAGGAGCATGTTTTTCAAAATGTTTCCTAATTGTTTTAAATGGATGTTACATTGCCTGTGCCAGTCACCCCATATCTTTACAAGACTGTAGAATACGCAAAAACAAAACTCAGTACACTTTAATTTGGTCTGTATTGCTTCAGTAACATCTAATCTTCAGAACTAATATTGGGGGACAGTTCTGAGTGGAAAAACAAGCTCTGTGAGCCCTTAATAAAAGCCATTAAATATGATCGACTGAAAATACTTTTTTGAGACTTGGCCACCGACACTCTTAGAAAAAAAGGTGCTATCTAGAACCTTAAAGGGTTCTTCGGCTGTCCGCATAGAAGAACCCTTTGAATAACCATTTTTGGTTGCAGGTAGAACCCATTTGGTTCCAGGTAGAACTCTTTTAGTTTCCATGTAAAACCCTTTCTACAGAGGCTTCAACATGGAACCAAAAAGGGTTCTCTTATGGGGACAAACGAAGAAGCCTTTTGGAACCCTTTTTTCTAAAAGTGTACTCTGTAATGGTCAAAATTCATAAACTTTTCAAATAAAGCCTGAAATCCAACATACTGTATAGACCTTAAGGGTTAATTATTAAAGTTAATTTTTTTTTTTGGTGCACGCTTAGGTTGACATTTACACAGAATCACCCCTAATGGTCTAGATCTCATCGAAACACCATGCCAAATTTGAGTTTGTCATGAGCACTCTCTCTCCCTGGTAGCAACATTAATTGCATTCAATTATCTTCCACTCTGCTCACCTCCCTCTCTCTACTCAGCCTAACTAGCTCCACCTGCCCTGCTCTGCTCTTGTTACCTGGCCAGCTGCACTGCATTTCCCACTCACCATCCTCACCTTGCCTCACTCTGTTCTAATTACTCTGCCAGCTGAACTGCATTTCCCCACTACCTCTCCCAGTATATCAAGCCCTGGTTTTCAGCCAAGCCCTGTCAGATCGTCTTCAAACACGGACCAGTAACCTGCCTGTCTGCGCTCTGACTCCTGTTTGTGATACCGATCCTTTCTTGACTGCCTCCTTGTTCTACTGCCCCGTCTATCCCAACCTGCCTTCTGGACCTCGACTACTCTCCGATCTTCAGCCCCTCCGGTAACTCGTTTCTGCCTTCTGTCTCTCACCACGATATTTGCCCAGCCCTGATCTGTACTTCTGCCTGCCATTCATATTGCTGTTGTGTGTGTGTGTTCCCCCAGGTCTCCGACCACCAGATGAGCGTGCCCAGACGTTTCACCACCCTCAGCCCGATACGCCGCTCCATCACTGGGGAACACACACACTAAGCACTTGGACTGGACACCCCCGGACATTTGGTGACCCCCGGAGCACAGGTACCCACAGGAGGACCCTGAAAGACCCCTGACACCCCTGGGACTCCTCTTCCCGCCTGTAACCTTGAATAAAGAACTCTGAATTTGAACTTGCGCTCTTGGGTCCTCTTCTGTTCGTGACAGAACGATCTGACCATCATGGACCCAGCGCACTCCCTGACCACGATGGAGGAAGAGCCAGAGAGGACTGCCCTACAGCGACTGGAACGCTCTGAGGGAGACATAAATCGGATGGCTGGCGACATCGCTTCCCTTCTCCAGCTATTCAACCAGCAGCAACAACAGTTCCAACTGCAGCAACAACAGCTAGCCCAAGCCCTGCAACTACTCTCAAGCCCGGCTACTCCACCTGCACCCCCCCTGGTCCTTTTGTTCCTGTACCACCGATACTCCTTCATCCCTCCGCTGGAGGTCCCAATGCTGCAGGCCCGGCAGTGCTGCCACCAGATCCCCACGCTCCTGAACCAAGGATTGGGAACCCGGAACGTTTTGATGGCAACCAGAAGCAAGTAAGACCATTCTTGAGCAGCTGCCGAATCCAGTTTGCACTACAGCCCAGGACTTTCTCAACAGAGGGAGCCAAGGTGGGGTATGTCATCACACATCTCACCGGTCGAGCTCGGTTGTGGGGGAACGGCGGAATTCGACCGGCAAACCCCAGCCTGTGCCTCCTTCAGTGCCTTTGAGGAGGAGATGTTAAAGGTCTTTGACCTAGGCTCGCCAACAGCCGAAAGCGTCACAAGCTCTGCTCACCATCCGTCAGGGCAATCGGACAGTGGCAGACTTCTCCATTGACTTTCGTACCCTGGCCAGTCAAAGCTCGTTTAACCCAGAGGCACTGGTGCAAGCCTTCCTCCATAGCCTGGCGGACTATATCAAGGACCGAGCTTGTTTCCCATGACCCGCCCTCAACGCTTGATGCCGCCATTGACCTTGCCGTTCGCATTGACCGCCGTATACAGACCCGGAGGAGGGAGAAGGGCCGTCTCAGTCAACCTGCCATCCGTACTCGGGGTCGATACCGCTTCTGTCCAGCCCCTGCCTGTCAAGTCCCATAGCCAACTCAATCAGCCTGAGCCCATGGAGATTGGCCGTGCCTCTCTGACTCCCGAGGAGCGTCGGCGCCGTCTAAGCTCCAACCTTTGCCTCTACTGTGGTGGCGAGAATCACCGTGTCGCTACTTGTCCGGCAAAAGCCGCAGCTCACCAGGTGTAGGGGAGATCCGGGTGAGCTCAACAAGCCTTCAGTCTCCCTCCATCCGAAAGACCCTGCTTCATCTCCGCCTTCAGCTTTCTGACAAGACTCATACATTGGCCGCCCTTGTGGATTCCGGAGCCGAAGCAAACATCATGGACCCTGAGCTTGCACAGCAACTGGGCGTGAACCATCATCAACTGACACAACCCATTCCTGCACGAGCCCTGGATGGGCATCATCTTGGCACTGTCACTCATATCTCCGCCCCTGTGACAATCCTGCTGTCAGGAAACCACCAGGAGTCCATCCAGTTTCACCTCCTACACTCACCTGGCCAACCACTCATTCTTGGATACCCGTGGCTCCGTCAGCACAACCCCCACATCGACTGGGAGACAGGAACAGTCCGTGAGTGGGGAAGGAGTTGTCACCAGACTTGTTTAAGGGGGGCCACCCTGCCCGTTCACCGGGAAGGATCTAGCGCTACCTCCGACATATCCAATGTTCCGGCCTGTTACCACAGCCTGAAAGAGGTGTTCAACAAATCCAAGGCGACATCTCTACCCCCCACACAGACCCTATGACTGCGCGATTGATCTCCTGCCTGGCACAGCACCTCCCAAGGGTCGTCTGTATTCACTGTCAGCCCCGGAAAGAAAGGCCATGGAGGACTACATTAATGACTCTCTTGCCTCCGGGATAATTAGACCGTCGTCTTCCCCGCAGGAGCGGGATTCTTCTTTGTCGGCAAGAAGGACGGTTCTCTTCGTCCATGCATAGATTACCGGGGTCTGAACGACATCACGGTTAAGAATCGCTACCCACTGCCCTTACTTTCGTCTGCCTTCGAACTGCTGCAGGGAGCCACTGTATTCACTAAGCTGGACCTTCGCAATGCCTACCATCTGGTGCGGATGAGGGAGGGAGACGAATGGAAGACAGCGTTCAACACACCAACCGGCCACTATGAATATCTCGTCATGCCCTTCGGCCTCACCAATGCCCCAGCAGTTTTTCAAGCCCTAGTGAATGATATCCTCAGGGACATGCTAAATACGTTCGTATTTGTGTACCTTGACGATATTTTAATATTCTCAAAGACTCTGTCAGAACACACGCACCACGTCCGGTTGGTCCTGCGCCGCCTGCTGGAGAACTCTCTTTTCGTGAAGGCAGAGAAGTGCGAGTTCCATGCCAAGACCGTTTCATTCCTGGGGTATGTGGTGACCGAGGGCAGCATTCAGATGGATCTCACGAAGGTGTCGGCTGTCACTTCCTGGCCAGTTCCTGAGTCTCGGAAGAAGTTGCAACAGTTCCTGGGCTTTGCCAACTTTTATAGGAGATTCATCAGAAACTATAGCACAGTGGCTGCACCCCTCACGGCGCTAACCAGCACTAAACAACCGTACCAATGGACATCAGCTGCTGATAAGGCCTTCAATATCCTCAAGACATGTTTCACTTCTGCTCCCATCCTCCAGATGCCAGATGCAGCAAGGCAGTTTGTGGTGGAGGTAGATGCTTCGGACGTGGGAGTGGGTGCAGTGCTTTCTCAAAGAGCAGCTGAGGATGGCAAGATGCACCCCTGTGCCTTCTACTCCCGTCGGCTAACCCCTGCCGAATGCAACTACGACATTGGGAACCGCGAGCTGTTGGCTGTCAAGCTCGCCCTTGAAGAATGGCGGCACTGGTTAGAGGGGTCAAAGGAACCATTCGTAGTGTGGACAGACCACAAGAACCTGGAGTATATCCAAACAGCCAGGAGGCTGAACTCCCGTCAACAGCGGTGGTCTCTGTTCTTTACGCGCTTCAATTTCACGCTCTCCTACCGCCCGGGATCTCGCAACATCAAACCTGATGCTCTTTCCCGGATGTTTCAGAAGGACGAGACCACCGCCATGACAGCTCCCATTCTTCCCAGCCACTTGGTCGTAGCGGCCCTCACCTGGGAGATCGAGAAGCAGGTCATGGAGGCTCTTCGGGACCAGCCAGGTCCAAGCACCAGCGCCCCCAACCGTCTGTTTGTTCCAGCAAATCTCAGGTCACCTGTGATTCAGTGGGGGGCACGAATCCCGTCTGGCCTGTCATCCCGGCATCACTCGCACCCTTCATCTGGTCCGCCAGCGGTTCTGGTGGCGGGGGATGAGACGGGATGTCCGAGAATTCATCCGAGCTTGTCCCACTTGTAACCGAAACAAGACTCCCAACCAGCCTCCTGCTGGGTTGCTGCAACCCCTACTCATACCCAAGAGGCCCTGGTCCCACGTTTCACTGGACTTTGTTACGGGCCTTCCGCCCTCTGACGGACACACAGTCATCCTTACCATTGTTGACCGCTTTAGTAAGATGACCCACTTCGTGCCCCCTTCCCAAACTACCCTCTGCTAAAGAGACCTCCCAGGTGGTCCTGGAACATGTGTTTCGTATCCATGGCCTACCCCAGGATATAGTGTCAGACCGGGGCCCGCAATTCTCAGCAACCTTTTGGAAGGAGTTCTGTCATCTCCTTGGGGCCACCGCCAGCCTATCGTCTGGATTCCACCCGCAGTCAAACGGCCAGACTGAACGCATGAACCAGGAGCTGGAGAAGGCACTGAGGTGTGTGGCTTCCCCAAAATCCCCGGGCCTGGGCTCAACACCTGCTCTGGGTGGAATATGCCCATAATTCACTCACCAGTTCCTCCACCGGGGCTCTCCCCCTTTCAGTGTGTCTACGGGTATCAACCTCCACTGTTTGCCAGCCAGGAGGCGGATGCCACCTGTCCGTCTGCTCTTGCGTATGCCCGCCGCTGCCGCCGCACTTGGGCCCAGGCTCGCACTGTGCTCCTGAAGTCTGGAACCAGCTACGCCGTCGGTGCCAACCGACGGAGGACCCCAGCACCTACTTACCGGGTTGGTCAGAAGGTCTGGCTGTCTGCCCGGGATCTGCCGCTGCGGGTTGTATCCGCAAAGCTGGCCCCTCGCTTCATTGGTCCTTTTCCTGTGCAGAAAGTCATCAGTCCAACGGCGGTCCGACTTCAGTTGCCCGCTTCCATGCGGGTCCACCCCACCTTCCACGTCTCCAAGGTCAAGCCGGTCCATGAAAGTCCCCTGGTCCCTGCAGCTCCGGCGCCACCTCCTCCCGCGCCTCGTAGATGGCGGTCCTGTCTTCACCGTCCGGCGGCTGCTCCGCTCTAGGCGAAGGGTAGGGGTCTCCAGTACCTCGTTGATTGGGAGGGATATGGTCCAGAGGAGAGGACCTGGATCCCGGCCAGGAGGATAGTGGACCGGACCCTTATCACTGACTTCCACCGACTACATCCTGATCAGCCTGCAATCCGTAGGGGGCCGTCCAAGAGGGGTTCCTAGCCGTCCGGCCCGCCCTGCTCCTGTCTCAGTGCCTGTCCTGTCTCCCGACCGTGACCCTCCAGCTCCTTCTGAGGATGAGGAGATTCACTCGGACCGCTCGGAGGAGTTCTGACCCGCCGCCTGCTCCCCTCCACCCTCCCGGCATGATGTTGTTCTTGGGACTTCTGGGGCCGTCCCTTGGAGGGGGGTCCTGTCATGAGCACTCTCTCTCCCTGGTAGCAACATTAATTGCATTCAATTATCTTCCACTCTGCTCACCTCCCTCTCTCTACTCAGCCTAACTAGCTCCACCTGCCCTGCTCTGCTCTTGTTACCTGGCCAGCTGCACTGCATTTCCCACTCACCATCCTCACCTTGCCTCACTCTGTTCTAATTACTCTGCCAGCTGAACTGCATTTCCCCACTACCTCTCCCAGTATATCAAGCCCTGGTTTTCAGCCAAGCCCTGTCAGATCGTCTTCAAACACGGACCAGTAACCTGCCTGTCTGCGCTCTGACTCCTGTTTGTGATACCGATCCTTTCTTGACTGCCTCCTTGTTCTACTGCCCCGTCTATCCCAACCTGCCTTCTGGACCTCGACTACTCTCCGATCTTCAGCCCCTCCGGTAACTCGTTTCTGCCTTCTGTCTCTCACCACGATATTTGCCCAGCCCTGATCTGTACTTCTGCCTGCCATTCATATTGCTGTTGTGTGTGTGTTCCCCCAGGTCTCCGACCACCAGATGAGCGTGCCCAGACGTTTCACCACCCTCAGCCCGATACGCCGCTCCATCACTGGGGAACACACACACTAAGCACTTGGACTGGACACCCCCGGACATTTGGTGACCCCCGGAGCACAGGTACCCACAGGAGGACCCTGAAAGACCCCTGACACCCCTGGGACTCCTCTTCCCGCCTGTAACCTTGAATAAAGAACTCTGAATTTGAACTTGCGCTCTTGGGTCCTCTTCTGTTCGTGACAGAGTTACTGTAGATAATACAGTAGTTAGAGCATGGCCCAGCAGGCACTATTGGTCCAGTTAGTATGAGCTAATGTACTGGGTTCTGACTCATTATGCCTTCCCATCATACCCTTGGTTTTAGCCTGGTGTTGACTCGGGATTATGGGTTTTGTAGTCCAGCCATAGATTACTGACACTAATTTCTCTTCCCCCTCAGGAGTTGCATTGCCCCATTTGATATAATGTACTACATTTGTGCCTCTATGTTGCATACAAATTGTCTGTGAATAATAAAGTACTACCCGATTTAGCTTCCGAGCAAAAATAATAGTATACCAGCATAGACGGCGACAAATTGAAGATTTACTTACTATTTCACATACCACGGTTTAGCAATGTCCATGAATGCTAATGTTAAAGATAGCTGTTGCTATCTGGCAAAGTAAAAGTGCAGTTATATTGGAGCCTGCCTCCTTTATTCACTATTATCCTCTTACTAAAACGATGTACAGTTTTTAAATAATACAAATCTAGCTTTGAATTATTGCTTATGAACAGTAAAACTAATATAGTATTTTTTGAAAAACATTAACTTTTTCTTCATTCAATTTATCAAAAATATCTTAGCACTAACCAAATATATTTTTATCAGCTTATGTCTACTGACAGTTGACTGTGACTTGATATTCAGCGAGAGAGTGTATTTGTGTAACACTCTCTTCCTGTGCTGCCGCCCATTACACGCCAGCCTCATTTTGTTCTGTTTCATTCTGAATAGAGTGTCTCTGGCTCCCCGGGCTGCAAGATTGCTTGGTTATCACTAGAAGGAGATTATTTCCGTCTCACATTCAATGTGCTGTGGCAGCTATCCAGTGGGAGGCTCACAGGGCCATTGTCTAAGGGCCTGAAGAGGAGACCGCTCCAAAATACAGGCCTCTGTTGAAAGGGACAGGCAGAATTTTTTTTCAAGATGGACCCCAGTGCCCAGGGTTTTTAATCGTTTTATGCCACATCACTTTGTACACCCCATACTGAAAAGAAGCGTGTTATCCATTTGTTTGGTGTGGACAGGGATGGGGCCTAATTCTATGTAGAGCAGCGCAGAGTCCTAATGCTGGCGAATAAACATCCTGCTATTGCTCTGTGCAATGTGCACACACAAACCAAGGGCAATCTGACCACAGCCTTGACCTGGTGGGTTTGTTTAAGCAATATGGCATGAGATCCCGGGAATTATCATGTGAATAACTCCCGAGGCGATGCCAAGAGCAGGGGAAACAGCCTTTAGGGGGTGTTATTCTCAATAATATAATATTATAATAAATATAATATTACTAATATTTATGCTAATTTCATACTACAGTGGAGTCAGGGGTGAAATCAACCAAAGTCAACCAATCAAGTTTTAGTACACTGCAGTCTAACCTAGAGGAAGGAGTGTGAGATGTATTAGCTCATAATATTAGCTCCACTGACACATGCCTTTTAGCCTCCTGCCTTAGTGACAATTATCATAGTCAGTGATCAGGACTTACCCTCATGGTTGTACATGCCCTTGAAGGCTGACATCATGGACGTCGATATTCATGAGTCAAGTGGGTTCACATTTAATATAATGTGCTGGCAAACCATGTTCAAAATGGGGTCTCTCCTTGGGTCTCCAATACTTTGGGCTTTTATTTGCGCCATAAATCCAAGACTCAAGTTTGTTGGGTTTTAAAAAGGCCCTATTATTCATGTCAGGGCTGAGGGAGGGATGTAAATATGAGAGAACAAAGTGGCGTGTGAGGTGATAACAATTTATGCTGATGTTGCGCTATAAACTATTTATGGAGACTGTTAGCGATCGCCAGGTTTATGTTGATGTCCCGGGAGCCATAAACAATCTAATAAACATTTAAGGTGAACGTCAAAAACAAACAGGCAGATGCAACAAGCTGCCCAAGGTCATGGAGCTTGTTTACACTGGTTGGTTTTTAAGACCGCCCTTTCTGCCCTTCACCTCCATCTTGTAATCTCAAGTTTTGTGATGAGACCTTGACGTCCAGATGGCCAGTTGTTTGAGTGCTCCCAGAAGAACGGTTTGTTCAACCAACTTCAGCCTTATCAAATGCCCCATTCAAAGACAAAAGGAAGAGGTTTCTCAAACGCTGTCATGTTTAAACAATGTCTGTAAACCTTGTCCCTTCCATTGGCTATTATCCATAGTGATTGCGAACTCTTCAACGTTTCATATTGGTATCAGAAGAGGACTTTCAATCTACAATATACATGTTCAATATACACTATGTAACACTGTGTTGTTAGTAGAATGAGATCCAAGTGACCTTGGCAAACAGTTGGTCGCTAATGCAAATCATCAGTATTCGTCAGTAGCGCCAGTTGGCTGGATAGATTTCTAGTCAGATTCCACTGGTTGTAGGTTAGAGCTGAGGATCCCTTAGAGGCTTGTCCGAGGCCTGTGGATGGGGGGATTGACTTTGAAGTGAGGCTTTAGCTGACAGTGAGCTCAGCTGGATCCATACCCTTCCAACATGTTCATCACTAACCCTTCACCGCTCCGAGCTCAAACCCTCCGTCCACTAGGGAGGCCAAAGAGGGCTAAACTATGGGAAACTGTTGGCTAAGCACATTTCATTGTTTCTCTGCCCTCCTTTCTCAATCTTGGCAAACTACTGGAGTTACATCAGCTTCCCTCTGAGACATGCTCCGTATCTCCATTTGTATTCAACAAGTTAAGCAGCATCTGACTCTGTTCCGATGGATGGAATAGGTTACTTTGTAAATGTAATCCGTTACAGTTACTGGTTAAATGTCCAAAATTGTAATCAGTAATGTAACTATTGGATTACCCAAACTCAGTAACGTAATCGGATTACTTTCAGTTACTTTTAGATTACTTTCCCCTTCAAATGCATTAGAAGAAGACAAAAATGAATATTACCAACTGGACAACGTCTATTGCAGGATAAATCAATGTTAGAGTTTAGATTGCTGGCCATAAATGGATGTTGCATTTTACTTTATAGGTTGATTATGTAGGCTTCTTCTAACCAATTGATGCTACTACATATAAGAATATGATTAGGCTATATCTTTATATTAAAAAGCAAAGTCTCTCTGATTTTCAGTCATTCCAATTATCTGAATACCCCTTGATCTTCAACAATAGGACTTGGAAATATGGAAATATAGACACAGATGAGTTTATTAGGTACACCACCCCCTTCATGAAAATGGTCGAAGGAGAATGACAAGAATCGTGCAAGCTAACAAACAGGCAAATAACGGCGCAGTACAACAGTGGTGTTATCAGTTAAAAACAAGAAGAAGCGGCTCCAGTTGGCACGGGATCACCAACACTGAACTATTGAGGAGTGGGAAAACATTGCCCGGTCCAATGAATCCCGGTTCCTGTTGCGTCATGCTGATGGAAGAGTCACAATACCACAGAGAAGTTTAGAAGGTAGGAACTCCCTCAAACTTTTATTCCATAGGCTGGGATCCGCACTATGCAGCTGTTGCAAGAGCGCATTCTTCACTTGCTGTCCACTTGTCACAAAAACAATGATTGATAGGCAGCTTAAACTTCTTCAATTGAACCATTATTGGGTTAAAGTACACATATACATTTGTGAATACACATACACACACTTGTGAACATTTGTGAACAACCACAATCCGTAAGACGCAAATAGCTAATAAGAGAGCAGCAGTGTGATTACAGCCCTATGTACTGTAGATATCAATAATAAGTGATATATGTAGGCTATACCACTGCTGTCATCCTTGCCTCCAAGCGTTTATTCAAGTTGGATAATCTTTGGATGCTGACAGCAGTCACACCATTGGAAGACATACTGTAGCTTGGACTGTAGCCTATAAAAGCCTATTCCTGCTCTTTTTCTGCGATCCATCGAACGCATTTGGTGTGTCATCATATTGGTCTCTGACTTGTGGTCAGACTCACTCAGGAGGAACAAATTTAAACTTGTATTTTTTCAAGGCTGATTTGAATGTCATTGATTAAACAGAAAGTTGTCAAATAATTTTCTCACAAACATCCTTTCTGAATTTAAAAGTAATCCTAGAAGTAATCATCTACTGTAGTTTTTCAGTCAGAAGTATCTGTAATCCGATTACAACATTTCTGCTAGTAACGTAACGGATTACAGTTACAGATTTCTTGTAATCCGTTTCATGTAACGGATTACATGTAATTCGTTACTCCCCAAGCCTGTGAATGTTGTTTATTTTCCCCCTTCAGAAAGGTTAATTGAAACAAACAAACATGTTTTGTCGTTATTCTTTCTATACACAAATTGATTGGACAAATACCCACACTGTGTATTAGCATTTGATGACATGACATCCACCCACTTTGTGGAAATTTGCTTTGAGCTTTAATCTTTTGTTATTGACCTCAGTTTATGCAATGCAACTGACCTTGAGATATACACTGTGTGTACAGAACATTAGGAAAACCTTCCTAATATTGAGTTGCACCCCCTTTTCCCCTCAGAACAGCCTCAATTTGTTGGGGCATGGACTCTACAAGGTGTCAAAAGCTAATGTTGACTCCAATGCTTCCCACAGTTGTGTCAACTTGGCTAGTAGTGGATCTCTATTCCGAATAGCTTGTTCCATCTCATCCCACAGATGCTAAATTGGATTGAGATCTGGTGACTGGGCAGGTCACTGCAGTAAGCTGAATTCACTGTCAAGTCCGTGTAACCATTCCTGGACAATCCTAGCCTTGTGGCATGGGGCATTATCCTGCTAAAAAAATCTATTCGCAGATGAATACACTGCAGCCATGAAGGGATGCACCTGATTGTCAATTATGTTTAGATATCCTGTGGCATTCTAAAGTTGCTCCACTTTTATCAAGGGGCCCAATGTGTGCCATGAAAACACACCCCACACCATCACAACACCACCAACAGCCTGCAATGTTGACACGCGGCATGCTGGATGGATGCATGTACTCATGTAGTTTTCTCCATACCCTAGTCCTCCCATCAGCGTGAAACCGCCTTAAGTTTTATCGATCATGCACAGACACACTTAAAGTAATAAGTAGGTATACTTCTTTTATTTTTTATCAACTTAAAAACATGGATTAAAAATACTTGTGTTGTTTAATTAAGCAGACAGAATAATAAAGCCAAGTCCCAGGAGTACTCAGACAAACTCTGTCTGGAATAAATGTGCTCATGTCAAAATATTTCATCAGAATTGAATATGAATACTAACCAATGTCTCCTTAAATTGGGGTGAAATCAACTACAAAAACAAGTTGGCTGATTCATGCTAGCATTTTATTAGTTTTGTCCTGTGTGCAAAAAAGAGGTGAAGGAGATATGTACTGTATATAACAGCCATCTGTTATTATTCATGAGTTGAACCTGCATCACTCAGTCACATTGTTGCCATTGTTATCAACGTTCTACAGATGCCGCAGCATATTGATGTCTCACTGATGGTTAGAAACCCCTAGAGTCGATGTCCGTACCCCCGCGGAAATCAAATTAGCATAGTAAAGTATCCCCATAAAAATATGTCAGCTTAAGCTAGAGATACAGTACCAGTCAAAAGTTTGGACATAACTACTCATTCAAGGGGTTTTCATTATTTTAACTATTTTCTACATTGTAGAATAATAATGAAGACATAAAAACTATGAAATAACAAATATGGAATCATGTAGTAACCAAAAAAGTGTTCAACAAATCAAAATATATTTTATATTTTAGTAACTTCAAAGTAGCCACCCTTTGCCTTGATGACAGCTTTGCACACTCTTGGCATTCTCTCAACCAGCTTCATGAGGAATGCTTTTCCAACAGTCTTGAATGAGTTCCCACATATGCTGAGCACTTGTTGGCTGTTTTTCCTTCACTCTGCGGTCCAACTCATCCCAAACCATCTCAATTGGGTTGAGGTCGGGTGATTGTGGAGGCCAGGTCATTTGATGCAGCACTCCATCACTCTCCTTGGTCAAATAGCCCTTACACAGCCTGGAGGTGTGTTGTGGGTCATTGTTCTGTTGAAAAACAAATGATAGTCCCACTAAGTGCAAACCAGATGGGATGGCGTAGCGCTGCAGAATGCTGTGGTAGCCATGCTAGTTAAGTGTGCCTTGAATTGTAAATAAATCACGACAGTTTCACCAGCAAAGCACCCCCACACCATTACACCTCCTCCTTCATGCTTCACGTTGGGAACCACACATGCGGCGATAATCCGTTCACTTACTCTGCGTCTCACAAAGACATGGCGGTTGGAACCGAAAATCTGAAATTTGGACTCATCAGACCAAAGGACAGATTTCCACCTGTCTAATGTTCAGTGCTTGTGTTTCTTGGCCCAAGCCAATCTCTTATTTTTATTGGTGTCCTTAAGTAGTGATTTCTTTGCAGCAATTCGACCATGAAGGCCTGATTCACACAGTCTCTCTGTCTGTTACTTGAACTCTGTGAACTCATAATTTAGAGGTGCCAAGTGTGTCTTGTGACTTGATGGTAGTTCAGGCCCCTTTCACATGACACAATGCATTCAGCAGCAGTTTAAGACTGGTGTGGTACAGTGCCGTACAGGGGTGGAGCCATCCTGCTCTCCTTCTCTCGCTGTGCGATAGCCTCCTCCCTGGGAGACGAGCTGCTCCTCTCATTAGAGGAACGGTTAGTGACCCTGGTGCCTCCCAAGTTTGGCCCCAATTCCTGTTTCCATCATAATTGCTTAGTCAATTTCACCTTGAGTTCACAGTGTACCCTCTCCCTCTCCCTTGCCGGGAAAGATAACCGCTGAGATTCTGCGGTCGTTAAGGTGTGTACTTTTTTTAATTGCCTGCTGTGCTAGTTGCAGCTGTGTTCCTGGAACAACCTCCCCTTGTCTCCCATGTCCATGCTGTCACACTCTCCTTTAAAAAGCTATACCGGTACCTATCTTATTATGTGGCATGTTGCTCATCATTAGCGGAATATTCCACCCAAGGAACAGTTTAAGACATTCTAGCCTTTTACCACAAGTTGAATATTGTGCGACTGAATGGACAAAGATTTTGGAATGTTAGAGAAAATATATGTACTTCTGGTTATTTTTCAATCCATTGTCGACACACGTTTTACTAAACCTACTGCTTGAAGCATTCCAGTAATGTATCCCATCAGTACTTTGTTCTCTAGAACTACCCATTTAATTGGGTTGATGCACGGAAATTATATTTCAATGATACTGTGTTTGAAAAAGCCTAAAAGTGTTAATTTTCACTGTTATTGTAATTACGTAAATGTGATCTCTTGCTAGCCCACTATTCCAGCAATCAATGATGCACAATTAGTCTAATTAGAGGCCGACTACCTAAGCACATCCATTATCTCTGAGGGAAGTTTTTAATAATGTGCTTTGATGTAGATACAATGCTTTACACTAATGTGATCCTGTAATGGCTTCTACGTATCAGCTTGGTTTGGGTGAAAGCTGTGGTGTAGGTATCATCATTACGTATGTGTTCATAAATACAGTACAATGGGTAGAACTGCTGCTGCAATAATCACTGTAACTGTCACTCATTAGAGGCTACAAACACAGTTTGATCGACCTCAACATGTTTTAACCCAATGAGTCCCACAGTCTTCTAACCTCTTTTAAACATGTTGTGTTTGAGCTACAGACTTCTGGGTTGTACCATAGGATTTGTCTATTTATTTTACTACGATTGGTAGTCTGTGTGACTAACAGGCGCTGAGCTAGAGCAGTGTTTGTGAGACAAGGGTGGATTGCTAAAGGGCCGGGTCTTTTTTTACAAAAACATACTGTACCAGTCAAAAGTTTGGACACACCTACTCATTCAAGGGTATTTCTTTTATTTTTACGATTTTCTACATTGTAGAATAATAGTGAAGACATCAAAACTATGAAATAACACATATGGAATAATGTAGTAACCAAAGAAGTGTTAAACAAATGAAAAAATATTTTAATTTTAGATTCTTCAAAGTAGCCACCCTTAGCCTTGATGACAGCTTTGCACACTCTATTGGCATTCTCTCAACCAGCTTCATGAGGAATGCTTTTCCAACAGTCTTGAAGGAGTTCCCACATACAGTGAGGGAAAAAAAAGTATTTGATTCCCTGCTAATTTGTACGTTTGCCCACTGACAAAGGAATGATCAGTCTATAATTTTAATGGTAGGTTTATTTGAACAGTGAGAGACAGAATAACAACAAAAAAATCCAGAATAACACATGTAAAACATTTTATAAATTGATTTGCATTTTAATGAGGGAAATAAGTATTTGACCCCCTCTCAATCAGAAATATTTCTGGCTCCCAGGTGTATTTTATACAGGTAACGAGCTGAGATTAGGAGCACACTCTTAAAGGGAGTGCTCCTAATCTCAGTTTGTTACCTGTATAAAAGACACCAGCCCACAGAAGCAATCAATCAATCAGATTCCAAACTCTCCACCATGGCCAAGACCAAAGAGCTCTCCAAGGATGTCAGGGACAAGATTGTAGACCTACACAAGGCTGGAATGGGCTACAAGACCATCGCCAAGCAGCTTGGTGAGAAGGTGACAACAGTTGGTGCGATTATTCGCAAATGGAAGAAACACAAAATAACTGTCAATCTCCCTCGGCCTGGGGCTCCATGCAAGATCTCCCCTCGTGGAGTTAAAATGATCATGAGAACGGTGAGGAATCAGCCCAGAACTACACGGGAGGATCTTGTCAATCATCTCAAGGCAGCTGGGACCATAGTCACCAAGAAAACAATTGGTGACACACTACGCCGTGAAGGACTGAAATCCTGCAGCGCCCCCTGCTCAAGAAAACACATATACAGGGCCGTCTGAAGTTTGCCAATGAACATCTGAATGATTCAGAGGAGAACTGGGTGAAAGTGTTGTGGTCAGATGAGACCAAAATGGAGCTCGTTGGCATCAACTCAACTCGCCGTGTTTGGAGGAGGAATGCTGCCTATGACCCCAAGAACACCATCCCCACCGTCAAACATGGAGGTGGAAACATTATGCTTTGGGGGTGTTTTTCTGCTAAGGGGACAGGACAACTTCACCGCATCAAAGGGACGATGGATGGGGCCATGTACCGTCAAATCTTGGGTGAGAACCTCCTTCCCTCAGCCAGGGTCGTGGATGGGTATTCCAGCATGATAATGACCCAAAACACACAGCCAAGGCAACAAAGAGTGGCTCAAGAAGAAGCACATTAAGGTCCTGGAGTGGCCTAGCCAGTCTCCAGACCTTAATCCCATAGAAAATCTGTGGAGGGAGCTGAAGGTTCGAGTTGCCAAACGTCAGCCTCGAAACCTTAATGACTTGGAGAAGATCTGCAAAGAGGAGCGGAACAAAATCCCTCCTGAGATGTGTGCAAACCTGGTGGCCAACTACAAGAAACGTCTGACCTCTGGGGGGTCAAACACTTTTTTCCCTCATTAAAATGCAAATCAATTTACAACATTTCTTTGTTGTTATTCTGTCTCTCACTGTTCAAATAAACCTACCATTAAAATTATAGACTGATCATGTGTTTGTCAGTGGGCAAGCGTACAAAATCAGCAGGGGATCAAATACTTTTTTCCCTCACTGTATGCTGACCACTTGTTGGCTGCTTTTCTTTCATTCTGCGGTCCAACTCATCCCAAACCATCTCAACTGGGTTGAGGTTGGGTCAGGTCATCTGATACAGCACTCCATCACTCTTCTTAGTAAAATAGCCCTTACACAGCAGCCTGCAGGTGTGTTTTGGGTCATTGTCCAGTTGAAAAACAAATGATAGTCCCACTAAGCGCAAACCAGATGGGATGGCGTATTGCTGCAGAATGCTGTGGTAGCCATGCTGGTTAAGTGTGCCTTGAATTCTAAATAAATCACAACAGTGTCACCAGCAAAGCACCCCCACACCATCACACCTCCTCCTCCATGCTTCACGATGGGAAACAAACATGCGGAGATCATCCGTTCACCTACTCTGCGTCTCACAAAGACACGGTGGTTGGATCCAAAAATCTCACATTTGGACTCATCAGACCAAAGGACAGATTTCCACTGGTCTAATGTCCATTGCTCGCGTTTCTTGGCCCAAGCAAGTCTCTTCTTCTAATTGCTGTCTTTTAGTAGTGGTTTCTTTGCAGCAATTCGACCATGAAGGCCTGATTCACGCAGTCTCCTCTGAACAGTTGATGTTGAGATGCGTCTGTTACTTGAACTCTGTGAACCATTTATTTGGGCTGCAATCTGAGGTGCAGTTAACTCTAATGAACTTATCCTCTGCAGCAGAGGTAACTCTGGTTCTTCCTTTCCTGTGGCAGTCCTCATGAGAGCCAGTTTCATCATAGCGCTTGATGGTTTTTGCGACTACACTTTAAGAAACTTTAAAAGTTCTTGACATTTTCCAGATTGACTGGCCTTCATGTCTTAAAGTAATGATGGACTGTCATTTCTCTTTGCTTATTTGAGCTGTTCTTGCCATAATATGGACTTGGTCTTTTACCAAATAGGGCTATCTTCTGTATTCAACCCCTACCTTGTCACAACACAACTGATTGGCTCAAACGCATTAAGAAGGAAAGAAATTCAACAAATTAACTTTTAGCAAGGCACACCTGTTCATTGAAATGTATTCCAGGTGACTACCTCATGAAGCTGGTTGAGAGAATGCCAAGAGTGTGCAAAGCTGTCATCAAAGCAAAGGGTGCCTCCTTTGAAGTATCTCAAATATAAAATATATTTTGATTTGTTTAACACGTTTTTGGTTACTACATGATTCCATATGTATTATTTCATAGTTTTGATGTCTTCACTATTATTCTACAATGTAGAAAATAGTAAAAATTAAGAAAAACCCTTGAATGAATAGGTGTGTCCAAACTTTTGACCAGAAACTATTATACAAACTATTACAAAACTATACAACTATTAAAAGCTATCTATGAAAAGATGAGACTCACAAACACACACGTGTAACATGTTTTACTCTATGATTCTCACAAGCTACACAGGAGTCGTTAGAATGCAAGGGGTTCGTCTACTCTACATGACACAGTGTCTATAATACTGTAATAAGTGCACATAGTTGCTGTCACAAACTCCAAAGTGCACACAGTTCTCACTGACTAGTTGTATATTCATTTCCCATTGAGCAAACCATTTATGTACTTACAGCATTCATATACATTCATTTTTATCAGGTTTTTGCTTTGGCTGACCTTATTCTTTGTTATTGACATTTGTCAATAAAGTTCATGAATGCAGTGTTATGATTTAACTGGATAGAACCCAAATGCAGACAAGTACACCAAGCCAGAGAAGTTTTAACAGGTTTATTATAATGTTCAATAGTCCAGGTTTCCAATAAATGGGGAAGAGCAAGTCCAGGTTACAGGGAGGGTACAGATCCAGGTCAGGGCAGGTGTGGTACCGTAATGTCCTAGTGTCCGTGGTGAGTCCAAAGGAGAGGCCCGATAGTGGAGAGCAGGATGGTGGTGGCAGGAGTGAAGCGGAGGCAGGAGTCAGGTTCCAAATATCTGTGGCACAGGAGAAAAAGTAAATAAACAGTCCAAAAAACACAAGAGCGAAAACAGACAGGTTGAGTCGGCAGCGAGACTAACATGGTTGTCTTGACTATGATCTGACGATGAGTGGAAAGTTTGACCGGGTCTTAAAGGCTGAGGTGATTATGGTGAATGAGCTGCAGCTGGAACCCTGACTCCCGCACACCAGACTTCACTCCTGCAATCAAGGACAGACAGAGGGGGAGGGGAGAGCAGAGAGAGAGCTACCTAGCAGCAGTAGGCCTAACAGTACCCCCTCTACGGACGCCACCTGGCGGCCGACAGGGTTTATCAGGATGTAACCTATGAAACTCACGAACCAGAGCAGGATCCACAATGAAGCTCCTGGGCACCCAGGAACGTTCCTCAGGACCATAACCCTCCCAATCCACCAGGTACTGGAAACCACGACCCCGGCGGCGAACATCCAGAAGTCGCCGGACAGTGTAGACCGGACCCCCACCCACGATCTTGGGCGGAGGAGGGGGACGAGAGGGCGGGCACAAAGGGCTAACCGACACAGGCTTAATCTGGGAAACATGAAAGGTGGAATGAACCCGTAGGGGAGGCAGGAAGCTGTAGCTTAACCGCGCAGGGGTTAACAATAGACAGTATCTTGAACGGTCCTATAAAACGAGGCGCCATCTTCTTCGACTCCACCTTCAATGGAAGGTCCCGTGACTTCAGCCATACCTCTTGACCAGGAGAGTAACCGGGAGCCTGGGACCGGTGACGGTTGGCTTGCCTCTGCATGTACGCCGAAGCTCGGGACAGAGCTACCCTGGCCTTCCTCCAGACCTTGCAGCAGCGGCGCATGTGGGACTGCACCGAGGGTACCGCAAGTTCCCTCTCTTGGGAAGGGAACAGGGGAGGTTGATAACCCAGAGCACACAGAAAAGGAGACAAACCAGAGGAAGCGTTAGTCAAGGTGTTATGAGCATATTCCACCCAGGGGAGCATGGAGCTCCATGACCCAGGGTTAGACCCAGTGACACAGCGAAGTGCGGTCTCCATCTCCTGGTTCGTTCTCTCGGCTTGCCCGTTGGTCTGGGGGTGATATCCAGAGGACAGGCTGGATGTAATGCCCAAAGCTTTACAGAAAGCTTTCCACACCTGGGAGACAAACTGGGGACCCCTGTCAGAGACAATATCCGTGGGTAGACCATGAGAGCGGAACACATGTTCAACCAAAATATCAGCCGTCTCTCTGGCAGTGGGCAGTTTAGGTAGGGCCAAAAAATGAGCGAACTTAGAAAAACGATCAATCACCGTAAGAATGACAGTCTTACCAGATGAGGGGGGAAGTCCAGTGACAAAATCCATAGCGATATGCGACCAGGGCCGGCTGGGTATAGGTAGAGGTCGTAGATGACCAGCGCTGGCCTGGGTGGAGTTTTTACTTCGTGCACATACCGTACAAGCAGCAATGAAGGCTCGAGTGTCCGCCTCCATCGTGGCCCACCAGAACTTCCGTCGCACAAAGTCAAGGGTCCGCGAAACTCCAGGGTGACAGGTAAGGGGAGACGAGTGAGCCCACTGAAGTACCTGGGAGCGAGCAGACTCAGGGACAAACATCCGGTTAGGAGGACCCTCCCAGGGTCAGCTTGATGATGTTGAGCCTGTCTAACAATCCCCTCGATGTCACATGTGATGACTGCAATACTGCAGGTAGGAGGCAAAATGGGTTCAGGGTTACTACCAGTATCAACAGCCGAATGAACACGAGACAGGGCGTCAGGCTTGACGTTGCGTGACCCAGGACGGTAAGACAGAGAAAAATTGAATCTCCCAAAAAATAGTGCCCACCTGGCTTGACGGGGGTTGAGCTGCTTCGCTGACTGGAGGTAAGCCAGATTCTTATGATCCGTCCAAACGATGAAGGGTTGTTCCGCCCTCCAACCAATGTCGCCACTCCTCGAGAGCCAGCTTAACGGCGAGCAGTTCACGATTTCCAACATCATAATTCCTCTCTGCCTGAGAAAGTTTCCTTGAGAGAAAAGCACAGGGATGCAGTTTGTTATCTTCAGGAGAACGTTGTGACAACACTGCACCTACCCCAGTGTCGGATGCATCCACCTCCACGACAAACTGGCGGTCGGGGTCCGGCTGCATCAGAATGGGAGCCGAGGCGAAGCGATGTTTCAGTTCTTCGAACGCTGATTCGGCCCCTTCATTCCAAGCGAATGGTCGTGAGATGGAGGTGAGAGCGGTGAGTGGCGCCGCAATGCGGCTGTAGTCCTTGATGAACCTCCTATAGAAGTTCGCAAACCCCAGGAATCGTTGAAGTTGTTTGCGGGTAGAGGGAGCTGGCCAGTCCGTGACAGCAGAGATCTTAGCTGGGTCCATCCGCAGCTCCCCCTGAGCTATGATGTAACCCAAAAAGAGGTCTCAGACACATGAAATTCACATTTCTCCATCTTCACAAACAGTTTGTTCTCCAACAACCTTTGCAACACCTGGCGCACATGCAGTTCATGTTCCTGGGAGGACTCTGAGAAAATCAAGATATCATCCAGATAGACAAAAACAAACCGATTCAACATGTCCCGAAGGACATCATTGACTAGTGCCTGAAAAACAGCAGGGGCATTAGACAACCCAAAAGGCATAACCCGATACTCAAAATGTCCCAAGGGTGTGTTGAAGGCAGTCTTCCATTCATCACCCTTACGAATGCGCACCAGGTGATACGCATTTCGTAGATCCAGTTTCGTAAAGATGGTAGCACCATGAAGGAGGGGAAAAGCAGAATTAATCAAAGGCAGAGAATACTTGTTCTTAATGGTGATGTTGTTAAGTCCACGGTAATCAATACAGGGTCTGAGGGTCTTATCCTTCTTAGCAACAAAAAAGAATCCCGCTCCTACAGGTGACGAGGAAGGACGCATAATACCTGCCGCCAAGGAGTCCCGAATGTAGTTCTCCATAGCCTCCGTCTCCGGCCGGGAGAGATTGTACAGGCGACTGCTGGGGAGCGGGGTTCCTGGCTGGAGGTCAATGGCGCAGTCGTAAGGCCGGTGAGGAGGAAGAGAAGTAGCTCTGTGTTTGCAGAAAACGGATGCCAGGTCATGATACACGTCAGGAACAGCAGAAAGATCCATGGACTCCAGTGGAGGTTGAGGCACAGTACTGGCAGGAGTCTGAGCAGAACACAAACAATTCACATGACAAAATGTGCTCCATGAAACAATGCTACCTGTCACCCAATCAATGTGTGGATTGTGTTTTATGAGCCAGGGGATACCAAGGACCAGGGGAGTCTGTGGGCAGTCGATAATATAGAATTGAATGTTCTCCTGATGATTTCCCGACACTCTAAGACAAACAGGAACAGTCTGATGGGTAATGCGGGTCAACAATTGTCCATTTAGACCCTTAGCCTGCAGCGGACAGTCCATAGGAACAGTCTCCAAATCCATTTGTTGAGCCCACTCTCTATCCAAAAAGCTCGTCGGCACCAGAGTCAATCAGCGCACTAACAGAGAAATTCTGGGACTGCCACTGGAGGGATGCCTGGAGCAGAATGCGGGGAGAAGAGGAAGAATCCGCTGCTCGGCTCACCAAAACTTCTCCCATAAATGATGAGCCGGCCCTTTTCCCGGACGAACTGGGCAGGAAGGAACGAAATGACCAGCTTCTCCACAATACAGGCAGACCCGAGCCTGAATACGACGTGCACGCTCCTCTGAGGACAACCGTGCACGACCCACCTCCATGGCTTCGGGTTCAGTGCTCCTCGTATCGACTCGGGAAGACACGGCTCTCTCCGTAGGGACGATGCAGGGAGGAGTTTGTTGATGACAGACAGGTTGCTTGGAACTAACACTCCTCTCCCGGCGGCGCTCCCGAATCCGATTATCCAACCTGATAGTGAGTGAAATAAGATTATCCAGCGTAGGCGATTCATCATATGACACCAATTCATCTTTTAAAGTCTCAGACAAAGCATTGATGAACACTCCTTGTAATGCCTCGTCATTCCAACCACTCACTGCTGCTAAAGTCCGAAAACTCCACTGCCATCTCCGCCACACTACGAGCCCCCTGCCGAAGAGAAAACAACCGCTTTCGCAGCCTCCTTGCCTCGTACGGGGTGGTCAAAAACCTTCCTCATCTCCGTGGTGAAGGCCACGTAAGCGTTGGCAACTGTCCGACTGACTCTCCCAGACCGCGGATCCCCAGGCACGAGCGGAACCGCTAGTAGAGTTGATAAGGTAGGCAATACGGGCTCTTTCTGAGGCGTAGGTGAGGGGCTGTTGTTCAAACACTAACGAGCATTGAGTCAAAAAATCGCCACAGGTTCCCATGTTCCCGTCATAGCGCTCTGGAGCAGGGAACAAAAGGCTCTCTGATCTGGGCTGAAGGGGTAGTAACGGCAGACACTTGATTGGTGAGTAATTGAACCTGATTAAGCAGCACCTGACTGTCCTCAGCAATCGTCTTAAACAGGGTATCATGTTGGCCAAGTAGAATGCCCTGATTGGCTATGGCAGTCCAAATTTGAGTGCACTCTGGGGTGGTATCCGAACTACTGTCTGCTGGGTTCATGTTGGTCAGATCATACTGTTATGATTTAACTGGATAGAACCCAAATGCAGACAAGTACACCAAGCCAGAGAAGTTTTAACAGGTTTATTATAATGTTCAATAGTCCAGGTTTCCAATAAATGGGGAAGAGCAAGTCCAGGTTACAGGGAGGGTACAGATCCAGGTCAGGGCAGGTGTGGTACCGTAATGTCCTAGTGTCCGTGGTGAGTCCAAAGGAGAGGCCCGATAGTGGAGAGCAGGATGGTGGTGGCAGGAGTGAAGCGGAGGCAGGAGTCAGGTTCCAAATATCTGTGGCACAGGAGAAAAAAGTAAATAAACAGTCCAAAAAACACAAGAGCGAAAACAGACAGGTTGAGTCGGCAGCGAGACTAACATGGTTGTCTTGACTATGATCTGACGATGAGTGGAAAGTTTGACCGGGTCTTAAAGGCTGAGGTGATTATGGTGAATGAGCTGCAGCTGGAACCCTGACTCCCGCACACCAGACTTCACTCCTGCAATCAAGGACAGACAGAGGGGAGGGGGAGAGCAGAGAGAGAGCTACCTAGCAGCAGTAGGCCTAACATGCAGCTGTTTATGTCAAATTATTTTGTGTTCTACATGTAGCCCCGGGTTTCCTGAAAAGAAAATGGTAAAGCACTTAATTGTGAGGCTAAATATAAGGGCTGGACATGCACATAAACGAACATCAGATAAATTAAAGTATGATTTTTGCTGGGGTCTCAGAACTGATAGGGTTAAAGGAGCTCTAGGTAATACAGATATTTATTATTTCAGATACAAATACCACAACACCTCTCATCAAATCAATGTGACAGGCTTCCATACTGTGTCCTTGGGTTTTAAATGTGTTGGAGAGATGTCTACAAACTGTGTATACATCCGTGTGTCTTTGCGGACATTGTCATTACATTACATATGCTGGTCTGTACATTGCATTCAGATTTATGAGCCACATTCATCAGGATTTTGGCAGTGAGCGTTAGCGCAATGACTGGAAGTCTGTGGTAACTGCTAGCATACTAGTAGATACCATAGACTTCCAGTCATGCAAAATCCGGAAGTATCCCTTTAAGCTTGCTGTGGTGACTGCTCCCAGTGCCATAAGAGCTCTCCTCTTCGGTAAGTGCATATGTATATTAAACATATTTCATAGGATTATGCTTATTCAAAGACTGAAAGACCTATTAGGCTGTGTTTACACAGGCAGCCCAATTCTGATCTTTTTTCCACTAACTGGTCTTTCGACCAATCACATCAGATCATTTAACATCAGATCTTTTTCAGAGCTGATATGATCGATCAAAAGACCAATTAGGCAACAAAATATCAGAATTGGACTGCCTGTGTAAATGCTGCCTTAGTAGACTCTCAGGGGTGGGCTTACGCACTCAACTCCCCATTCCATTGCCCCCAGCCCAACATGTCTCCGTCCATGTCACCTGAATCCAGGTGAAAGCTATGATTCCTTATTGATGTCACTTGTTAAATCCACTTCAATCAGTGTAGATGAAGGGGTGGAGACAGGTTAAAGAAGGATTTTTAAGCCTTGAGACAATTGAGACATGGATTGTGTATGTGTGTCATTCAGAGGGTAAATGGACAAGACAAAATATTTAAGTGCCTTTGAACGGGGTATGGTAGTAGATGCCAGGCTCACCAGTTTGTGTCAAGAACTGCAATGGTGCTGAGTTTTTCTGTTCCAGTTAAAGGGTTGTTCAGATTCACTTAGATCTGTGGACCATACTTTTTTAATGGCTAGCTCAGAATATGACCTTTCCAAAAGTTGTTTATATATTTTAGAGATCAGTCCTTTCGGGAGCCCAGATAATGTATTTATAAATCTCATTATTGGATGGTGTCACACCCTGGCTCGGGGACTCATTATGTTGAGCCAGGGTGTGTTCATTCTATGTTTTCTGTTTCTTTGGTGGGTGTTCTAGGTTGTCTATTTTCTATGTTTGCCGGTGTGACTCCCAATCAGAGGCAACGAGTGTCAGCTGTCGGCTGGTTGTCTCTGATTGGGAGCCATATTTAATCTGTCTGTTTTTCTTTCGGGTGGTGGGATTTTGTTCGTGTGTGTTCGTGTTGTACCATAGACGTCCCGCATTCATTGTTTATTGTTTTGTTAGTGTGATCATTTAATAAATAGAATATGTTCACTCGCAACGCTGCGCCTTGGTCTCCCTCATTAGACGATCGTGACAGAAAATCCCACCTAAACCAGACCAAGCAGCGTGAAGAGGAGAGAGGAAGGACCTGGGATCAGTGGAGTAGGAGTTTCGGCTGGGCCCCGCTAAGTGAAGAGAAGAGAGGCTGGTCTATGGAGCAATGGATCAAGAGTTTCGACTGGGTCAAGCCAATTGAGGAGCTGAATAGCGGGAGTTGGAAGCAGAAGAGTGAGAGTCTGGCGAGAGCTAGGGAGGCCTGGTCCACGGGGGAGGGAGAGACCCCCAGAAAATTTTTAGGGGGGGCTCACGACGTGGACGACGGGGCAGCAGGAGGCCGCGAGGGAGGCGGTCCAGCGGGTGTGAAGAGGAGGCCGCCAGGTTAAGGGGGCCACTGGTCACAGAGGAGAGGGAAAGTGTGGAGGCACGGCGAGAGGTACTGGGGTGTGTTACCAGTCCGGTCCGGCCCGTTCCTGATCCCTGCGTAGGGCCAGTGGTGTGTGTCCCCAGTACGGTCCGGCCTGTTCCTGTTCCTCGCATCGAGCCTGTGGTGCGTGTCGTCAGCCCGGCCCGGCCTGTTCCTGCTTCCCGCACCGAGCCTATGGTGCGCGTCGCCAGCCCGGCCCGGCCTGTTCCTGCTCCCTGCACCAAACCTGTGGTGCGCGTCGCCAGCCGGTCCGGCCCGCTCCTGCTCTCCACACCAAGTCTGTGGTGCGCGTCGCCAGCCCGGCCCGGCCTGTTCCTGCTCCCCGCACCAAGTCTGTGGTGCGCGTCGCCAGCCCGGCCCGGCCTGTTCCTGCTCCCCGCACCAAACCTGTGGTGCGCGTCGCCAGCCCGGTCCGGCCCGTTCCTGCTCTCCGCACCAAGTCTGTGGTGCGCGTCGCCAGCCCGGCCCGGCCTGTTCCTGCTCCCCGCACCAAGTCTGTGGTGCGTTTCGTCAGCCCTGTCCGGCTCGTTCCTGCTCTCCGCACCAAGCCAGGGGTGTGTATCGTCAGCCCGGTCCGGTCCGTTCCTGTTCCACGCACCAAGCCAGGGGCGCGTGTCGTCAGTCCGGCTCCGGCCAGCGGGGCTAGACAGGACCAGGGGTACTTTGGGGGGTTGGAGAGGAAGTGGGGATCAAGCCCGGAGCCGGAGCCGCCGCCGAGGAGGAATGCCCACCCAGCCCTCCCCTGTTTTTGCTCGTATTTAGGCGCGGTCGCAGTCCGCGCCTTTAGGGGGGGGTACTGTCACACCCTGGCTCGGCGACTCATTATGTTGAGCCAGGGTGTGTTCATTCTATGTTTTCTGTTTCTTTGGTGGGTGTTCTAGGTTGTCTATTTTCTATGTTTGCCGGTGTGACTCCCAATCAGAGGCAACGAGTGTCAGCTGTCGGCTGGTTGTCTCTGATTGGGAGCCATATTTAATCTGTCTGTTTTTCTTTCGGGTGGTGGGATTTTGTTCGTGTGTGTTCGTGTTGTACCATAGACGTCACGCATTCGTTGTTTATTGTTTTGTTAGTGTGATCATTTAATAAATAGAATATGTTCACTCGCAACGCTGCGCCTTGGTCTCCCTCATTAGACGATCGTGACAGATGGTTTGGTAGTTGGGTTTCCCAAGGGGAAATCCATGTCTCAATAGGCCAGCACAGCTAAACTAAGTTGTAAATATAGAAAAAAGCAGTTGCCTGGTAATGTTTATGAGTCTTTCAAATCTTGGAATGTTCTCAAACCATTACTGTCCATGATATCAGCAAGGGTACGGATTCCACATTTTGACCATTGGGGGGATACAAATGGCTGCCCTCCAGATCACAAGGAATTATTGCGAAATATTAGAATATGGTCAAGCCATTTTGATTCCTGGTGACATTGTTTTTCAATTTTGCGTCAAATAGACATTGTGTGAGCAATAATAGGACCAAAGCGCAATTTACATTGTTTAAGGGATATATCAGTAAATACCACGTCTTCCACCATATTTCTCTTTATACTCAGCCAGGGGGGCGGAGGAATCATATCTAAACTAGTTTAGGATGGGACGAAGTGCTAATGCATCCTAAATATTTCCCTCTTTGCAAGTTTTTAAAATGTTTATCCAGACTCGCTTACCTTGCCATAGAAATGTTTAAACCGCAATATGGATTTTATCCCAATAGCCAGAAAGGAGAGACAAGGGAAGCATTGAACTACAGAAATTCAGCCATGGCAAAATATTGATTTTGACAATAGATATTCTGCTGTTTATAGCAACTGGGATATTAGTCCATCTACTGAGATTGGATTGAATTGACATGAGCGTTCTGTTAACGTTTCTGGCAATGGGTTTTATCTAATGCAAATAATTTATGTAAAATGCGGAAATTATTGGGATTCCATAAGTACTGTAGAGCCTTCCATGACATAGGCCTATTAAGGCCAAGTACAAATAGCTTAGGGTTTGTTCATTTGAATGTTTGCTGTGAACATTAGTTGTTGTTTTTTGTTTCCAGCTCAAGTAATGGTATACCGTAGAGTTTGTATTTACTTATTTTTGCGTTGTACAATTTTTGACATTGTACAATTGCGATCTTATCAAGGCTTTTTAGTTATAACATGTAACAGTAGCACTGAAGGGATTGAAAACTCTATTCATTTGTTCCCTCATAAAAAATCAAATTTTACTTACAATCGATTATAACGTGTGTTGTGGATATATGCTACACTGAAAAGAGCACAGTTCCATGTTTATCTATTTGTTTGATGGACGAGTCCCAGTATTGCTGCTGTTCTGGATCTGTAGCTTCATGACAGATGGCTCTCTGGTCTAATGTAAGCATAGTATTTTTCATTGAATATGAAAATACTATATAGAGCAGCCACAAGTCTCCATTATAGCAAAGGTCAGAATGACACAGTAATCAATGGTGCTGCTGGGAGGAGGCTGGGAGCCCTGGAACGACTGCTCTGGCCCTGGCCTTAATCTTCTCCCTGCTCATTTAGTTGCTCTTTCACCTCAGTCGCTGTGCCCACCTAATCTAATTTCCGCTGCTAATGTCTGTTCCGGGAGATGGTGTGCTGACAAGGCGCATCATGATAATGATTCATGTACACAACCAAATTGGATCTCTCAAACACCTCTGGCTTAAAAGGAAAATCCACTCAAAAACTATATTTTGGTCGTTTTTAAATTAGTCCACTGTTAATATAGTCCCAACATGTTTTGCATGTATCAACAGTGTAACAATGAAAAAAATACCCAAATAGTTTTGGCTTTCCATGGTTTCAGCTTTCCATGGTGACATCACCATGCGATAAATTGGTTAATAGACCAATAACAAAGAGAGCTCCAAACCTCTATGCCAATAGCAACTCGTTTTCAGTTTTTCACTCCCCATTCAGTCCACTCCCAGACAGTCCTAGCAAAACTCTTGCTTGAGAAATATTGTTTAGCTAAAAAGCAATTTTTTGCCAATTTTAATGGAAATATATTACAGTAAGATACTTAATTGTGACCAGAAATGATTTGATATTGATTTTAAAAAACGGTAAGTTTCAGAAACTGTAAGTTGTAATGTACCATGTAAAAACATTGTTGGTATGCTTCTGGGTCTTCATCAAAGAGGACGTTATCTCCAACAGGCACCGGCACAGATAGGGCTCTACCTGTGCAGAGCACATGCCCCTTCCAGTCTCCAAAGTGCTCTTTTGGGTGGTGTTATACTGTATGTCCCCCCATTTTTGGGGGGTTATACATTTTGGGTCATTGTTGTTCGGAACTTACTGCCCGCATGTCGTCCTGATGTCACCCACCACCCTGTCCGTTGGCCTGTTGATCTGGCGTGTATGGAGCTCGTGTGTGCCCGGTTGTGCCTGTTTCTCGGTCAGGTCATGGCTAGGATTATGCAACTTTTGTAAAATGAACGTGAAAAGTCAATTTTTATGCATTTTAGCTAACCCTAAACCTTTTCCTAACCTTAACCTAATTCTCCTAACCTGCTATGTTAATCATCCTAACCTGCTGCGTAAGTTCTCCTAACCTGCTACAAAAAGTAATATCTGACAAAAGCTGTAACCCATCTAGTCAAAACCCAGTCTGCCCTGTACGTAGATTGTGTGCGCCATTATCCAAACATGCATGGCTTGAGAGATGCGGTCGACGGTCGAGTGTGTGTAGCTAGCTACCTAGTTTAAATGTCAACAGTACTGCCACAGCAGCATAGCATTTGATTAACACTTGATAACACTTGATTTAGCCTACATCATCATCAATATTGGGTCTGTTTGGCTGAGACATGCAGCAGAGAGGGGCAGAAAGACATAGAGAGGAGCAGCTGCATCAAGACCCTGCAACCCAACTCCATCCCTTCTTCAGTCGGGAGTTGAACATGTGTGCCAGGGCAGCAGCAACATAGGTAGTCTCCAACATATACAACAATATCCACACAAGCCACTAGCCAGCCAACCATATATCATGAGTTAGAAGATTATGAATATTATATTCTGAAGTTATTATTTGATACGAGCATTGAAGATAAATCACAATCAGTAAAATAAATTGAGCTAGCTAACTAGCAGATTTACATAAATCATAAACATAAATGATCAGCTGATAGCCCACCCTCTTTTTCTGATGTTAATCATGTGTTTAGGAGGCACTGTAACTAGCTTGCTTACAATTTGTGATGATGAGTGATTTTTTTTTTCTCTCACTACAGTAGCATTTGGTAACGAGGGAGCGAGATAAATACTGTAGTAAAGAGAATAAATGTATAAAAGATCAAAACTATCGAACCCCATATTTCTACTTTTCCCATACGTGGATTGGTGTCAGAGCGTGCTGTAGGTGCAGTGGTGGAATCAAACGCAGGACGCAGACGGATAATCCAACAGACTTGTATTAATGCCAAAACACGGCAAACGGACAACACTTGCCCGAAGGCGAAATACGCACGAAGGCGAAATACGCACGAAGGCGAAAATGAAACAACAGCGCACAATATAAGTGCGTAAATAACTCCAGCGCAGTGGAGAGAAGCTCAACCGAGCGAAATACACGACTGACACAAATCAATAACACACAACACCTGACAAACACAACGAGAACTAAATAGGACACTAATGACACTAAATGAAAACAGGTGTGACAACAATCAGACAAAAGCAAACGAACATGAAACATACAACGGTGGCAGCTAGTATTCCGGAGACAACGAACGCCGAAGCCTGCCCGAACAAGGGAGAGAGAGGCAGCCTCGGCCGAAACCGTGACAGTACCCCCCCTTGACGCGCGGCCCAGACGTGCGCCGACTCCGGCCTCGGGGACGACCCGGAGGACGCGGAGCAGGGTGCGTCGGGTGCCCACGATGGAATTCCGTCAGGAGAGACGGGTCCAAAATGTCTCTCCTCGGCACCCAGCACCGCTCCCTCCGGACCGTACCCCTCCCACTCCACTAGATACTGGAGACCCCCATCCGACGTCTCGAATCCAAGATGGACCTCACGGAGTACGCCGGTGCCCCTCGATGTCCAATGGGGGCGGAGGAGTCTCCCTGATCTCACTTTCCTGGAGTGGGCCAGCTACCACCGGCCTGAGAAGGGACACATGGAACGAGGGGTTAATACTTTTATATTCAACAGGTAGCTGTAATTTATAACACACCTCGTTCAACCTTCCCAGGACTTGAAATGGCCCTACAAACCGCCGACCCAGTTTCCGACAGGGCAGGCGGAGGGGCAGGTTTCTGGTAGAGAGCCAGACTCGATCACCAGGTGCGTACACCGGTCCCTCACTGCGGTGGAGATCGGCGCCGCCTTATGACGTCGGAGGGCCCGCTGCAGGTGGACGTGTGCAGCGTTCCATGTCTCCTCCGAGCGCCTCGCCCACTCATCCACCGCAGGAGCCTCGATCTGGCTCTGCTGCCAGGGTGCCAGAACCGGCTGGTAACCTAACACACATTGGAAAGGGGTTAGGTTAGTGGAGGAATGGCGTAGGGAATTCTGGGCCATTTCGGCCCAGGGAACGACCTTGCCCACTCCTCCGGCCGGTCCTGGCAGTATGTTCTAAGAAACCTGCCCACATCCTGGTTTACACGTTCCACCTGCCCATTACTCTCCGGGTGGTAACCCGAGGTGAGGCTCACCGAGACCCCCAACCGCTCCATAAAGGCCCTCCAGACTCTGGAGGTAAATTGGGGACCCCGATCAGACACAATATCCTCGGGTACCCCGTAGTGCCGGAACACATGGGTGAATAGGGCTTCGGCAGTTTGCAGGGCGGTAGGAAAGCCCGGCATGGGGAGCAAACGACAGGCCTTAGAAAACCGGTCCACAACGACCAGTATAGTGGTATTCCCCTGTGAAGGAGGAAGGTCAGTAAGGAAATCCACCGAGAGGTGGGACCATGGTCGTTGTGGCACGGGCAGTGGTAGTAACTTACCCCTAGGCAGATGTCTAGGCGCCTTACACTGGGCGCACACCGAGCAGGAGGAAACATAAACCCTCACATCCCTTGCCAACGTGGGCCACCAGTACTTGGCACTAAGACAGTGCACTGTCCGGCCGATACCCGGATGTCCAGAGGAGGGTGACGTGTGAGCCCAATAGATCAATCAATCCCGAACCTCGAGCGGAACGTACTTCCGACCCTCCGGGCACTGTGGTGGACTAGGGTCGGTGCGTAACGCCCGCTCGAGTTCAGCATCGACCTCCCACACTACCGGTGCCACCAGACACGACTCCGGCAGTATGGGAGTGGGCTCCACGGACCTCTCCTCCGTGTTATACTGCCGAGACAGCGCATCTGCCTTACCGTTCTGTGACCCAGGGATGTACGTGATCTTAAAAGTAAACCTGGTCAAGAACATATTCCATCTTGCCTGGCGAGGGTTCAGCCTCCTCGCTGCCCGGATGTACTCCAGGTTACGGTGGTCCGTCAAAATGAGGAAAGGGTGTTGAGCCCCCTCAAGCCAGTGCCTCCACACCTTTAGGGCCTGTACCACGGCTAACAGCTCCCTGTCCCCTACGTCATAGTTCCGCTCCGCCGGACTGAGCTTCTTAGAATAAAAAGCACAGGGGCGGAGTTTAGGTGGCGCGCCAGACCGTTGTGAAAGCACGGCTCCTAGACCGGCCTCTGACGCGTCCACCTCTACCTGGAACGGCAAAGAGGGATCCGGATGCGCCAGCACCGGGGCCGAGGTAAACAGGTCCCTGAGCCTCCCAAACGCCCTGTCCGCCTCGGCCGACCACTGCAGACGCACCGGACCCCCCTTCAAAAGAGACGTGATGGGAGCTGCCACCTGTCCAAAACCCCGGATAAACCTCCGGTAGTAATTCGCAAACCCCAAAAACTGCTGCACCTCCTTCACAGTGGTTGGTGTTTGCCAATTACGCACGGCCGACACCCGGTCTACCTCCATCTTCACCCCTGACGCAGACAACTGATACCCCAAAAAGGAGACCGACTCCTGGAAAAACAGACACTTCTCTGCCTTCACATACAGGTCGTGCTCCACCAGCCTCCGCAACACTCTACGCACCAGGGCCACATGCTCGACACGGGTAGGCGAGTACACGAGAATGTCATCTATGTACACAACCACCCCCTGCCCCTGCATGTCCCTGAAGATCTCATCCACGAATGATTGGAAAACTGATGGAGCGTTCATCAACCCGTATGGCATGACCAGATACTCGTAATGGCCCGAGGTGGTACTAAAGGCTGTCTTCCATTCATCGCCCTCCCTGATGCGCACCAAGTTGTACGCGCTCCTGAGATCTAATTTAGTGAAGAAACGCGCCCCATGCAACGACTCAGTCATGGTCGCAATCAGCGGGAGTGGATAACTGTACTTCACCGTAATCTGATTGAGACCACGGTAATCGATGCACGGGCGCAAACCACCATCCTTTTTCTTCACAAAAAGAAACTCGAGGACGCAGGGGAAGTGGAAGGCCATATGTATCCTTGTCTCAGAGATTCGTCTATGTAAGTCTCCATAGCTTTCTTCTCCTCTTGAGACAGAGGATACACATGGCTCCGTGGGAGCGCAGCTCCTGCCTGGAGGTCTATCGCACAATCTCCCTGCCTATGGGGCGGCAACTGCGTCGCCCTCGACTTACTAAACGCAATAGCCAAATCCCCATACTCAGGGGGAACGTGCAATGCGGGCACCTGGTTTGGACTCTCCACCGAGGTAGCCCCTACGGAAACGCCTAAACATCTACCCACACACTGGGCAGACCACTCCATCAGAGCCCTCTCCTGCCACGAAATGGATGGGTTATGGGTACTCAACCAGGGCATGCCCAGCACCACCGGATATGCAGGAGAGTCAATCAGAAATAGCTGAATCATCTCCTGATGACCCCCCTGCGCACACATCCTAAGTGGCGCAGTGACCTCCCTGATCAAGCCCGCACCCAACGGACGGCTATCTAGGGCATGAACGGGGAAAGGAACATCAACAGGAAGAAGGGGAATCCCTAAAGCTAAACAAAACATCTTATCAATAAAATTCCCAGCCGCGCCTGAATCTACCAGCGCCTTATGCTGGGAATGAGGTGCTACCTGTGGAAAACGCACAGGCATACAAAAATGTGCAACAGAGAGCTCTGGGTGAGTGGGGCGCCTACTCACCTGGAGGGAATCCCCAGTGCGGGACCTGTCGTCCTCTCCCCTAGGAGGCCATCCCCAGCACCTAGCCGCGGTGTGTCCTCCCGACCACAGTTGGTGCAGGGGATGGACCCCCTAGTAAGCCGACCCCTCCTCTCTCTAGCGCCAGCGCCTCCGAGCTCCATGGGACACGGCTCGGGAAGCGCTGGAGGGTGAAATGGACGGACCCCCTCGGAACGTCCGCGGGTAGCTAGCAGGTTATCCAGCCTGATGGACATGTCGACCAACTGGTCGAACGTGAGGCTGGTGTCCCTACAGGCCAGCTCCCGACGGACGTCCTCTCGTAGACTACACCTGTAGTGATCGACGAGGGCCCGATCATTCCACCCTGCATCTGCCGCTAGAGTACGGAATTCGAGGGGCGAACTCCTGAGCACTCCTCCTCCCCTGCCGGAGGAAGACCAGACGCTCCCCGCCGCTTTCCCCTCCGGGGGATGGTCAAACACCGCCTTGAAGCGGCGGGAGAACTCGTTGTAAGTGATGGTGTCCGCGTCGATCCTCCTCCACTCCGCGTTGGCCCATTCCAATGCCTTCCCGGACAGGCAGGAGATCAGGGCGGACACGCTCTCATGTCCCGAGGGCGCCGGGTGCACGGTGGCCAGGTACAGCTCCACCTGGAGAAGGAAACCCTGGCACCCGGCCGCGGTCCCATCGTAAGCCCTCGGGAGCGAGAGTCGGACTCCTCGGGGTTCTGGTGCGGGAATAGGCTGACTGGCCGATGGTGCTGGCACGGAGGGTGGCGGTGGAGGCGTCCCCCAGCCTCGGATGGTGGTGATCACCTCCTGCAGTACGGTCCCCACCTGCAGGATCTGGTCACCTTGTTCCCGGACCCTGTCCTCCAGAGTCGCCTGGGCTGCTGCGGCTCCTGCTGATTCCATTGTGGTGTGTTATTCTGTCAGAGCGTGCTGTAGGTGCAGTGGTGGAATCAAACGCAGGACGCAGACGGATAATCCAACAGACTTGTATTAATGCCAAAACACGGCAAACGGACAACACTTGCCCGAAGGCGAAATACGCACGAAGGCGAAATACGCACGAAGGCGAAAATGAAACAACAGCGCACAATATAAGTGCGTAAATAACTCCAGCGCAGTGGAGAGAAGCTCAACCGAGCGAAATACACGACTGACACAAATCAATAACACACAACACCTGACAAACACAACGAGAACTAAATAGGACACTAATGACACTAAATGAAAACAGGTGTGACAACAATCAGACAAAAGCAAACGAACATGAAACATACAACGGTGGCAGCTAGTATTCCGGAGACAACGAACGCCGAAGCCTGCCCGAACAAGGGAGAGAGGCAGCCTCGGCCGAAACCGTGACAATTGGGCTCTGTGTTACTTTAACATATGGTTTGTGGTGATGTTAAAGATGACTAGGATGCAATGCAGTGACGTACGTACACTACAGTCTTAGCATCTGTGGTTCTACAACAGCATGCTAAGTAGCAGGTAACATGGATGCACGGCACACAAGTACACATGATTTATGAAGAAAAAAAATGTATGCACTCACTAACTGTAAGACCCTCTGGATAAGAGCGTCTGCTAAATTACTAAAAATGTTGTTGTTTTTATTACACTGCATGCAGCCACATATGCTGAATGCCTGGAAATTGTTGTTTGGGTCTCAGGTTTTGAGTTGTAACCCAAACATTGAAATTACTGCGAATAATGCCAATCACTGCATGCCCATATGTATAAATAATTTAAGTTAACTAAGGTTTTCACAGATGAAGTCCAGAACTCTTTGTTAGTTATCTGATTACATCCTCAAAATTAATACACAGAGAAGCAAAGGCCATGCTGTGTTAGAGAAGGGCCTTGTAGTACCAGGGTCCTTTAACATAATCAGTACCGCATGGAATGACTCTTGACAAGTTAGTATGTTGTTGAGAGCAGAAGTGCTCTTGGCCTTTTCAGCTCTACAGGACCATTACCCTGACCACTCGACAGTTCCTAACAACTTCTCCTCATATAATGTAACTTTTTTTATTACGTATATGGATGGCTGTATGTAAGCTACTTATTACTCCTTTTTGGACTTTAGTGAAGTGGCTGAGCCCATGTATTATTTAGATTTTTGATTGACAGCTTGGGGCCATATGTCTGAGTCTCCGACAGGGTTTGTCTACAGATCAGACTGTGCTGAATCATCAACAGATTGCCAAAGCACTAAGTAATACTGATACAAGTTTCCTCTGAACAGACAAACAGCATTTTCCCTGAAACATGTTGTCTGGGTGACATTTCTGTCCACTAAACAACCATAGTACTCACAATACTTACAGTGGGATGTTATAGAAATGTATTGTTCTATGATGCTAATGATAATAGCAGCAAGAGTGATTATGTGATGCACGCTATGCAATTGTGAGCCTCCAATCTATTTGATGTTATGGATGTTTTTGTCAAGATGTCACCACATTTTGTACACCACAAAAGATGTTTAAGCGGACCCAAAATATTACCTGTATGTTTTACAACCTGTCAAATGCAGATTTCCACATCTTCAGAGGAAGTGGGTGTTATAAGAAACTGTTTATTGAGCATGCAAGAAATACTAGATAGATATTCTTTCATTAAGCTTCACAGACCAGACTTTTTGAATAAACACATTTTCCCTGCTCATCATTATCGAGGCATTTTCTGTTTCAACTCATTTGCTTTATCTTCAGACTAAATATTATATTTTTCCTAATAGCCACACATGTGTTTAGTAGGCCCAATATTACAGTTTTTTTTTTTTTTCTCTCTCTCTATCCTTATGTCCTTTTCTATATATGGCAGCAGGACTAAAGACTCGATAGGAAAGGCTGACAGATTTACTGTTTAGCCACCTCTGATCAGAAAATTGAATCTAAATAAGATTTTTCAATATGAGCCGGCCACGGTTGTTGATGATATACGTGGGTGAGAAAACACTGGGAAAGTGTGTTTTTAATTAAAACCACTGCTATTTTTCTCTGTCTCACCTGTTTTACAATGTTAACAGGGTCTTTTATCAGCTCTTTTAATGTCTCTGTCATTCAGACAGAGGGGAATTTACTGATAGGACATGCTTAGGCCACGCTAAATCTAATTCCCCCTGAACGAGTGCAGAAGGGATTTAATCTAGTTTCAATGGTCTGCCTCTCATTAGCGCCTGCCTGCCCCACCGACCACCATACATGGCTGACAGGTGAAAACCATCCAGGTTTATTTGCTGCTGTTCACTAATTGATTTTATATTGACCTTAGGTAACAAGAGTAGATTACACTTATTATAACCGAGTGAGGCCACAGTTTAACAAGCCTTTATTTGATTGCATTGAATTGTTTAATTCCCCTATCAAGTGTGACAAAATAATACTCTGGTGTCACTGAGAAGCCTGGCATGATTACACCCATACAAATAACTAGAAGGTGGGCCAGGGCTAGTCTCACCGATGGGTTGTCAGATGGCAGCTTGTCATCCATTGCAGTTTAGTGTGTGTAATATTCCATCAATAGTTCTATAGCTATGAGGTAATGCCTTTTTTCCTCAAAAACCACCTTTAAATCCTTATAAAAATGTAGCCTGCTGTATAAGACTCCACAATGTCTTGCCAAATAGGCCTAGATTTACAGTGCAGTTCGTGAGGTGCATATGGAAGCATTGGATGTCCTTTTGATACTGTATGTTGCTTTTCCACGACACAAAGCTCTCTGCATTCTAATGGTCTCATACATTTTCTTCCGACTGTCAGAAACCCCATGTTTGGGGGGCGGTGGGGGTGTGGGGGGTGTGTGTGTGTGTGTGGGGGGGTGGGTACCTTTCACTATTGCTTTATTGGTGTGAGTGGGCTTTGGGGACTGTATCTGCCTCACGCTTTGTGTACCAGCAAATTTAATTACAGGGACTTTTCAATTCCAACTTAATTCTGAAAGCATTTCAAAATGCACCGTTCCCTTATGGTCTCACAAGACATGTTTAGCACTTTTGATACATCTGCCACGTGAATAGACTACCTTCTGTAGTAAACACAGTGAAGTAGTTGGAGTCAGTATTGTGGCTTAGTATTCTGTTAACGTAAACAGGTTTCCTGTGTGGATTTAAAGCCGGTGTAAGAGGCTATGAGAAGAGAATAAATCAGGACTGGTATCAGGGCTCAGCGTATAACCTCAATAGCAAAAAAGGATGATGTATGATTGTGATTGTAAGCTCATGGCAATCCATAAAATATCTGGATATAATCATCTTTGTTGTAATGGAACAGGGCTTTGTGGCAGCGCTGAGTTGAGTATCACCAGCCGAGCGTTGGAATGGGATTCAGCCACATCCCTGGTTTCAACGTGGGGATTCTGTGCTTAAACAACCAGAGCCTATCAGCAGCCCGGAATCACAGAGCAACATACAGCGCTGCAGACACCAGATACAGGACTGAGCTCTCATTCTCACTCCCAGTCCCCTTGTGCATGTGTGTGTGACAATTCTGTGCATGCTTTTTGTGTGTGTGTGTGTGTGTGTGTGTGTGTGTGTGTGTGTCAAGTTCATGCTGAAGTGTATGTGTTGTGAAAAGCAATTTGAGATTAGAGTGCTGTGGCTACCGTTTAAACTAGCCAGGGTTGTAATTGAAGCTGGCCCTGGGCTTACTGTAGGGTAAGTCAAAGCACCTCTGTCTCAAATGCATTCTTTACTACAGCCTCTGAATCACCAAGCACTATTACTGAGACTCACAAGACATCTCCATTCTCTTACCTCTGTTAAAACAGCCATTTGGGGCAGGAGATGTAGTAAGCATCAAGTAGAATACAGATTGAGCTGTTTTTATTGTGTTGATGGAGGACTATCGGGGCTAGTATCACTCAAGAATGGGCCAATTTAATTCAGGTTAATGCTTGTGGTTGGATTTCCCTCAGAAATATCTATGACTGAAACAGAATGGCTTAACACAGATAAGTTGGTCTCTAGTTCATATATTTGCCTTTGTGATGAAGCTGGCTGGCTTTACTATGTCTGTCACATGTGTTACTGAAACTGCCTTAACCTTGGATAGCTTCAATCCCAGTGTATCTTTTGAATAAGTGGAATTAAGGCTCTGTTTTATTCGTTTCATTGCACCACAGGGCTTTGCATTATTTGGCGTTGCTGTTATGAGCACCAGGGTCCAATATGGCCAACCCCAGTGTGATAATCAATAGCCATTTACTGGCCAGTGTGTAAAACGGTGTGTGGCCGTGATTGAGTCGACCCACTGGCTTAAAGGGAAGATTGCAGAATTAGGTTGCTGTTAAACATTCTGATTTGTTTCATCCTTGAAACACATCCCTTATTAGCAGTTCAGCACATTAGCATTTCTCGTACTGTTACACAAGATCAAGATAAACCTTTACCATCATAGTAGACATTGAACGTCTGTAACCAAACTGGCTAAAACTCTGTTGTTGGCCCCGATGGTAGCTATAGCTAGCCACATGCTAACCTGAGTGCTACAACTAGTAGCAGTAAATCCATGTATAGTTGCTAACACAAACATTGGTTACCATGATATTCTGAAAGTTATATTGGCCAATAAAGATCAGGCAGTTCAGCAAAAATAAAGACATACCTTGAAATAAACAATTACATTAATCCGATTGGTACTGTATTTGACCATTCATTTCTGCAAAATGTGCAGTGTTCTGTTGATGGAGTTGTTGTAGCTAGCTTACTTGCTAGCTAGCTAGCTTATTCCATCCCCGAACACCATGCTAGATCTGTGTGAGTGGGCCAGTTTATTTTGTATGGCCCGGTGCACATAGATAGCAGGCTATCTTCGTTTTTTATCATCTACCAGCAACAACATGACAAAACTCTTAGGGAATATTAGTACCTACTTTCCCGATTCAACTCCATCACCGAAGCCACCCGCTGTGGTGCTGTAACACCGGTGGTGTCAGTGGACTTGGAGCCTACATTGACTGTGGGCACATTACCGTTTTTTCCCACAGCTTCATGGTGAATCCACTCTTCAACTGTTGGTAGCCATCGTAATCGTTTGTGACAAAGTGAGCCACGAATATGACTGAAGCGCCCAGTCTGCCCGAAGCGGTACAACATCTTCCCATCTTCTCGCATTTCGGGGTAGATCAGCTTTAATATTGCAGATAGATTGTAACTTCCATCAATGTAATTGTCTGCATCACTTCCAATCACCCATATGTTTTATTTTTCTCGCAAATATATATATACAGTGGGGGAAAAAAGTATTTAGTCAGCCACCAATTGTGCAAGTTCTCCCACTTAAAAAGATGAGAGAGGCCTGTACTTTTCATCATAGGTACACGTCAACTATAACAGACAAATTGAGAAAAGAAATTCCAGAAAATCACATTGTAGGATTTTTTATGAATTTATTTGCAAATTATGGAATTTATTTGCAATAACAAAAGTTTCTCAATACTTTGTTATATACCCTTTGTTGGCAATGACACAGGTCAAACGTTTTCTGTAAGTCTTCACAAGGTTTTCACACACTGTTGCTGGTATTTTGGCCCATTCCTCCATGCAGATCTCCTCTAGAGCAGTGATGTTTTGGGGCTGTCGCTGGGCAACATGGACTTTCAGCTCCCTCCAAATATTTTTTATGGGGTTGAGATCTGGAGACTGGCTAGGCCACTCCAGGACCTTGAAATGCTTCTTACGAAGCCACTCCTTCGTTGCCCGGCGGTGTGTTTGGGATCATTGTCATGCTGAAAGACCCAGCCACGTTTCATCTTCAATGCCCTTGCTGATGGAAGGAGGTTTTCACTCAAAATCTCACGATACATGGCCCCATTCATTCTTTCCTTTACACGGATCAGTCGACCTGGTCCCTTTGCAGAAAAACAGCCCCAAAGCATGATGTTTCCACCCCCATGCTTCACAGTAGGTATGGTGTTCTTTGGATGCAACTCAGCATTCTTTGTCCTCCAAACACGACGAGTTGAGTTTTTACCAAAAAGTTCTATTTTGGTTTCATCTGACCATATGACATTCTCCCAATCCTCTTCTGGATCATCCAAATGCACTCTAGCAAACTTCAGACGGGCCTGGCTTAAGCAGGGGGACACGTCTGGCACTGCAGGATTTGAGTCCCTGGCGGCGTAGTGTGTTACTGATGGTAGGCTTTGTTATTTTGGTCCCAGCTCTCTGCAGGTCATTCACTAGGTCCCCCCGTGTGGTTCTGGGATTTTTGCTCACCGTTCTTGTGATCATTTTGACCCCACGGGGTGAGATCTTGCGTGGAGCCACAGATCGAGGGAGATTATCAGTGGTCTTGTATGTCTTCCATTTCCTAATAATTGCTCCCACAGTTGATTTCTTCAAACCAAGCTGCTTACCTATTGCATATTCAGTCTTCCCAGCCTGGTGCAGGTCTACAATTTTGTTTATGGTGTCCTTTGACAGCTCTTTGGTCTTGGCCATAGTGGAGTTTGGAGTGTGACTGTTTGAGGTTGTGGACAGGTGTCTTTTATACTGATAACAAGTTCAAACAGGTGCCATTAATACAGGTACGAGTGGAGGACAGAGGAGCCTCTTAAAGAAGAAGTTACAGGTCTGTGAGAGCCAGAAATCTTGCTTGTTTGTAGGTGACCAAATACTTATTTTCCACCATAATTTGCAAATAAATTCATTAAAAATCCTACAACGTGATTTTCTGATTTTTTTTTTCCTCAATTTGTCTGTCATAGTTGACGTGTACCTATGATGAAAATTACAGGCCTCCCTCATCTTTTTAAGTGGGAGAACTTGCACAATTGGTGGCTGACTAAATACTTTTTTCCCCCACTGTATGTGGAACTTGTTGCTGATGCAATACAGTTACCAGTCACTTCTGAGCATTTGATCGCTAACCAGAAGGTTGACATTAGCCTGGCTAAATGTTTTTCTAGTGTTGTCTCAGTGGAGGAGCTAAAGAAGAAAAACATGGCATACTTCATTGATAAATGGTAATCTCCTCATGTGTAAATGGACATTCCATGTTGACGCTGGCAGAGATTGGAATGCTGTTTACCAAATAGTGATTCCTACAGCCTTTCGACTAAATGTTTTATCCCTCGCTCATCATCACCAGTGGTCCGGACATCTGGGAGTCACCAAGACTTATGATCGGGTTTTCTTTTGGCCCGGTTTAAAACAAGATGTGGCTCAGTTCTGTCGGACATGCCACACCTGTCAGGTAACTGGGAAACCGAACCAGGTTATTCCTCCCACTCCTCTTTGTCCCATACCTGTCATAGGTGAACCATTCGAACAGGTGATGGTTGATTGTGTTGGACCATTACCGAAGACAAAATCTGGTAACCAGTTTCTGTTGACAGTTATGTGTGTTGGCACCAGATACCCAGAGGCCATTCCTCTGCGAAGGATTACTGCTCCTACTGCTTCTTCGCTGAGTAAATCCTTGATTAAATTATTCTCAACTTTTGGGTTACCTAAGGTGGTACAAACTGATCAAGATACGAATTTCCTTTCTAAGCTTTTCAAACAGGTGTTAAAATCCTTGTCAGTTACACACCGTGTGTCAAGCGCATATCACCCAGAGTCTCAGGGTGCGCTTGAACGTTGGCATCAGACACTGAAGTCTATGCTCCGAAAATATTGTTTGGAATCTGAGAAGGATTGGGATGAGGGAGTTCCTCTAGTTTTGTTTGCTGTCCGTGAGACGGTATAGGAATCCCTAGGGTTCAGCCCAGCTGAACTGGTGTTTGGACACACAGTGAGAGGACCTATGAAAGTCCTTAACCCTCCCGTTGTCCTAGGATCAAAATGACCCGCCACTGTGTTGAACCAACTTTATTTAATTTTTATATTTTTTGGATCATTTGTGAGAAGGAGGCAGTGATACTTTCTTTAAAGTCTCACTGCCTCCTTCTCACAAATGATCCCAAAAATATAAAAATTAAATAAAGTTGGTTCAACACAGTGGCGGGTCATTTTGACCCTAGGACAACGGAGGGTTAAGGATCAGTTTTTATCACAAGAGTTGTGTGTGAAAGAAAATGTGTTGGACTACGTTAGTCGCTTTTGTGAGCGCCTACATGGTGCCTGTGCTCTGACAAAGGAAGCGCTGTCTTCCTCACAGAGACGTAGGAAACGGCACTATGACAACCAGGCTGTTTCTCGTTCGCTGCAGCCGGTGACCAAGTTCTTGTATTGTTGCCTGCACCAGGATGCCTTTGCTCTTTGAATTTGTTTTGTGTTGTGCTAGTACTTGAGTCGCAAACCATTGTGGTTTGCTATTTTAAGGGTGGGAGTGTTACAGATACAGGTATCCTGTATGTGTATTTGTTTTTCCTCTCCTTCAGCCCTAATCACAGGTGTCCCTTGTTTTCCTGATTGGTGGTCGTTGGGGTGTCCCACCTGTCCGACATCTGTTCGTCTGCTGATTGCTGAGGTGGACCAATCAGTGGAGACTCCTCTGTATTGCACCACCTGTTTCTGGTTTTTCAGTCAGTTGTGTTTTCTGACAGACTCTTTTTCTTTGTGAGTATGGATACTGTGGTGTCTTGTTTTTGTGTACTTACTCGTTTGCTGTCTAGTCCATATTGGACCTATGTTGTTTGTTTGTGCCTGGGAAAAGGAGGAGGTTTAGCAAGTCGCCCCTGGGCATACACTACCCGTAGGAAAACCTTGTCTAAACATACTAGTTAGACCTGAGTGGACCACTGTCACGAGTGTCAGTGTAATGCGGTGGATCGAAGTCAGGCGCAGGACACAGAACTCTAAGAAACGTACTTTACTGAAATAAGTAAAGAATACAACACAGAATACCTCCACACAGGGAGGAACTAACCCGCTCACCAACGACACACGAAACGAAAAACAACCACGCACAAAACACATTGGGAGCCACTGGGTTAAATAGGGAAGGAGTGATCACATAATGGGCAACAGGTGTGTAACAATAGACAACAGGTGCAACATAGAAACATAGAACATAGATCGGCAGCAGCTAGTATTCCGGTGATGACGAACGCCGAAGCCTGCCCGAGCAAGGTGGAGGGGCAGCCTCGGCAGAATCCGTGACAGTACCCCCCTGGCTGGAGCCGCGCGTCGACACAGGAATACAACGGTGGAAATCCCTCAACATGGAGGGATCGAGGATGTCCCTCCTAGGGACCCAGCACCGCTCCTCCGGACCGTACCCCTCCCACTCCACGAGATACTGCAGGCCTCCCACCCGACGCCTCGAATCTAAGATGGAACGGACCGAGGACGCCGGTGCCCCCTCGATGTCCAGTGGGGGCGGAGGAACCTCCCGTATCTCAGACTTCTGGAGTGGACCAGCTACCACCGGCCTGAGGAGAGACACATGGAATGAGGGGTTAATACGATACTCAGGAGGAAGCTGTAACCTAAAACATACCTTGTTCAATCGCCTGCTCAGCTTCCGGCAGGGTAGGCGAAGGGGCAGGTTTCGGGTCGAGAGCCAGACCCGGTCCCTCGGTGCATACACCGGAGCCTCACTGCGGTGGCGGTCGGCGCTCACCTTCTGCTGCCCGATGGCCCGCTGCAGGCGCACATGGGCAGCGTTCCAGGTCTCCTGCGAGCGCCGAAACCATTCATCCACCGCAGGTGCCTCGATCTGACTCTGATGCCAAGGTGCCAGAACCAGCTGATAACCTAATACACACTGGAAGGGAGTAAGGTTAGTGGAGGAGTGGCGGAGTGAGTTTTGGGCCATCTCTGCCCAGGGGAGGAAAACCGACCACTCCCCTCGCCGGTCCTGGCAATACGACCTCAGAAACCAACCCACCTCCTGGTTGACTCTCTCCACCTGCCCGTTACTTTCGGGGTGAAATCCTGAGGTCAGGCTGACCGAGACTCCCAGACATACATGAACGCCCTCCAAACCCTCGAGGTGAACTGGGAACCCCGATCAGACACTATATCCTCAGGTATCCCATAGTGCCGGAAGACGTGTGTAAATAGGGCCTCAGCAGTCTGTAGGGCCACAGGGAGACCGGGCAGAGGAATGAGGCAGCAGGACTTAGAAAACCGATTCACAATGACCAGGATCGTGGTATTCCCTTGTGAGGGGGGAAGATCCGTCATGAAATCCACCGATAGGTGGGACCACGGTCGTTGTGGAACGGGTAGGGGTTGCAATTTCCCTCTGGGCAGGTGTCTAGGAGCCTTACACTGGGCGCACACCGAGCAGGAGGAAACATAAACCCTCACGTACTTCCCACTAAGACAATGCACTGTCCGACCGATACCAGGATGACCAGAGGAGGGTGACGTGTGAGCCCAATAGATCAAACGATCGCGGATCTCTAGCGGTATGTACACACAACTCTCTGGACACTGGGGAGGAGTGGGTTCGTTACGCAATGCCCGCTCGATGTCCGCGTCCACCTCCCACACCACCGGTGCCACCAGACACGACGCCAGAAGTATGGGAGTGGGCTCCACGGAACTCTCCTCCGTGTCATACAGTCGGGACAGAGCATCTGCCTTAGCGTTCTGGGAATCTGGCCTGTACGAAAGGGTGAAACAAAAACGGGTGAGAAACATTGACCACCTTGCCTGGCGAGGGTTTAATCTCTTCATCGCCCGGATGTACTCCAGATTGCGGTGGTCAGTCAAAATGAGAAAAATGTGGTTAGCCCCCTCAAGCCAATGTCTCCACGCTTTCAGGGCTTGGACCACAGCCAACAACTCCCGGTCCCCCACATCATAGTTGCGCTCCGCCGGACTGAGCTTCTTTGAAAAGAACGCACAGGGGCGGAGCTTGGGTGGTGTGCCCGAGCGCTGGGAAAGTACAGCACCCATCCCAGCCTCCGACGCGTCCACCTCAACCGTGAAAGCCAAGGAGGGATCTGGATGAGCCAGCACTGGAGCCGAGGTAAACAGGTTCTTCAGATGATTGAACGCCCTGTCCGCCTGAGCTGACCACTGCAGACGCACCGGTCCCCCCTTCAGCAACGAGGTAATGGGAGCCGCTACCTGACCAAAGCCCCGGATAAACCTCTGGTAGTAATTGGCAAATCCCCAAAATTGCTGCACCTCCTTCACCGTGGTTGGAGTCAGCCAATTACGCACGGTCGAAATGCGGTCACTCTCCATCCTCACCCCAGACGCGGACATGTGGTACCCTAGGAAGGAGATGGACTCCTGAAAGAACAGGCATTTCTCCGCCTTGGCATACAGGTCATGCTTCAACAGTCGTCCAAGTACTTTACGCACCAGGGACACATGCTCGGCCTGTGTAGCGGAGTATATGAGAATGTCATCAATATACACCACTACACCCTGTCCGTGCAAATCCCTGAAAATGTCATCGACAAAGGCTTGGAAGACTGATGGAGCATTCATCAACCCGAATGGCATGACGAGGTACTCATAGTGTCCTGAGGTAGTGCTGAAAGCCGTCTTCCACTCATCTCCCTCCCGAATACGCACCAGATTGTACGCGCTCCTGAGATCCAATTTTGTGAAGAAGCGCGCCCCGTGCAGTGATTCCGTCATACATGCTATCAGAGGTAAGGGATAGCTGTACTTGACAGTGATCTGATTAAGCCCACGGTAATCAATGCACGGGCGTAACCCACCATCCTTCTTCTTCACGAAAAAGAAACTTGAGGAAACAGGTGAAGTGGAAGGCCGAATGTATCCCTGTCTCAGAGATTCAGAGACATATGTTTCCATAGCCGCCTTCTCCGCCTGTGACAGAGGATACACGTGACTCCGGGGAAGTGCAGCGCCTACCTGGAGATTTATCGCACAATCCCCCGGACGATGGGGTGGTAATTTAGTCCCCCTCTTTTTACTGAAGGCGAGAGCCAAATCGGCATACTCGGAAGGAATGTGCACTGTGGAGACCTGGTTTGGACTCTCCACCGTAGTAGCCCCCAAGGAAACCCCTACACACCTCCCTGAGCACTGACTGGACCATCCCTTGAGAGCCCTCTGTTGCCAGGAAATAGTGAGGTCATGAGTGGTTAACCAGGGAAGTCCCAACACCACAGGATACGCAGGAGAATCAATCAGATAGAGACTAATCCTCTCCTCATGATCCCCCTGCGTCCTCATTAAGAGTGGTGCGGTAACCTCCCTGATTAGACCTGACCCTAGCGGGCGACTATCTAATGCATGGACAGGGAAGGGCACATCAACACGAACAGTAGGAATCCCTAAACTATGAGAATATTGATGATTTATAAAATTCCCAGCTGCGCCTGAATCTACTAGCGCCTTATGCTGGGAATGAGGAGAAAACTCCGGAAACACAACCTCTATACACAACTGACCAACAGGGAGCTCTGGTTGAGTCGGGTGCTTACTCACCTGAGATGGTCGACCAGTGCTCTGCTTACTGCCTCGACTCCCTGGGGACCCTCCCCAGCACCAACCCGCAGTGTGTCCTCTGCGGCCACAGTTGGTGCCGGGGACGGTGCCTTTCCTGGTCTCCCTAAGCGCAGTACCTCCGAGCTCCATGGGGGTAGAGTCGGAGGTGCTGGGGGATGGAATGAATGGGCCCTGATCAGAACGTCCGCGGGTCTCCAACAGGTTATCCAGCCTGATGGCCATCTCCACCAGTTGGTCCAGGTTGAGATTGGTATCCCTGCAGGCCAGTTCCCGCCGAACGTCCTCCCTTAGGCTGCACCGATAGTGGTCGATCGGGGCCCTCTCATTCCATCCGGCGCTGGCTGCCAAAGTCCTGAACTCCAGCGCAAAATCCTGGGCGCTCCTCCTCTCCTGTCTTAGGTGGAACAGACGCTCGCCCGCCGCTCTCCCCTCCGGTGGATGATTGAATACCACCCGGAGGCGGCGGTGAAATCCTCGTAGCGGACCGATGTAGTGTAAATTCCTCCCCACTCGGCTCAGGAGCTCTACCTGGAGAAGGAAACCCTGACACCCGGCTGGTGTACCGTCATATGCCCTCGGGGGCAAGAGCCGAATCCCACTGGGCCCAGGTGGCGAAGGGGTGGACTGTGGTATGGGTGGTAGAGTGGTTGGAGGAGGTGTAGGAAGGCCACCTCTCTCCCAACGGTCCATAGTATTCATCACCCTCTCCATGGCGGTGCCGAGAGCCTGGATGATACTCTCCTGTCGTTGAAATCATTCGTCCATCGATTCGGACTGACTGGCTGTACCTGCTGACTCCATAAATGGTGCGTGGTTCTGTCACGAGTGTCAGTGTAATGCGGTGGATCAAAGTCAGGCGCAGGACACAGAACTCTAAGAAACGTACTTTACTGAAATAAGTAAAGAATACAACACAGAATACCTCCACACAGGGAGGAACTAACCCGCTCACCAACGACACACGAAACGAAAAACAACCACGCACAAAACACATTGGGAGCCACTGGGTTAAATAGGGAAGGAGTGATCACATAATGGGCAACTGTCACGATCGTTACATGATGAAGCGGACCAAGGCGCAGCGTGGTAAGCGTACATTTTATTTAATTAACGTACTTAGCACACACGAACAAAAACAACAAACCAAACGATACGTGAAGTCCTAGGTTAACACCAAAACAAACCATACGGAACAAGATTCCACAATGACTAGTGCCAAACATGCTGCCTAAGTGTGGTCCCCAATCAGAGACAACGAGAAACAGCTGCCTCTGATTGGGAACCACCCTGGCCAACACGATCTAGATCAACAACATAGAAAATACAACATAGACACTACACACCCTGGCTCAACATTTAAGAGTCCCCAGAGCCAGGGCGTGACAGTACCCCCCCCCCCAAAGGCACGGACTGCGACCGCGCCAACCAAACACAAGAGGGTAGGGGCCGGGTGGGCATTCCGCCTCGGAGGCGGATCCGGCTCCGGGCGTGACCACCACTCTCTCTCTACCCCCCCGTAGCGCCCCTGGTCTGGTCCCGCTGGCCGGAGCTGGACATCGGTGGAGCGGATTGCTCTGGCTCCGGTGCCGGACCAGGCAGCTGACCGGTGCCGGACCAGGCACCGGTGGAACAGGCACGGACCGTGCCGGACTGACGACGCGCACCACTGGCTTGGTGCAGGGAGCAGGAACGGGCCGGACCGGGCTGACGACGCGCACCACTGGCTTGGTGCGGGGAGCAGGAACGGGCCGGACCGGGCTGACGACGCGCACCACTGGCTTGGTGCGGGGAGCAGGAACGGGCCGTACCGGGCTGACGACGCGCACCACTGGCTTGGTGCGGGGAGCAGGAACGGGCCGGACCGGGCTGGCGACGCGCACCACTGGCTTGGTGCGGGGAGCAGGATCAGGCCGGACCGGGCTGGCGACGCGCACCACTGGCTTGGTGCGGGGAGCAGGAAGGGCCGGACCGGGCTGACGACGCGCACCACTGGCTTGGTGCGGGGAGCAGGAACGGGCCGGGCCGGACTGGGAACACGCACCACTGGCTTAGTGCGAGGAGCAGGAACGGGTCGGACCGTACTGGGAACACGCACCACTAACTTCGTGCGGGGAGCAGGAACGGGTTGGGCCGTACTGGGAACACGCACCTCTAACTTAGTACGGGGAGCAGGAACGGGCCGGACCGTACTGGGAACACACACCACTGGCCTTGTGCGGGAAGCAGGAATGGGTCGGGCCGTACTGGGAACACGCACCACTGGCTTAGTGCGGGGATCAGGAACGGGCCGGACCGGACTGGTGACACACACCACTTGCTTGGTGCGAGGAGCGGGACTGGGTTTCCTTATAAACCTCCGCTCCCTCTGCTGCCTAACCAGTTCCTCTCGCCGTGCCTCTACACTCTCCTTCTCCCTTATCGCCTCCAGTAGCTCTTCCCTCTGACCAATTAACTCCTGCTCCCTCATGACCAATAGCCCCCGTAACCTGGTGGCCTCCTCTCCTATTCTGCAGATTCGCCCTGTAGCTGCCTCCTGCTGCCCCGTCGTCCACGGCGTGTGCCCCCCCAATTTTTTTTTTATTGGGGTTGCCTCTCGCGTGTCTGTCGTCGGCACGGTTGGCGCCGTTTCTCCTCTCCTACCTGGGCCTCCTCATTCATCGCCCTCCGGTAACGGACGGCCTCCTCCTCCGTGATTCTCCCCCAACCGAGGAGGACATCTACCAACGTTACCTCCTGTTAAGTTCCCGGCGTTAGCTCCTGAACACGCTGCTTGGTCCTATTTTGGTGGGATCTTCTGTCACGATCGTTACATGATGAAGCGGACCAAGGCGCAGCGTGGTAAGCGTACATTTTATTTAATTAACGTACTTAACACACACGAACAAAAACAACAAACCAAACGATACGTGAAGTCCTAGGTTAACACCAAAACAAACCATACGGAACAAGATCCCACAATGACTAGTGCCAAACATGCTGCCTAAGTATTCGCCCCAATCAGAGACAACGAGAAACAGCTGCCTCTGATTGGGAACCACCCTGGTCAACATAGATCTACACGATCTAGATCAACAACATAGAAAATACAACATAGACACTACACACCCTGGCTCAACATTTAAGAGTCCCCAGAGCCAGGGCGTGACAGCAACATGTGTGTAACAATAGACAACAGGTACAACATAGAAACATAGAACATAGATCGGCAGCAGCTAGTATTCCGGTGACGACGAACGCCGAAGCCTGCCCGAGCAAGGTGGAGGGGCAGCCTCGGCAGAATCCGTGACAACCACCCACTGTATATTTGTATGGTTAGCAGTAAGTTTAGCGGTTCTTGAGGCAGGCAAGATCAGTTTAGGGGTTTTTGACTTTGTTTCATTCCTTGGGTCCAGCTCAACCCCTTTTCCCCAAACTGTTTACCGTGTGTTTATAATAAACATTTTGTGTATGACGGTAGCTTATGGTTGTCGGTGTATTTTTGTTCTCACTGTTCCGTGTCAATATTCTAATTCGCATGAGTTATGTTACGGGTCTCTTTTCCATCCACCCTAGACTTTTAAAGCCACAGGGTTCGTAACAGATGAGCACAAATAGAATTGTGAATAAGATCACTTCAGTGAGTACTAATGTTGAATTCCTGCTCTGGAAATGTCCTTTCACAACTTTAATGCAGATGGTCTGGCTGTTGATTTCATGTTCTATTTAAAATGAGTGAATTTACCCCCTATCAGAACGATGGTTTCAGAACCAGTGTGTAGTAAATGTCAATCAGCATGAGAAGTGGCTCTGGAGGTGTTTGATGCCAGTGTAATATCAGGTGCACACAGAGAATGATGTCTGAGCTGATTTGTCCTGTGAAGGACGTTAGTCCCTGTTTAGGTCTGTGTGCGGATTATGCTATCTGACAGGGAATGGGATATCGGGGACTGGCAATGTACTCCTGGATAGCAGAGATTACACAGCGTTCTGACACTGTGTGTCCTAGGTTACAGATAAGGATAAGACATGTGACCTATGTGTGCGTTTCTGTGCATAATGTTACACAAACAGTCACTCATGTGGCTATATATTTATCATGGACTGCACGGAACAATTACTGACTGAAGGGTGAACAAACAGTAAATATGTTAGCTCCCACGGCACAATGTGACGTGCACAATGCTAGCGCAAAACACATACACACGTAGTGTTTTCCCTAACTGTCAGCTAAACAAATATAACATGTGATTTAGCAGATGCTTTTAGTCAAAGCGACTTACAGTCATGCGTGCATACATTTTACATATGGGTGGTCCCAGGAATTGAACCCACTACCCTGGCATTACAAGTGCCATACTCTACTAACTGAGCTACAAAGGACCATGACACTTACCTGTTTTACATTCAAAACCTTTCATTGTACATTCATTTTATTTGTAGACATCTTTCACCACAGAACCATTGATCCAAAACCTATGTTCACTGTGAAATATAATGAGTACATTGGTTTAATCACCAAAACACAACATAATGATATCTTCTCAATTTAGTTACAGTATGTGAAAATTGTGTGTTTCAATGTTTTGTAGTAAAAAAAGAAAGAAAAGTGCTTCCAATGACAACATCAACCAATTAGTAGGCAATGCCTACTCACAATTGGTCAAAATCACACAATGCACACCAATGATGTAATTGGAAACGCTTATCTTCCTCTATCTTTTTTATTACAAATCATAGAAACGCTCAATTTTCAGATATGTTGGTGCTGGAGATGATGAATATGAAGTTAAAAATTGTGAAGTTTCCCTTTAGAGATATTGATAAAGGGCTACTGATTTGATTAAAGTGACATCAATGGAGTTGTCAACTGCTGCTTTCTGTTTAGCAAACCCCATGTTTAACACCTGCTTCATTCTTCAATCATACCTGTAGGTCTATTGCAAATAGGAAATGCCTAATAAAAGGAATCTTAAAGCTAGTGGAATTTAGCAGACTCCTACAGGATTCTTCAAGAAGAAATCTGTGGTTCAGTTGCAAATTATATATTATTTGTTGAATAAATGACATGCTGTACTGCAATTCATAAAGAGTTACAAACACCTGTTGAAATTCAGTAATTGAATTTAAAATAAATGGCATTTCAGAAATGTGTAATATAGACATTTTATTTATGTGATTTCACTTCAGAAGAAGATGACCCTGGGCAGTTGGTGTCCACAGCCACAGAGCCAATAAAATACATAATTTGAAGAACAAACAATCAGGGCAATTCATATCTCGCAGTAAAACTGTAAATATGACTTCTATCTCAAGAGAAGACACGTTTAATGTTTAAAAAAGTTTTCATTTTCTCTTACTTAGAAAATAGTCCTGATCATATAGGCCTAGGCGATATCCAAATCAACTAACAATACACTGAATTCATACATTTTCAGTCATTTTAGTTGTGAAATCATGTATTTTTACTAAATACCACAACTCATTTCACCAATCTGGGAGGTAAATTCGTTTAGCTGTGTATTTTGGATTTGGAATCAAGCATTAGAATGAACCAGAGGCCACCAAAATACACATTTTTTTCCTGGGAGGGAATGCCCCCAGACCCCATTAGACAGCCCAGAACACCCTGGGTCCAGTTTCCCAAAAGCATCTTAAAAGCTCTTCTGGATAGGACCCTTCATCTCAATTTCCACCTAAAATGACATACAGTGGGGAAAAAAAGTATTTAGTCAGCCACCAATTGTGCAAGTTCTCCCACTTAAAAAGATGAGAGAGGCCTGTAATTTTCATCATAGGTACACGTAAACTATGACAGACAAATTTAGAAAAAAAAATCCAGAAAATCACATTGTAGGATTTTTAATAAATTTATTTGCAAATTATGGTGGAAAATAAGTATTTGGTCACCTACAAACAAGCAAGATTTCTGGCTCTCACAGACCTGTAACTTCTTCTTTAAGAGGCTCCTCTGTCCTCCACTCGTTACCTGTATTAATGGCACCTGTTTGAACTTGTTATCAGTATAAAAGACACCTGTCCACAACCTCAAACAGTCACACTCCAAACTCCACTATGGCCAAGAACAAAGAGCTGTCAAAGGACACCAGAAACAAAATTGTAGACCTGCACCAGGCTGGGAAGACTGAATCTGCAATAGGTAAGCAGCTTGGTTTGAAGAAATCAACTGTGGGAGCAATTATTAGGAAATGGAAGACATACAAGACCACTGATAATCTCCCTTGATCTGGGGCTCCACGCAAGATCTGACCCCGTGGGGTCAAAATGATCACAAGAACGGTGAGAAAAAATCCCAGAACCACACGGGGGGACCTAGTGAATGACCTGCAGAGAGCTGGGACCAAAGTAACAAAGCCTACCATCAGTAACACACTACGCTGCCAGGGACTCAAATCCTGCAGTCCCAGACGTGTCCCCCTGCTTAAGCCAGTACATGTCCAGGCCCGTCTGAAGTTTGCTAGAGTGCATTTGGATGATCCAGAAGAGGATTGGGAGAATGTCATATGGTCAGATGAAACCAAAATATAACTTTTTGGTAAAAACTCAACTCGTCGTGTTTGGAGGACAAAGAATGCTGAGTTGCATCCAAAATACACCATACCTACTGTGAAGCATGGGGGTAGAAACGGCATGCTTTGGGGCTGTTTTTCTGCAAAGGGACCAGGACGACTGATCCGTGTAAAGGAAAGAATGAATGGGGCCATGTATCGTGAGATTTTGAGTGAAAACCTCCTTCCATCAGCAAGGGCATTGAAGATGAAACGTGGCTGGGTCTTTCAGCATGACAATTATCCCAAACACACCACCCGGGCAACGAAGGAGTGGCTTCGTAAGAAGCATTTCAAGGTCCTGGAGTGGCCTAGCCAGTCTCCAGATCTCAACCCCATAGAAAATCTTTGGATGGAGTTGAAAGTCCGTGTTGCCCAGTGACAGCCCCAAAACATCACTGCTCTAGAGGAGATCTGCATGGAGGAATGGGCCAAAATACCAGCAACAGTGTGTGAAAACCTTGTGAAGACTTACAGAAAACGTTTGACCTGTGTCATTGCCAACAAAAGGTATATAACAAAGTATTGAGAAACTTTTCTTATTGACCAAATACTTATTTTCCACCATAATTTGCAAATAAATTAATAAAAAATCCTACAATGTGATTTTCTGGATTTTTTTTTCTCATTTTGTCTGTCATAGTTGACGTGTACCTATGATGAAAATTACAGGCCTCTCTCATCTTTTTAAGTGGGAGAACTTGCACAATTGGTGGCTGACTAAATACTTTTTTTCCCCACTGTACCCTATTCTATCTGCCTGTAGCTCAGGACCTGAAGCAAGGATATGCATATTCTTGATAGTATTTGAAAGGAAACACTTTTAAGTTTGTGGAGATGTGAAATTAATGTCGGAGAATATAACACAATAGATCTGTAAAAAAATATAACAAACAAAAAAACATGCGTTTTCATATTTTGAAATACACTGAGTTAGGAAGCTGGGGATAATTTAGATGTTGTCCACAAAAGGGCAACAGTGTGTGTGCTGATACATTCAAGAATGAGAGAGCTAACTAATATTTAGTATAAAGTCTCCCAGAATTCCCTCACGAGTTTGCCCAAATGTACCCAAGTGGCCTCCAAGTGGCCAAATTGGTCAATTGATACATTTTCAAGTACATAACTATAGAGAACATACAGAAATGCTATGGTAATATTTTTTTTAGTTTACACACTCCCAGGAATGTCATACATGATGGATAATTAGCTTCCCTACATAAAAGGTACTAACAGGAGAAGCGACGAGAACGCTGATCCAATGCCTCCCAACACAGAAGTGAACTATTTAAGATACGTTTTAGAACACCTGCTCATTCAAGGGTAACCAAAAAAGTGTTAAACAAATCAAAATATATTTTAGACTTTAGATTCTTCAAAGTAGCCACCCTTTGCCTTGATGACAGCTTTGCACACTCTTGGCATTCTCTCAACCAGCTACATGAAGAATGATTTTCCAACAGCCTTGAAGGAGTTCCCACATACGCTGAGCACTTGTTGGCTGCTTTCCTTTCACTCTGCGGTCCAACTCATCCAAAACCATCTCATTTGGTTTGAGGTCGTGTGATTGTGGAGTCCAGGTCATCTAATGTAGCACTCCACCACTCTCCTTGGTCAAATAGCCTTTACACAGCCTGGAGGTGTGTTTTGGGTCATTGTCCTGTTGAAAAACAAATGATAGTCCCACTAAACGCAAACCAGATGGGATGGCGTATCGCTGCAGAATGCTCTGGTAGCCGTGCTGGTTAAGTGTGCCTTGAATTCTAAATAAATCACAGACAGTGTCACCAGAAATGCACCATCACACCTCCTCCTCCATGCTTCACGGTGGGAACCACACATGCAGAGATCAATTATTTGCTAGGATAATAATTGCTTGTCATTAAATGTAATACAATGGCAATCCGGGTTATATGTTAAAATCCTACGTATGAACTGCCGACATTATTACGCATATTAATTGATAATGATGGAAAAATATTTTGGCGGTTAATCTGCTTCTGTTTCGTGCGTGGCACTGTGTGCTGTTTTCGATGGATGGGTCCTGGCCTCTCGGGGCCCTAGGGATCCGGAGGGATGTGGGTGGGATGCCAATCATTGGGATGACGGCTCAACTTGGGATGGGGAGGGGCTTTAGCGGGGGAATTAGTGGAGAACAATTGAAGGGATACTTAGTAGCAATGCAAATATCATGGTACAGCTATATGGACACTCAATCATTACGTTTTTTTTTTATGGTACATTTACAAACATATATAATGATAAATAGACTTGAAACTTGTATCTCATTATGGTGTATGGTGAAATAAGTATAGCCAGTTATAATTGTAATGGCTTAGCTGATAATAACAAAAGAAGAACAATATTTACATGGCTCAAAGAGAAGGAATATAATATCTATTGTTTACAGGAAAGTCATTCAACAATTCTAGATGAAGTTGCGTGGAAAAAGGAATAGGGGGGCCAAATATACTTCTCCTATGGGCAAAGAAATTAATTAATAGTAATTTCAATCCGAATGAGTAAATTGTCAAAATAGATGCGCAAGGTAGATGGATTATTTCAAATATGTTATGGGACAATAAACAGATATGGCTCATTAACATTTACGGACCAAATAATGATGATCCACACTTACAATATAGTACGTTTGTCATAATTTGGTTGTAATCCAGAGAGGTTAGAAAATGTATCTAGATCCTCTATGAGGCTGTGGAGTGATTCTTGTTGTGGATTTAAAAGAAAACATGAATCATCAGCGTACAATGACACCTTTGTTTTTAAACCCTGGATTTCTAATCCCCTACGTATTGGATCAATAAAATATAAAATTTTTACATTGCCATGTAGTTTACCAATAAAATGGTCTGATGGTAATGTGGATATACTCGGAATACATATCCCAAAGGAAATAAATGATCTCACTTCAATAAATTATAATAGAAAGTTAGCAAAAATAGATAAGATCTTGCTACCATGGAAAGGTGGGTGCCTGTCAATTTATGGAAAAATCACCCTGATTAACTCTTTTGCTTACAGTCTTGCCTACGCCTAGCGAACAGTTTTTTAAATTATATGAGAAAAAAATATTCTATTTTATTTGGAACGGCAAGCCAGACAAAATTAAACAGGCCTATTTATATAATGAATATGAATTCGGAGGACAGAAATTATTAAATATTAAAGCATTAGACCTATCACTAAAAGCTTCAGTCATACAAAAGTTATACTTAAATCCGAACTGGTTCTCTAGCAAATTAGTAAGATTGTCTCACCCAATGTTCAAGAATGGCCTTTTTCCCTTTATTCAGATTACAACACCTCACTTTCAGTTATTTGAAAAGGAAATCATCTCCCAGATATCACTATTTCTAAAACAAGCCATAGAAAGTTGGTTGCAATTTCAATTTAATTCTCCAGAAACGACAGAACAAATAATGCAACAAATATTGTGGTTCAACTCAAATATACTAATTGACAAAAAAACTTTTTGGTATAATCTTTGTAAATTATATAATCGGTAGGACTGGTGGAGTTATGTCGCACATGCAGCTAACAAAAACATATGGAAATGTCTGCTCTACCCAAAATTACAACCAAATAATTGCAGCCTTACCGCAAAAATGGAAGAGGAAAGTGGAAGGAGGAGAAAGTAAGGAACTTGTCTGTCGGCCTTGCATTAAAGAACATAATTGGTTAAGGAAAACTGTGATAAATAAAAAGGTATATCAGTTTCATTTAAGGACCAAAGGACTGACAGCCGTCCCATATAGATTGCAAAATAGGGAAGAGATTTTTGACGTACCGATCCCATGGCATAGTGTTGATGAACTGATACGCAAAACGACACCGGATTCAAGACTTAGAATATTTCAATTTAAATTATTATATAAAATTCTTGCTACCAATAGAATGTTATTTATATGGGGGATACAATCTTCCCAGCTCTGCAGATTTTGCTGCGAAGAGACAGAATCATTAGAACATTTGTTTTGGTACTGTCCATTTGTAGCTAGTTTTTGGACACAGGTCCAGGAATGGCTAAAGGATTGCAATATTTACCTGGAGCTAACCCTGCAGATAGCACTACTGTGTGACCTGAAAAGTCATAGTCGATCGATCAATAACATAATAATACTATTAGCAAAAATGTTTATATTCAATTCACAATCTGTAGAAACAATGAGAATAGAAAGGTTCAGAACTTTTGTAAGACATCACAGTACAGTTGAAATATATATGGCAAATAGAAATCCTATATGGATGGTGTTAAAATATAGATGGGAGGTGTTGAATGGAATTGAAGGATGGGACTAATAACAACTAACAAACAATAACAAGATAACTAATAATGTAGGCACGCTGTGTCCATAATACGTGTATGGGTTGTAGGTTGGGAGCTTTTGTGAAGGAGCACAGTTTGAAAGATATGGCATATAGAAGCAAACCGGATGGACATCATGAAAATGATTGGAGAGGTTGAGAGTAGAAGTAGTTCAGGAGAATGAACAAACAAAATGTAATTACTGTAAAATTGACTGTGTCCATAAAATGTAGATAGTGGGTATGGGCTGGAAGTAGAGACCTAGGCGTTGTTGTTCACTAGTTTACTCCAAGTGGGGAAAGGGTGGCGGGGTTGGAAAGTAATAAAGGGGAATATATATATATTTTTTAAAGGATATGTGTGTGTGTGTATGTATGTGTATGTATATGTATATATATATGTATATGTACAGTGGGGGAAAAAGTATTTAGTCAGCCACCAATTGTGCAAGTTCTCCCACTTAAAAAGATGAGAGAGGCCTGTAATTTTCATCATAGGTACACGTCAACTATGACAGACAAATTGAGAAAGAAAAATCCAGAAAATCACATTGTAGGATTTTTAATGAATTTATTTGCAAATTATGGTGGAAAATAAGTATTTGGTCACCTACAAACAAGCAAGATTTCTGGCTCTCACAGACCTGCAACTTCTTATTTAAGAGGCTCCTCTGTCCTCCACTCGTTACCTGTATTAATGGCACCTGTTTGAACTTGTTATCAGTATAAAAGACATCTGTCCACAACCTCAAACAGTCACACTCCAAAATCCACTATGGCCAAGACCAAAGAGCTGTCAAAGGACACCAGAAACAAAATTGTAGACCTGCACCAGGCTGGGAAGACTGCATCTGCAATAGGTAAGCAGCTTGGTTTGAATAAATCAACTGTGGGAGCAATTATTAGGAAATGGAAGACATACAAGACCACTGATAATCTCCCTCGATCTGGGGCTCCACGCAAGATCTCACCCCGTGGGGTCAAAATGATCACAAGAACGGTGAGCAAAAATCCCAGAACCACACGGGGGGACCTAGTGAATGACCTGCAGAGAGCTGGGACCAAAATAACAAAGCCTACCATCAGTAACACACTACGCCGCCAGGGACTCAAATCCTGCAGTGCAAGACGTGTCCCCCTGCTTAAGCCAGTACATGTCCAGGCCCGTCTGAAGTTTGCTAGAGTGCATTTGGATGATCCAGAAGAGGATTGGGAGAATGTCATATGGTCAGATGAAACCAAAATAGAACTTTTTGGTAAAAACTCAACTCGTCGTGTTTGGAGGACAAAGAATGCTGAGTTGCATCCAAAGAACACCATACCTACTGTGAAGCATGGGGGTGGAAACATCATGCTTTGGGGCTGTTTTTCTGCAAAGGGACCAGGATGACTGATCTGCGTAAGGAAAGAATGAATGGGGCCATGTATCGTGAGATTTTGAGGGAAAACCTCCTTCCATCAGCAAGGGCATTGAAGATGAAACGTGGCTGGGTCTTTCAGCATGACAATGATCCCAAACACACCGCCCGGGCAACGAAGGAGTGGCTTCGTAAGAAGCATTTCAAGGTCCTGGAGTGGCCTAGCCAGTCTCCAGATCTCAACCCCATAGAAAATCTTTGGAGGGAGTTGAAAGTCCTTGTTGCCCAGCGACAGCCCCAAAACATCACTGCTCTAGAGGAGATCTGCATGGAGGAATGGGCCAAAATACCAGCAACAGTGTGTGAAAACCTTGTGAAGACTTACAGAAAACGTTTGACCTGTGTCATTGCCAACAAAGGGTATATAACAAAGTATTGAGAAACTTTTGTTATTGACCAAATACTTATTTTCCACCATAATTTGCAAATAAATTCATTAAAAATCCTACAATGTGATTTTCTGGATTTTCTTTTCTCATTTTGTCTGTCATAGTTGACGTGTACCTATGATGAAAATTACAGGCCTCTCTCATCTTTTTAAGTGGGAGAACTTGCACAATTGGTGGCTGACTAAATACTTTTTTTCCCCACAGGGAGTACAAGTACCAGATCAATGTGCAGACGTATGAGGTATTTGAGGCAGATAATGTACATGAAGGCAGTGTAAAGTGACTAGGCATCAGGATGGATAACAATAAGAGTAAAATAAAGAACAGAGTATCATCAGCATATGATGAATGTAAAAGTCTGTGTGTGTACACACACACACACACACACACACACACACACACACACACACACACAAACATAGTCATTAAAACTTGTTTTTCAACCACTCCACAAATTTCTTGTTAACAAACTATAGTTTTGGCAAGTCTGTTAGGACATCTACTTTGTGCATGACACAAGTCATTTTTCCAACAATTGTTTACAGACAGATTATTTCACTATTCACTGTATCACAATTCCAGTGGGTCAGAAGTTTACATACACTACTTTGGAAAATTCCAAAAAATGATGTCATGGCTTTAGAAGCTTCTGATAGGCTAATTGACATAATTTGAGTCAATTGGAGGTGTACCTGTGGATGTATTTCAAGGCCTACCTTCAAACTCAGTGCCTCTTTGCTTGACATCATGGGAAAATCAAAAGAAATCGGCCAGGACCTCAGAAAAATATTTGTTGACCTCCACATGTCTGGTTCATCCTTGGGAGCAATTTCCAAACGCCTGAAGGTACCACGTTCATCTGTACAAAAAATAGTATGCAAGTATAAACACCATGGGACCACGCTGCCGTCATACCGCTCAGGAAGGAGACGCGTTCTGTCTCCTAGAGATGGATGTACTTTGGTGCGAAAAGTGCAAATAAATCCCAGAGCAACAGCAAAGGACCTTGTGAAGATGCTGGAGGAAACAGGTACAAAAGTATCTATATCCACAGTAAAACGAGTCCTATATCGACATAACCTGAAAGGCCGCTCAGCAAGGAAGAAGCCACTGCTCCAAAACCGCCATAAAAAAGCCACACTACGGTTTGCAACTGCACATGGGGAAAAATATTGTACTTTTTGGAGAAAAGTACTATGGTCTGATGAAACAAAAATAGAACTGTTTGGCCATAATGACCATCGTTATGTTTGGAGGAAAAAGGGGATAGCTTGCAAGCCGAAGAACACCATCCCAACCGTGAAGCAGAGGGTGCAGGAGGAACTGGTGCACTTCACAAAATAGATGGCATCATGAGGATGGAAAATTATGTGGATATATTGAAGCAACATCTCAAGACATCAGTCAGGAAGTGAAAGCTTGGTCGTAAATGGGTCTTCCAAATGGACAATGACCACAAGCATACTTCCAAAGTTGTGGCAAAATGGCTTAAGGACCACAAAGTCAAGGTATTGGAGTTGCCATCACAAAGCCCTGACCTCAATCCTATAGAACATTTGTGGGCAGAACTGAAAAAGTGTTTGCGAGCAAGGAGGCCTACAAACCGGACTCAGTTACACCAGCTCTGTCAGGAGGAATGGGCAAAAAATTCACCCAACTTATTGTGGGAAGCTTGTGGAAGGCTACCCGAAACGTTTGACCCAAGTTAAACAATTTAAAGGCAATGCTACCAAATACGAATTGAGTGTATGTAAACTTCTGACCTACTGCGAATGTGATGAAAGAAATAAAAGCTGAAATAAATAATTCTCTCTACTATTATTGACATTTCACATTCTTAAAATAAAGTGGTGATCCTAACTGACCTAAGACAGGGCATTTTTACTAGGATTAAATGTCAGGAATTGTGAAAAACTGAGTTTAAATGCATTTGGCTAAGGTGTATGTAAACTTCTGACTTCAACTGTATGTGTGTTTTGTGTTTTTGGTATGTATGTGTGTGTGCATATGTAGTGTGTGTATATATAGTCTTGTGAGTGTGCGTAGAATCAGTGCAAGATAAGGTCAGTGCCGATAGTCCGGGTATCCATTAATTAACTACAGTATTTAGCAATCTTGTGGCTATTTAGGAGTCTGATGGCTTGGGGGTAGAAGCTGTCCTGGAGCCTGTTGGTCCGAGAGCCGATGCTCTGGTACTGTTTGCCGGATGGTAGCAGAGTGAACAGTCTATGGCTTGGGTCGCTGGAGTATTTGGAAATGTTTCTGGCCTTCCTCTGACACTACCTGATATAGAGGTCCTGGATGACAGGGAGCTCGGCCCCAGTGATGTACTGGGCTGTCCGCACCACCCTCTGTAGAGCTTTGCAGTCGAGGGTGGTGCATTTTCCATACCAAGCGGTTATGCAGCCAGTCAATATGCTCTCGATGGTACAGCTGTTTGAGGATCCAAGGGGCCATGCCACATCTTTTCAGCCTCCTGAGGGGGAAGAGGCGCTGTCATGTCCTCTTGATGACTGTGCGGGTGTGTGGACCATGTTAAGTCCTTAGGACTCCACTACAGCCCCGTGGATGTGGACGTGCTCGCCCTTCTTTCTCTTGTAGTCCACGATCAGCTCCTTGGTCTTACTGACGTTGAGGGAGAGATTGTTGTCATGGCACCACACTGGCAAGTCTCTGACCTCCCTCTAGGCTGTCTCATCACCGTCGGTGATCAGGCCTACCACCATTGTGTCGTCAGCAAACTTGATGATAGTGATGGAGTCATGCTTGGGAACTAAGCACACACACTTGAAGGGCCACCGTGTTGAGGGTCAGCATGGCAGAGATGTTGTTGCCTACCCTCACCACCTGGGGCCGTCCCATTATGAAGTCCAGAATCCAGTTACTCAGGGAGATGTTCAGTCCCAGGGTCCCCAGCTTAGTGATGAGCTTGGAGGGGATTATGGTGTTGAACGCTGAACTTTAGTGTATGAACAGCGTTCTCACACAGTTATATCCCCTCTTGTCCAGGTGGGAGAGGGCAGTGTGAAGTGCAATTGAGATTGCATCACCTGTGCATCTGTTGGGGCGGTATGCAAATTGGAGTGGGTTCAGGGTGTCTCGGAGTATGGTGTTGTTGTGTGTCAGGACCAGCCTTTAAAAGCACTACATAATTACAGATATGAGTGCTACAGTGAGAGTCATTTAGGCAGGTTACCTTGGAGTTCTTGGGAACAGGGACTATGGTGGTCCGCTTGAAACATGTTTGGATTACAGACTGGGACAAGGATAGATTGAAAATGTCAGTGAAGACACTTGCCAGCTGGTCTGCGCATGCTTTGAGAATGCGCAAGGTACTCCGTCTGGCCCGGTCGCCTTGCGAGTGTTAACCTGTTTTAAAGTTTTACTCACATCGGCCACGAGCGAGATCACACAGTCATCCGGAACAACAGGGGCTTTCATGCAAGACCCAGTGTTGTATTCCTCGAAGCGAGCATTAAAGGCATTTCGTTTGTTTGGCAGTTCTGCATCACTGGGCATCTCACGGCTGGGTTTCCCTTTGTAATCAATTCATCGATAGAACCTTCATATGAGCATCGTTAAATCTCCAAGCTGTTTCCCAAAACCATTGTTACTAAAGTTGGACCTGAAAACACTCGCTATTTAACGACTGCCTCAGACTACTCGTATAACATCTTAGTGTGTTAGATGCTCTTTTGCCCTCCCAAGTCACTTTATACACAGAAGATCTCCGCTAAACACAAAATCTAAATCTTTCTGTTACCACTGATAACTTAAGAACAAATGTGACTACAAATACAAAGTTGCCATGTCTTTGCAATTGTTACATACAAGCGAATGATGTAAAGATGCTTCGAATGAAAACCGAGATGACTGTATTCAAATGTAAATACAGTATAGGCTACATAGACCTATATAAAATATTGAAATGATATTGAAATCAATTGAATTTTTAGCTTCAATATACTTCATGATGTGTAGCCTAAATGTTCGCAATGTTGTGCCAAATCTTGATTTAGTGCATTATTATAGGGTAAGCATTATAAATATTTGTAGCCATAGGTGATAATATCTCATAGGAGCTGATCCGTCGTCAGTATTTATTTGCTCTTTTTTTATCTTTTTTTTACTAACACTTTTTTAAAATCTTTTTTAAAAACTGCATTGTTGGTAAGGGCTTGTAAGTAAGCATGTGGCAAATAAAATTTGATTTGTGTATTGTGGAATAATGCTAATGTTAAGTTAAGATTTGAAAGGGAGAATGCTGATCCGATAGCAGCACTGCCTTTCTTTCGATTCTATCAGTATCAACACATTCCTCAAAGGCACACTTAAAGAACGTTCTCTCTGTATGGTGTTTTGGATATGCATGTTACCTCTTCGGCCATTGTAGGAAAGATGCATCGTTAAAACAATCGTAAGCCTAAATTCCATCACTATTGGGAAACCGGGCCTGGTTGTCATTTTTTTCTATTTGGCTGGCTACTCCATGTGCTTAGGGAAAACACGACACACACACACACACATACACACACACATACACACACACGCACACAAACACACACACACACACACACGGTTTCAATGTTGCCATTGCATTTTAAGTTAAATGATGAAAATGGTCCAAAGTGAACGTTAATTGGGTCATCGCTGTGTGCAATAAACTAATTGCAGCATTCTCCTAATTCTTAATTGTGGAATTGTTGGAGCCCATTTGGAATCTTAATGCAGGAGACAGCTGGTGAGTGTGTGTGTATGAATGCGTCTTCTGGGACCAGGCCCAAATCCACCCAGTGCTCAGCTTCTCTCTCTCTCTCTCTCTCTCTCTCTCTCTCTCTCTCTCTCTCTCTCTCTCTCTCTCTCTCTCTCTCTCTCTCTCTCTCTCTCTCTCTCTCTCTCTCTCTCTCTCTCTTGTTTTCTCTCTTTCTCTTGCTCTTGCTCTTTCTCTTTCTCTTTCTCTTTCTCTTTCTCTTTCTCTTTCTCTTTCTCTTTCTCTTTCTCTTTCTCTTTCTCTTTCTCTTTCTCTTTCTCTTTCTTCCTTCTCTCCTCTCAGTGCATGCTCACTGTATCAAAGGCACCATGTTGCAATGCAGAGAGGGCGGAAACGGAGAGAGTGTGACCGAGACGCTAAGGGAGAAAAATACTGCGGGATTATCTCCAGGCCTCAGCCCTTCTCCTTAGTCTCCTCTCCCATGCAGCCTCTGTTGGGCCACAGAGCACTCGGAGAGAGGCCCGTGTAATCACTTAGGCCTCATTTAACCCCATTACAATAAGTAATTCACACATTTCAAAAGGGGATCCTTTCACAGTCATTAGGTGTAATTAAATTGAGGGGGAGCGGTCACAGTAGAATGCCAATTTACTGCTTTTTAGAGAAGGATTTTGTGTTTGTTTTTTGACTCTGTGTTTTTCACACGCTCTGTGCTTTTTTAATTTGATTTTCAGCCTCAAAGTCGTGCACTTGTGTAGTGTACTGGTGTGGACTATACCACAACACTTCTTTAGCCAGCTCAGTGTGTATCGAGGCTTTTGACCTACTGGGTCAGGAGTTTTTCTGGACCACCTGAGCTAACCAAGAAAACCTCTGAGCCCTAGTTATGGTTTAGAGAAAGTAGTTTTTTCCCCCAATGTCTAACTGAATGCTGGCCAATGCAAGCTATACTACTGGACAGTTCCTTCAGAAAGTATTCACACCCCTTGACTTTTTTTCCACATTTTGTTGTGTTGCAATTTCATTGTAATTTTTGGTCAACGATCTACACAAAATACTCAAATGTCAAAGTAGAAGAGAAATTCTAACATTTGTAAAACAATTATGAAAAATACATAAGTATTCAACTCCCTGAGTCAATACATGTTATAATCACCTTTGGCAGTGATTACAGCTGTGATTCTTTCTAGGTCAGTCTCTAAGAGCTTTGCACACATGGATTGTACAATATTTGCACATTATCCTTTTTTAAATTCTTCAAGCTCTGTCAAGTTGGTTGTTGATCATGGCTAGACAGCCATTTTCAAGTCTTGCCATAGATTTTCAAGGCTATTTATGTCAGAACTGTAACTAGGCCACTCAGGAAAATTCAGTGTTGTCTTGGTAAGCAACTCCAGTGTATATTTGGCCTTGTGTTTTAGGTTATTGTCCTGCTGAAAGGTGAATTTGTCTCAAAGTGGCAGACTGAACCAGGTTTTCCTCTAGGACTTTGCCTGTGCTTAGCTCTATTCTGTTTCTTTTTATCCTTGCCGATGACATGCATACCCATAACATGATGCAGCCACTACCATGATTGAAAATATGCAGAGTGGTACTCTTTGATGTGTTGTGTTGGATTTGCCCCAAACATAGCGCTTTGTTTTCAAGACATAAAGTTAATTTCTTTGCCACATTTTTTGCAGTTTTACTTTTGTTCCTTATTGCAAACAGGATGCATGTTTTGGAATATGTTTTATTCTGTACAGGCTTCCTTCTTTTCACTCTGTCATTTAGGTTAGTATTGTGGAGTAACTACAATGTTGTTGATCCTTCCTCAGTTTTCTCCTATCACAGCCATTAAACTCTGTATCTATTTTAAAGTCGCCTCATGGTTAAATCCCTGAGCGGTTTCTTTCCTCTCCGGCAACTGAGTTAGGAAGGACCCCTGTATCTTCCTAACTTTTTGTAGTGACTGGGTGTATTGATACATCATCCAAAGTGTAATTAATAACTTTACCATGCTCAAAGGGATATTCAATAGGTGCCCTTCTTTGTGAGGCATTGGAAAACCTCCCTGGTCTTTGTGGTGTAATCTGTGTTTTGAAATTCACTGCTCGACTGATGGACCTTACAGATAATTGTATGTGTGGGGTACAGAGATGAGGTAGTCATTCAAAAATCATGTTAAACACTATTATTGCACACAGAGTGAGTCCATGCAACTTCTTATATTATATCCTGAACTTATTTAGGCTTGCCATAACAAAGGGTTGAATACTTACAGTATTGACTCAGGATATTTCAGATGTTTCATTTTTAATGAATTTGTAAAAATGTCTAAAAACGTAATTCCACTTTGACATCATGGTGTATTGTGTATAGGCCAGTGACACAAAATCTAAATGTAATCCATTTTAAATTCAGGCTGTAACACAACACAATGTGGAAAAAGTCAAGGGATGTGAATCCTTTCTAAAGGCAGTGTATGTGTGTCATGTAGTAGAAAGGTGGATTCTTGGATGTACAGAAGAAGAAAGAGAATTCAAGTGCGGTTAAGATAAATTAAGTGCGAAAAGAGAATGAGAAAGTGAGAGAAACATAGATGGAACTTTAAAATATTTAATGATTGCAGTAATATATTTTCCCAGCAGGGATTTCTCTGACAATTTATAGAGAGGGCTTTGTCAGATATGACGTCATCTGATATCTGTGACATACTCTGATGAGAGGACTCATCATTTAACACACCCAATTTCACCAAGCGAACTGCTGCAAATAGTGACATTCCTTTTTGTTTTAACTAGCTTCAAAATGAACGCTTGGCTCCAGTGAAGCGCATTGTTTAGTATCTCAGTATTGCTCGTTACTGTATTTCTCAAACCAGGGTTTTCTTTCATTTCTGTTATGATTGAGACTTTTCGATACCAAGAGACCAGTTCGAAATATTTAGATGATGAGAAAAGTGGCACTTTGTATTGTCCTTAGATACTTTATGCAGTGTCATTTGCTGAACACCAAGCGAACCCTTACAGACTTTGCTCTGCAGCGGTCTTGCCTCAGTTCACCTTAGTTGAACACTTCTTCCCTCTCTTTCAGGCCTTTGGTCATCACCATGTCCGTTAGTTACCATGTCTATGTTCTGTTTTTCCCAGCACGTCATCAAGGCCTCTGCAGTGTTTCTGCAGACAGAGTTGTCTTTCGGCCTGGTCAACAGGAAGCCTGTGGTGCCTGGACGTATCCTTCCATTATGACTTTAACCCTAACAGGGACACCGCTTGTTAGCTTGGGCTGAAGGAGAGGAAACGACTGAACCATCCTTAGTCTGAAAACAGGTAGGTTACAGCTTACCCTCTCTCTCTCTCTCTCTCTCTCTCTCTCTCTCTCTCTCTCTCTCTCTCTCTCTCTCTCTCTCTCTCTCTCTCTCTCTCTCTCTCTCTCTCTCTCTCTCTCTCTCTCTCTCTCTCTCTCTCTCTCTCTCTCTCTCTCTCTCTCTCTCTCTCACATCCTGTGCTCAATGGAGCAGTTCTATTGCCACCTCAACAGTTTGTCTCTTTAGTAAGGTGGGTGTGACCTCAACACCAGGCCAAGTAAACAGCTGTTTACCACAAAAACAGAAGGAATAAAAAACTATCTCCTGCATTATGTGGACAATGGGGTTGTTTAGTTGTTTGTGTCACAACAACATAACTTTAAAACAGATGTTTACCTCTTAATGGATATAGGCAGAGCGGAAGTAGAGGTGTCATAAATCTTAGTCAGCGCTTGCCTTGACTCTCCTCTTTCTTTGGGTGAAAAACGCAATACATTTGTCTATTAATCATCGTTTTCAACCAGCAAATGCAAACCTTGCATTCATTTGCATGATTTCCGTCACTGATTTCCTTGAATAATGTGCTTATTCTCTTTTTGGAATAATAATCAGTCCTTGGCTTTGTGCTTGAGTTCCTCAAGTGCTGTTCTGCCTTGCATAACTTCTCTGTGTTTAGATTAACTTTGGACTGGACAAGATTTTTCACCGCATTATAGGGCGTTGCTTTATAATCCTTAAATCTGAAGAAAGAGAACCAGGTTCCCAGACCATGCAGAATACATTAAAATTATTGAATCATCCTACATGGAACCTTATAATAATGCCAGGATGCAAATTAACTGAGCAGACACTGTGATTATGACTCCACTGTTAAAATTGACTTTTTGTTTCCTGAAGTGTGTGTGTGTGGTGCCATACTACTGTGTATATGTGTGAGTATAAGTCACCCTCTGTCTTCTGTTTGCATGCGTGTGTATGTGAATCTACAGCCACAGTGTGTCCATGTTGTTGAATATGGATGGGCATATACTGTAGCTCTACTGGTAGATGTGTTTTGTTCGCTGTGTTAGGGCTTAGATCAAATCACTATTCTCTGCTCTCATATCTGTACATGTTGTGGTAGAGAGAGGTAAACAGTACTTAGGGCACTTGGCTGAGATCTGAAACATTATATTGCTGTCTGTCTGCACTTGGACTTCCCAGGGATATTATTAGATATCTTTCCAGAAATGCTGGAATAGAGGGTCCTTTGCGCAACAGGACAATCCCTGCGGCTTTACAGGGCATGCATTAAAGTCTGTGGGATCCCAACAGACATCTATAAATTCCCACTATATCTCTTTTCTCTCTTTCTTGCTCTCTCTGTCTCTCTTTTTATATTTCCCTCTCTCTCTCAATATTTATCCCTGTCACTCACTCACACACACACACACACACACACACACACACACACACACACACACACACACACACACACACACACACACACACACACACACACAGCAGACCCCCCACAATAGCTGACGTGCTGCACTGCATATATGACTTGACATGCAGGTGACACCATGACTCTGGAAAGAACATCTTGGATTTTTCAATAACGTTGGGTAATGAGAAAACAGGTGTCACTTCCAGTCGATGAGATGGACAGTTTGGTGGAATATTTTAGGGAGAAAATGGGTTTTTATGATGCTGTCAGACCTACAGCATTTCCTTACCTGTCGTGTTTATTGATGGAGCACCCCGACAATGGGTTTTCTTGGTAAATGAACAAGACAGATAGACACTGGTTGTTAAAGAGTCAGTCTGGATTGGGGATATTTTGTAAGAACATGGTCCAAGTATTGGGTGATAGAAAATCCCATTATTTTGCTTAATTAGTTATGTTACACAAAACTGAACATAGGTAAAGATGAAGGCAAGCACAGGGATCCTAGACCAAAGACCAGCTATGATAAGTTTACTGAAGGCAAATGACCTATTAGCTTTGTGTGTGCCATCCAGGCCTGTGTAATGTGTGCTAAGTTAAACAAGCATTGTGCCTTTAATGACCTTGTTTCAACAAGGCAGAGCTATGTACAGTACATTTGAATGACACTCATGAAGATCCTAGTTGATGATGTTTTCTATTAGAATAACAGTATATAGAATGTACGCTTGGCATAAAACACTGTCACGCCCTGGCTCTGGGGACTATTAAATGTTGAGCCAGGGTGTGGATTTTCTATTGTTTCGTTTTCTAGGTTTGTGTTCTAGTTCGTGTATATCTATGTTGGCCAGGGTGGTTCCCAATCAGAGGCAGCTGTAGCTTGTTGTCTCTGATTGGGGATCATACTTAGGCAGCCTGTTTGGCACTGTTATTTTGTGGGATCTTGTTCCGGAAGGTTAATGTTCAACCCAGGACTCCGTTTGTGTTGTTGTTTTGGTTCGTGTTGTGTACTGCAATAAAAGAATATACGCATATCACGCTGCGCCTTGGTCCGCTTCATCTAATGACGACGAAATATTTTTTCAAGCAGATATTTTCACTAATTGGTAGAATATGTCCCCCAATTGAAGGATCATGGTATCCTTTTTGATGTTTACTGTTTATGGCAACATGACTGTAATTGGAGTCATACTACCTTTTAACATCATCATAAGGCTCCAATAAGGGATGACACATCATTACCCTTTTAATCAGTGCCATTGATCAACCTCTTTTGATCCAGTAAACCCACACCAGACTTTTTAAGAATAAGTCTCAGTAAGTCTCAGTGTGAAGGAACATAAAATACAAACAGATACATATCTATAGTTTGTAGGTTGGCCTTCTACTGTATGCCATGGATAGGAAATCATGTTGTGCATTGGTGTCATGTAGCCTTGCTCTTGCAGAACATGGCTGAAGGTCAAGCTTAGAAAGATGGATTATAACTTGTCATATCAGCGTTAAACATGCCCACTGCCAAGCCCTTTAGGGCCTCTGCTACAGCTCAAATCCCCCGTTACAGGCATGCAAATCTCCCTGACAACACAAATCACACCCTTTGATTAAACATCTTCTTTCTGGATTAATTCATTAGCAAGATACTCAGAATAGTTGATTACATAGATCTAGTAATCTTATTCAAATTCATAATTAGCAACATTCCCCACCTCTTCCCGTGGTAGGAGAGAAAGAGCTGTGATTAGCACGGCACAATGATCTCTCATTACCGTTCAATCTAGCAACACACATTACCAGACGCACAGGCTGGGATTACCACTGCATTATGGCTTTGTTCTGGAAATAGCCTCTAGGTAACTGCTTGAGAGCCGTGTTGTCATTGTGGTAAATGTCAGTGGATGACAGATATGTTCTTCACATTGCATTCTCAAGGAGATCAAACAAATATGACAGACATTGGATGTCACACCAAGAAGGTCAATGGTTTCTCAGACCTTTTTATTTGGATCCCCTTGAATATTGCTTTGTGTTTTCTATTGCCAGCCTCTCCAGAATCACTCAGATCAGAGTTTCTGCTTTGACAGTCACAGACCGCTTTGGGTCATGCTTGAAGACAACTATACCACACACCATATACAGTCAGGTCTAATAATTATTGGCACCGTTGATAAAGATGAGCGATAAAGACTGTATAATCATAAATAATACAAATACTGAGCTATATCATATCCCCCCAAAATGGGGAACTTATATTATTTTATACTAATACAATTGCTCAGAGAAATATATTTTGTTTATTTTAAAAATTAATTTTAAAAAAAATCAGAAAAAGATACGGGTCAAAATTATTGGCACCTCCTGTTTTAAATACTTTAGCACCCTCCTTTTGCGAGGATAATGACACTGAACCTTTTTCTAAAATGTTTTATGAGATTGGAGAACACGTTGGGAGGGATCTTAGACCATTCCTCCATACAGAATCTTTCCAGGTCCTTGATATCCTTAGTCTGGTCTTATGGAGCTGCCCTCTTCAATTCAAACAACGGGATCTTAATGGGTTTAAATCCAGAAACTGAGATGGCCACTGCAAAATGTTGATTTTGGGGTCAATTAACCATTTCTTTGTGGATTTTGATGTGCGCTTGAGGATCCACCTGCGTCCAAGTGTCAGCCTCCTGGCAGAAGCAACCAGGTCTTTGGTATTTGGTAAAGCTAATGATGCTGTAGACCTTTACAAGGGCCACAGGACCAGTGGAAGCAAAATAGCCCCACCATATTTGAGTGTCGGTATGAGGTACTTTTCTGTATATGCTTCTGTTTTTCGACTCCAAACCCACCACTGGTTTGCATGGCCAAAGAGCTCTATTTTCAACGGCATCGTGAACTTTATTATTATTTTATTTTTGCAGGACATAACATTTCATACAAAATGGATGATGTAGTACACAATTGTGCATAATTTTCAGGGACCCGCTTTGGCTCGTTAGCACTACTTTCAAAACTACTGGCTGAAATTATAAAAAAGCTCTGGTGCATCACTTTAATGTCTGAAATGATCTCTTCCCATCTCAGACTGCCTTTCTACTGTGGATAGGTCTTCGAATAGTATCACACATTTTTTTCGCATCTCCGGATATTCGAAATACATGTTTTTTATGTACATTTTTGACCTGAGCACTGCTGCGCAAGGGAGAAGCGCTGGGGCTCTACTGCTGCAGCAGGGTAGGGGGCCGATGTGTGTGAGAACAAGCAAACTGAAGGACGCAGTAGCCGTCGAAATAGCCAACATTTGCCTCAGCCAAGACTAGCTAACTTGTAGCAGCCGCAATATTATTTTTATCAACCATATTTAGAGCCTGTCTTCACTAGAGTAGCCTAGAGAAGCTAGCTAGTTAAGCTAACCACGTATACATGTAGCTAGCTAGCTAGTCTAATTGAGGCTACATGCTGTGCTTTCTCCCCAACCCCATTCAGATTAAACAATAACCCACCTGTTGGTTGCTCGTTATAGCCTACTCCTTCTCATTTCTCAAACTTTTATTTCCATAATTGTATTACATCTTGCATTGCATTAGCTAGTGAACTCTCACTTCACTTGCTACACATAGAGCCTCTTTGACTGTAGTGCCGCTTTGATTGGCTGACAAAATCAACAAGCTAAAGGCCTGAAGGCTACCGGTCTTTTTATGGTGTGTAAGTCATAAAAACTAAATTGAAAAGGTTGCTGTTTTATTCAATTAATAATTTGAAATGTCATGGTATATCCTTGTATGTAACAATGTCTCATGGATACAGTTGAAGTCGGAAGTTTACATATACCTTAGCCAAAGACATTTAAACTCAGTTTTTCACAATTCCTGACATTTAATCCTAGTAAAAATTCCCTGTCTTATGTCAGATAGGATCACCGCTTTATTTTAAGAAATTGAAATGTCAGAATAATAGTAGAGAGAATGATTTATTTCAGCTTTTATTTCTTTCATCACATTCCCAGTGGGTCAAAAATTTACATACACTCAATTACTACTTGGTAGCATTGCCTTTAAATTGTTTAACTTGGGTCAAACGTTTCGGGTAGCCTTCCACAAGCTTCCCACAATAAGTTGGGTGAATTTTGGCCCATTCCTCTTGACAGAGCTGGTGTAACTGAGTCAGGTTTGTAGGCCTCCTTGCTCGCACACGCTTTTTCAGTTCTGGCCACACATTTTCTATAGGATTGAGGTCAGGGCTTTGTGATGGCCACTCCAATACCTTGACTTTGTTATCCTTAAGCCATTTTGCCACAACTTTGGAAGTATGCTTGGGGTCATTGTCCATTTGGAAGACCCATTTGCGACCAAGCTTTAACTTCCTGACTGATGTCTTGAGATGTTGCTTCAATACATCCACATATTTTTCCTTCCTCATGATGCCATCTATTTTTTGAAGTGCACCAGTTCCTCCTGCAGCAAAGCACCCCCACAGCATGATGCTGCCACCCCTATGCTTCACGGTTGGGATGGTGTTCTTCGGCTTGCAAGCTATCCCCTTTTTCCTCCAAACATAACGATGGTCATTATGGCCAAACAGTTATATTTTTGTTTCATCAGACCAGAGGACATTTCTCCAAAAAGTACAATCTTTGTCCCCATGTGCAGTTGCAAACCGTAGTGTGGCTTTTTTATGGCGGTTTTGGAGCAGTGGCTTCTTCCTTGCTGAGCGGCCTTTCAGGTTATGTCGATATAGGACTAGTTTTACTGTGGATATAAATACTTTTGTACCTGTTTCCTCCAGCATCTTCACAAGCTCCTTTGCTGTTGTTCTGGGATTGATTTGCACTTTTCGCATCAAAGTACGTTCATCTCTAGGAGACAGAACGCGTCTCCTTCCTGAGTGGTATGACTGCTGCTTGGTCCCATGGTGTTTATACTTGCGTACTATTGTTTGTACAGATGAACGTGGTACCTTCAGGCATTTGGAAATTGCTCCCAAGGATTAACCAGATTTGTGGAGGTCTACAATTGTTTTTCAGAGGTCTTGGCTGATTTCTTTTGATTTTCCCATGATGTCAAGCAAAGAGGCACTGAGTTTGAAGGTAGGCCTTGAAATACATCCACAGGTACACCTCCAATTGACTCAAATGATGTCAATTAGCCTAACAGAAGCTTTTAAAGCCATGACATCATTTTGGGGAATTTTCCAAGCTGTTTAAAGGCACATTCAACTTAGTTTATGTAAACTTCTGACCAACTGGAATTGTGATACAGTGAATGATAAGTGAAATAATCTGTCTGTAAACAATTGTCGGAAAAATTACTTGTGTCATGCACAAAACTATAATTTGTTAACAAGAAATTAGTGGAGTGGTTGAAAAACGAGTTTTAATGACTCCAACCTAAGTGTATGTAAACTTCCGACTTCAACTGTATGTACAGTACATTTTATTTAGGATAAGCCTGTCACGCCTAAATCCACATCGCGCACACCTGGCAACCAACATTGTGCACACCTGCTCCCCATTGTTATGCACACCAGAACTTCATAACCACCCTGATTACTCTCCCTTCATATAGCCCTCTGTAGCCTCAGTCATCAGGCAGTATTGGTTTTCGTTATGTTCAGTACGCTTCTCCTGTTTTGTAATTTCTTTATGTTTATTATTACTAACTCACCTTCTGCACCTGCTTCCTGACTCCCTGCGTATACATAACAGAATACTGCCTCAAAATATGGAAGCAGCAGAAGAGAAAGACGAACAGCGAACAGGGACACCTACTCCGCCAACACCACGATCTGCTGGCGCAACTGGGTGCGGCTATGGTTGAGGTCCTCCACCGCCTCGACACCATCCGAGAGGATTCCCCTTCAAATAGCGGCAGGCCTTCTACCACGAGCCGTCCCAGCGAGCCAGTCCCCCAGCCTACCCAGCAGTCTGCCCAGGTCAGCGATGCCCAACTGTCCCTCCCAGACAAGTATGACGGGCCAAATGCTGTGGCTTCCTACTCTAGTGCTCCCTCTATTTCTCTCATCAGACGGGAGCACCCACCACCGAGAGGTCCAAGGTTGCCATGGTCATTTTCCTGCTGACCGGTTGGGCGTTGGAGTGGGCTTTGGACATTTGGGAGAGAGGAGAGGAAGAGCTGGGTTCCTACGAGGGGTTCATGGCTCTGTTCAGGGCGGTCTTCGACCATCCACCGGAGGGCAGAGTGGGAGGTGAGCGACTACTCCAACTCCGGCAGGGTGCCCAGATCGCTGAGGAGGATGCCCTCATCTTCCAGACCGTGGCAGCCTCCAGCGGATGGAATGAGCCGGCGCTCTGCACCCTATTCCAAAGAGGACTGTGCGAGGAGGTCCAGATGTTGGCGTGCCGGGAGGACAACCTTTCCCTGGAAGCTCCCATCGCAATGGCCATCCGTCTGGACAACCTTCTTCGGGAGCGCCGGCTCCCCCCTCGCCCTCCTCCTTTGGCCGTCCTGAGGCAGAGCCTGAACCCATGGAGATAGGGGATTTTGCACCTCTCCGTGGCAGAGCGACGTCCCTGGAGACAGCTGGGGCTGTGTCCCTATAGCGGCCAGGAGGGGCACCAGCTCCAGCGGTATCCAGTGCATCCCAACCTGAAGTCCACTGGGACAGAGGGATGGCCCAGTGATCCTCCGCCTCCCAGGGTAGGTGTGAGTATTCCTTCATCATTGTTTCCTGCCAAACCCTTCCTGGTTTCCATTTCACTGGCTGGCTGTCCCTAAGGTGTTGTCTCTACGCCTCTAGTGGACTCTGGTGCCGCAGGGAATTTTATCGACCAGGCTCTCGTCTCCTCCCTGAACATCACCACGTACCCGCTCTCCTCTCCTTTTCCGGTCCAAGCCTTGGATAAACGACCATTGGGATCCGGCACTATCATGCACATCACAGCACCACTCACTCTCACGGTGGGACCCTTGCACCAAGAAAGCCTTCCTCATCATCACTGCTCCCGTACACAAAGTAATCCTCGGCCTCCCGTGGCTCCAACGTCATGACCCCACCATCTCCTGGTCGAGGATGAAAATCACTGCATGGGCACCCGGATGTCGGAAGACCTGCTTTCCCTTACTTTGTGGTTCCATGTCGGTTGAGAGTGCCCATCATTCCGTCCTCCCATATTGTCAGCTCTGTGTTTTGGGACGTAGATGTGGACATCCGCCAGGCTCTGGAGAGGGAACCCGTGCCTGTTACCTGCCCTCCTGAGCACATCTACATCTACGCTGGACTCCCAGGTATCACCCGCACTATTCAATCCATCTCTGCAAAGTACTGGTGGCCCACCTTGGCACAGGACTCTGCCCTCTATGTCAATTTATGCTCCATATGTGCCAAAATAAAATCTCCCCGGGACGTTCCAGCAGTGAAACTCCTTCCCCTTCCCGTGCCTCAGCGGCCCTGGTCCCATCTGTCCATAGATTTCATTACTGATCTCCCTCCGTCTGATAGTTTCACCACTATTATGGTTGTTGTGGACAGATTCTCTAAATCCTGCTGTTTTATCCCTCTCTCTGGTCTCCCTACCACTTTCCAGGTCGCTGAGGCACTGTTCCAGTAGGTCTTCCGGCACTATGGCCTTCTGGAGGACATCATGGAGAAGGGTGCCACAGCCAGCCTCACATCCGGGTACCGGCCTCAGTCCAACGTGCAGGTGGAGAGGACCAACCAGGAGCTGGGGAGGTTCCATAGGAGTCACTGCCAGGACCGGCAGGGGGAGTGGGCCGGGTTCCTTCCCTGGGTGGAGTACGCCCAGAACTCACTTTGTCACTCCACCGGGGCTGACTCCCTTCCAGTGCGTCCTGGGGTATCAGCCACACTGGCCCCGTGGACCCCAAGCCAGACCGAAGCCCCTGCAGTGGATGAGTAGTTTAGGTGCACAAACAAGGTTTGGAACGCTGCCCACGTGAGGCTCCAGCGCACTGTCCGCCGCCAGAAGGAGCAGGTGGATCGCCACCACAGTGAGGCTCCGGTGTTCCATCCTGGTGATCGCGTCTGGCTCTCCAGACCTGCTCCTCATCGTTACGCACACCTGAACTTCATCACCATCCTGATTACTCTCCCTTCATATAGCCCTCTGTAGCCTCAGTCATCAGGCAGTATTGGTTTTGGTTACGTTCAGTACGCTTCTCCTGTTCATAAATTATTTATTTATTTATTATTATTAAACTCACCTTCTGCACCTGCTTCCTTACTCCCTGTGTATACGTTACAAAGCCTCTTCAGTGCTAAAATAGGCGTATAATTTTTTTCTGGCAAAAATGCAATACTAAGTTTTCAAATACTCGTATCCGAATACTAAAGTCCGTTCGGATATGCTAATATTCGAATAACTGTGCTCATGCCTACTTTCTACACAGCCGTCTTTGATATGATCACATTGTGTCGTATTGATGTAAGAATGCTGTGAGCCGATGCCACGCTCAAGCTTTGTCATGCTAGCCAAGTGCTTATTCTGTTCACAAAATACATTCCTTTCCAAATGTGATTTGCCTTTCTGAACAATACAATTTTTTCCAACAGTGTTAGCTTCATATTGTTTTGAAGGTTTAAACAATTATCATAAAATAGGTTTGCTTTAGGGAGCGAAATCAATGTTATCTTATTGTTAACTTGTGGTTTTGACTTGACAATTTGCCATATTTCTACAATTGTTGTCTGACCCTTATACTCTTTATAATTCCGTAATTGAGCCAATACAATCAGGTTTGATTCTGTTTGTTCAGATTTTTTATTTCATTTGTAAGAACAGAACATTTCACTTTTTTTATCAGGAATACCACAGGGGCACTGATGAGTTTAGACTCTGGTACCTGCAGACAAGTTGTTTCCGTTCGTAGAATATGTTCCACAGATTCTAGGTTCAGAAGGACTCCTTTCTTCCCCAGTTTGTGTTGCTGATGAGTCAAGCTTTTCCGTCATAGCCAGCAATAAAAAATGCATTAGCAACAAGAGACATTGATTTATTTGAGGTCTTGTTTTATTCAACCCTCTTCAAACTTTACCTTTACCCAGGAAGACTCAGAAGATATATATTCAACAAAAGACAGTGTTGAAGCAACTTCTCCATTGAGTGTTATATTTTCCTCTGCTCTTTTAATTGATCAGAGAATGCTTTAGTAAGCTACTTTAACCGAGGTGTTTTTAAGGCAAGGTAGTCTTTTGAATTGTCACACAGATGAGTATATTTGGCCTTTCTATTTGACCTAAAGTAATAATAATTAGTTTAGTTGGGAACATGTACAGTGTAAACTATTATATTCTTTATTATGGATGGTTTTGATGGTAGATCTGCTATAGCTCCCACAGCGGGGTGTGCTTTCTCACTAGGTTCCATGGTTCATCTTCTATGTTTTATGTGGTGTGTGGTGCTGTATCTGTTTTAACCCTTCTCTTCGAAAGGGTTGTTTGTAACTTCCTCACTCTGATGGCTTTTGACAACTCTCCTAATCCATTCCTCGACTGTCTGTCAGAATCACCCTTTAAAACATCTCCCTCTCCATCTCTTAACTCCTCTTTGATACTCTATGATTCGACTCTCCTCTCCTCCCCTAGGCCCATATTCTGCAGATAGTGCAGCTCCTGGTGACTGTAGACTCTCATGTCCAGTGGGCTAGCTGCATGGATCACTGTGCTTCCATGCCGGCAACCATACAAGAGAAATCAGGTCATTGGAATTCTGAGCTGCAGGAGGCACAGAGCCTCAACCTTTTTATCTCTATCATGTTTACGTCCATGTCTGATCAGGGCTCCACAACCTGATGGAAATGGGGCTCCAGCAGAAACCCCTCTGAGCCTGCGCCACAGCCCGCTCAGAGGGCCTCGACAGTGGGCAGTGCCAAGGCCAGGATGGGGGTGGGTGTGACAGGGGATGGAGGTTTTGGAGTTTTACCCAGCAGTGATAAAGTTCATCTGGATGTCTTCCCAGTACAATTTTCATCCAACATAAAAACATTCTCACACACACAAAGAAACACACATAATTCATAAACGTTTATCCCATCATGCATGTTTGTCTGTTAAAAGCCAAATTGAGATTAAGAGGGAGAAACAAAACAAACACACAGCATTTTAGAAAAGTCAGCCTTTTGGATGTAATAATATTAAACAAACACAGATGGATCTGCTTTCTTTTATTACAAAAGCTGAATTTCAAGCCACTATACATTTCCAATTAAACGTTTATATGTACAGATTTGTTTTCCTTTGGTATTTTCTTTGAAGATGTTTTGTTTCATGTATCACTACTAAATTACTTTCCTTAATAAATTATTCCGTGTGCTATCTTGCACAAAACTCTGCTTTCATGTCTAGCTCCTCATCATGGTTCTGTATGGGGCCTTAGTCTTGTTTAGGGTTGATGCACAATATATACTGGTCTGCTCTTTCTCCGCCCTAGTCATCAATAGATAAGATTCTCACCTAAAGACCTCCCTCGAAAAACAAAAATGTGGCATTTCGAGGATCACTGAGTTGTTTGGCTATTCTGTAAGGTAGGTTGTTCTGTTGGATTTTCAATATTCTGCTGGACTTTCACTCAGTGACAGTTTATTAGGTACACCAATCCATTACCGGGTTGGACTCCCCTTTGCCTCCAGAACAGCCTAAATTCTTCGGGGCATGGAAATTATATATTACTCAATTGGTATCAAGGGACCTAATGTTTGCCAGGAAAACATTTCCCACACCATTACACCACCACCACCAGCCTGTACTGTTGACACCAGGCAGGATGGGGCCATGAACTTATGTTGCTTAAGCCAAATCCTGACTCTGCCATCAGCATGATGCAACAGGAATCGGGATTCGTCGAACCAGGCAATGTTTTACCAGTCTTCAATTGTCCAGTGTTGGTGATCGCGTGCCCACTGGAGCCGCTTATTCTTGTTTTTAGCTAATAGGAGTGGAACCGGGTGTGGTCGTCTGCTGCACTTGCCCATCCGTGACCAGGACCGATGAGTTGTGCATTCCGAGATGCTGTTATGTATACCACTGTTGTACTGCGCCGTTATTTGCCTGTTTGTGGCCCGCCTGTTATCTTGCACGATTCTTGCCATTCTCCTTCAACCTCTCATCAATGAGCTGTTTTGGCCCACAGGACTGCCGCTGACTGGATGTTTTCTGTTTGTCGCACCATTCTCGGATAAACCCTAGACACTGTCGTGAGTGAAAAGACATGAGGCTGGCCGTTTCTGAAATACTGGAACCGGCACGCCTGTCACTGACGATCATACCACGCTCAAAGTCGCTTAGGTCACTCGTTTTGCCCATTCTAATGTTCAATCTAACAGTAACTGAATGCCTCGATGCCTGTCTGCCTGCTTTATATAGCAAGCCATGACCACGTGACTCCCTGTCTGTAGGAGCAAACCATTTTCGTGAATAGTGTACCTAATAAACTGGCCACTGAGTGTATATTGCATGTGAACATCTTTAAGTAGACCAAACTGCAGTCTCAATAATCCAGGGACATAGGCCAAGCATTGCACAACATGTTTTGCTAATCATCTACAGTACACATTGATTGATTCGACAAACTTTTCCTTAAATGTCACAGTGTATTATGAAAACCTGTTCTAGAAACTGCACAATTTTCTAGAGAACTGTATTTAATATTTTTAAAATATTTAGGCAACAATCATTTTTGTTGGACAATTCCTGAAGGGATTATGACGGTGGCAGAGGACAGTGTGGTCTACTTTTCCCGTCAGTCTGTTGTAGGCCTATAATTAAACAGTTATGTAGCCTCTTTTCAGCAGATTCATTTTGAGAAGCATGTGGACCCTGCTCTGCTTGGCAGCAATGACATGGACTATTGCAATTGTGTTTGTTATTTCTCCGAAGACATTGCATGTCTCATATGGAACAGTTTATGAAACATCAATCGTTTTGTGCCATTTTGGCATAGTATGAGTAATGGCAAAAGGTAACTGTAGCTTTTCTATTCTATGAATAGCATTTAATTGGAATCCAAGAAAGCATCACATCTTTTGTCTCTCTTTTATTGTCCTGACAGGGTGGACAGAAAAGTGAAAAAGCATTTGTTTTTCAGGGGTGGGACACAATAGTCAACTGATCAACTGACAGTAACTTTTGGAAAGAACAAAGAGGAGACTTATGTCTGAGTAACTGTTATATAGATGAACATGACGGACCATTATGAGTCTGTCTGTCTGTCTGTATGTCTGAGTAACTGTTATATAGATGAACATGACGGACCATTATGAGTCTGTCTGTCTGTATGTCTGAGTAACTATTATATAGATGAACATGACGGACCATTATGAGTCTGTCTGTCTGTGTTTGTGTTCTTGTGCAGGACAATGGGGAGCCCACAGACTTTGATTTCCCAGGCAGATTGAGGCGTGGCCTCCTTTCTTGAGTTGAGACTCTGTTTCATAATTAAAAGCGCTCTCCCATAGGCCTGCTCCAGATGTGATGGTGAAATTGCTGGCCTTTTCTATACCACTGAGAGATGCTGGAGAAAGCCAGACATCTCTAAATGACAGAGTGTCACGCTCTGGCTCCGGGACTTTGTATGTTGAGCCAGGGTGTGTTCGTTTTGTTGTGTTTTGGTTGGTTGTCTTTGGGTGTGTTGTCTTGGTTGTTCGTGTGACTCCCAATCAGTGGTAACGAGTGTCAGCTGTCGGCTCGTTATCTCTGATTGGGAGCCATATTTAAACTGTGTGTTTTCACCTTGGGGTTGTGGGTTTTTGTTCCATGTTCTGTCAGTGTCACAGAGGACTTCACGTATCGTCATTTGTTTTGTTGTTTCGTGGTTGCTTTAATTTAATAAAGTCAACATGTTCGCTACAAACGCTGCGCTTTGGTCTCCCTCATTGGACGATCGTGACAGAAAAACCCACCGTACCAGGACCAAGCAGCGTGTCCAGGAGCCAAGGGTATGGACATGGGAGGTGATTTTGGACGATAAAGGGTCCTGGACTTGGGAAGAAATCCTGGCCGGGATGGATCGCCGGCCATGGAGTGAGGCAGTGGAGAGGCGACGGAGAGAGGAGCAACGGCGTCAGCAGGGCCATCGTCGGAAGGACGAGAGGCAACCCCAAAAAGTTTTTTGGGGGGGGCACATGGCTTGGGCGGCTGGGCAGCAGGAGGCTGCCACAGGGAGACGTGGAGAGAAGGCTACCGGATTACGGGAGCCATTGGCGAGTAGAGGGAGGGAAGTTGTTGTGGCACGGCGTGAGAGACTGAGGTGTGTTACCAGTCCGGTCCGGCCCGTTCCTGATCCCCGGTTAAGGCCAGTGGTGTGTGTTCCCAGTACGGACCGGCCTGTTCCTACTCCACGCACCAAGCCCACGGTGTGCGTCGCCAGTCCAGCCCGGCCGGTTCCTGCTCCACGTACTAAGCCTACGGTGTACGTCGCCAGCCCAGCCCGGCCTGTTCCTGCTTCTCGCATCAAGCCTACGGTGTGCGTCGCCAGCCCAGCCCGGCCTGTTCCTGCTCCACGCACAGAACCTACGGTGTGCGTCGCCAGCCCAGCCCGGCCTGTTCCTGCTCTACGCATCAAGTCTACGGTGTGCGTCGACAGCCCTGCCCGGCCTGTTCCTGCTCTACGCACCAAGTCTACGGTGTGCGTCGACAGCCCTGCCCGGCCTGTTCCTGCTCTACGCACCAAGTCTACGGTGTGCGCCGACAGCCCTGCCCGGCCTGTTCCTGCTCTACGCATCAAGTCTACGGTGTGCGTCGACAGCCCTGCCCGGCCTGTTCCTGCTCTACGCACCAATCTACGGTGTACGTCGACAGCCCTGCCCGGCCTGTTCCTGCTCTACGCACCAAGTCTACGGTGTGCGTCGACAGCCCTGCCCGGCCTGTTCCTGCTCTACGCACCAAGTCTACGGTGTGCGTCGACAGCCCTGCCCGGCCTGTTCCTGCTCTACGCATCAAGTCTACGGTGTGCGTCGACAGCCCTGCCCGGCCTGTTCCTGCTCTACGCACCAAGTCTACGGTGTGCGTCGACAGCCCTGCCCGGCCTGTTCCTGCTCCTCGCACCAAACCTACGGTGCGCGTCGCCAGCCCGGTCCGGCCTGTTCCTGCCACCCGCACCAAGTCTACGGTGCGCGTCGCCAGCCCGACCCGGCCTGTTCCTGCCACTCGCACCAAGCCAAGGGTGCGAGTCGTCAGCCTGGTCCAGCCCGTTCCTGCTACTCGCACCAGGCCAGGGGTACGAGTCGCCGGCCTGGTCCAGCCCGTTCCTGCTACTCGCACCAAGCCAAGGGTGCGAAGTCGTCAGCCTTGTTCAGCTCGTCCCTGCTACTCGCACCAAGCCAAGGGTGCGAGCCGTCAGCCTGATCCAGCCCATTCCTGCTACTCGCACCAAGCCAGGGATGCGAGTCGTCAGCCTGGTGAGGCCCGTTCGGCTCCACGCATCAAGCCTAGGGTGCGTATCGTCAGCCAGGTCCGGTCCGTTTCTGCCTCACGCGCCAAGCCAGGGGTACGCGTCGTCAGTCCAGATCCTACCAGCTGGGTCGGATCGGACCGGGGGCGCTACGGGGGGATTGAGGAAGGGTGGTGGTCAAGCCCGGAGCCGGAGCCGCCTCCGAGGAGCAACACCCACCCAGCCCTCCCCTGTTTGGGGTTTTTGAGGCGCGGTCGCAGTCCGCGCCTTTAGGGGGGGGTACTGTCACGCTCTGGCTCCGGGACTTTGTATGTTGAGCCAGGGTGTGTTCGTTTTGTTGTGTTTTGGTTGGTTGTCTTTGGGTGTGTTGTCTTGGTTGTTCGTGTGACTCCCAATCAGTGGTAACGAGTGTCAGCTGTCGGCTCGTTATCTCTGATTGGGAGCCATATTTAAACTGTGTGTTTTCACCTTGGGGTTGTGGGTTTTTGTTCCATGTTCTGTCAGTGTCACAGAGGACTTCACGTATCGTCATTTGTTTTGTTGTTTCGTGGTTGCTTTAATTTAATAAAGTCAACATGTTCGCTACAAACGCTGCGCTTTGGTCTCCCTCATTGGACGATCGTGACACAGAGGCCTTATGACCAAGGCATATTTAGATTATTTTGAACCCCCTCTATTTTTCTGTGCACCGTAAGACAAACATGGTATCTGAGCTGCCTCAGTCTAGTAACTATAGTGCAGTATTTGGTATTAACTCTAAAATAAATGTTGCTTCTTAGTATTTTACCTCCTTAGGCAGTGACTGATTAGTGCTTGTAGTGTTCCAGCAATCCATTAGTCTGTCAAAAGCATCATTATTCATCATTACCTTGTATTACATTAAGCAGGCACATTAAGTGTGCCTAGGCTATTTATTCTACCAAAATGAGATTTGTTTATGGAAAACAACAACTATTATGCATAGTTACAGTTTAGATAGTGTGTGTGTGTGTGTGTGTGTGTGTGTGTGTGTGTGTGTGTGTGTGCGTGCGTGAGTTTGCATGTGTGCGGGACTGCATGTGTGCATACATGTGTGGTAACCTATCCCTGTGTGTGTACAGTATGTGTTTTACTCAGGTCTTTGTGTGTACGGGTGTGTTCTGCATTTGTTGTGTATTTGTGTGTGTGTGATAAAGTGCTGTGTGTTTTCTATTATTCTCCTGCACATTCCAGTCCTAGAGACGGATGACATAGAGTCTCGCTGTGGAATTATCTGTGGAAATAGCAATAATGAATTTATGAGTATGTCTCTGATACTTGTAAATTCAAATTTCTGAATGATATACTGCACTGGCCTGTACCACCATCCTCAGTCACTTTGATTCATATCTGTGGCTGAATACAGGATTAGAAACCAGTGATTATTTTATTATTCTAAGTGAGGGTGGAGCCATAGGCAGTCGGAGCTGAATTCGAATAATGTTGAACAATTGGCCTCTACTGATCTTTTGAAAGATCTATATAGGACATCAATAGTATGTAAAGTAAAGGAGGTATTATAGAAAGCACAGTAAACAACATGCATTTCAATGGACATACACTACATGACCAAAAGTATGTGGATAACTGCTCGTCGAACATCTCTTCCAAAATCATGAGCGTTAATATGAAGTTGGTCCTCCCTTCGCTGATATCACAGCCTCCACTCTTCTGGGAAGGTTTTCCACTAGATGTTGGAACATTGACTTGCTTCCATTCAGCTACAAGAGCATTAGTGAGGTTGGGCACTGATGTTGGGCGATTAGGCCTGGCTCGCAGTCGGCGTTCCAATTCATCCCAAAGGTGTAAAGTTCTTCCACACCGATCTCGACAAACCATTTCTGTATGGACCTCACTTTGTAAACGGGGGCATTGGCATGCTGAAACAGGAAAGGGCCTTCCCGAAACTGTTGCCATAAAGTTGGAAGCACAGAATCGTCTAGAATTTCATTGTATGCTGTAGCATTAAGATTTTCCATCACTGGAACTAAGGGGCCTAGCCCGAACCATGTAAAACCTCCCCAGACCATTATTCCTCCTCCACCAAATTTTACAGTTGGCACTATGCATTTGGGCAAGTAGTGTGATTAATCACTCTAGAGAGCGCGTTTCCACTGCTCCAGAGTCCAATGGCGGCGAGCTTTACACCACTCCAGCCGACGCTTGGCGTTGTACATGGTGATCTTAGGCTTGTGTGCGGCTGCTCAGCCATGGAAACCCATTTCATGAAGCTCCCGATGAACAGTTCTTGTGCTGACGTTGCTTCCGGAGGCAGTTTGGAACTCGCTAGTGAGTGTTGCAACTGAGGGCAGACGATTTGTACGTGCTACGCGCTTCAGCACTGAGCTTATGTGGCCTACCACTTCTCGGCGGAGCCGTTGTTGCTCCTAGACCTTTCCACTTCACAATAACAGCACTTACAGTTGACCGGGGCAGCTCTAGCAGGGCAGAAATTGGCGAACTGACTTGTTGGAAAGGTGGCATCCTATGACGGTGCCACATTGAAAGTCACTGAGCTCTTCAGTAAGGGAATTCTACTGCCAATGTTTGTCTATGGAGATTGCATGGCTGTGTGCTCGATTTTATACACCTGTCAGCAACGGGTGTGGCTGAAATAGCCGAATCCACACATTTGAAAGGGTGTCCACATACTTTTGCATGCAGTATATACTGTATCACCATAACTGTCAGGGGTTGAAAATAAGAAGTAGAGTAGGCCCGGGGCTGTGCTGTGGATGTATGCCTTTACTTGCTTTCGAGTAATCACATGTAAACTCATTTAGTATGTCTTTTAGTTTATGCAGGCTGTGAGTATGAATACATTGGTGGCATTGTGTAACTGGTCGTCGTGTTTAGCGTTTTCCTGATGTGGTCTTGGAAAGCATGCACATGTCTGTAGTGATGTTAATACTGTATATCATGTATCAGCTCTACCTCATTCAATTTCCTCTGTACAACGTGTGTGTGAGGACTGCATGCTCGATACAACCTGTGCAGACAATCTACACATGTACAGTATGTCCTACACAGTGATCCATGTGTAACAGTTACTAGACAAATACAAAGTATGGCCCTGATAGTCCAAACATCCGACATTCATAGACAATTTCAGTCTCCAAGTGTTTGTGCACCTTATAAAAAAATAAATAGCCCAATGTCCTCTAACGTTTCATATTACACAGGAGAGAAGCCTTACCACTGCTCTGACTGTGGAATGAGCTTAAACACCTCAAGCGGACTATAATGTGATGTAATCTGTTGTAGAGTTGTAGGCGTATGGCTGTCTGCTCTCTTACATTATGTTGCTTCTTCCTGGTCTTGTAGGATGGGTTCTCTTCTGAAGCCCCCTGTCTCTCCGTGGAGGATCCATTATGTGCTTGTCTTGCACAAAAGAAAACAGGCCCTGCGTAGCTACATTATTAATTTCTTAATTTCACATTGTCAGAGTTATTGAGAAATAATGTAAGGGTGGGAGAGACCTGGAGATAAAGCAAATGAAGCACTCTATTCTCATGGAAAGGAGCAATGATGGAAGTTTACTTTGGTGTGGTGGTGAACAACAAAATGTTAACTCTCCTCCCCCATCCCTGTGCCATGATGCTTTGCTTTTGTCTGCCAGGGCTATGAAATCTTCTGGTTTTCTCTACTGGAAAATGTCATTTTCCAGAGTGATCACTTGCTTTGCATGACTCATTTATGTCATTTCATGCCCTTGAGGGAAATCAGGAGATGATAAAGCTTGTTGTTTAACGACAGTCTAAACACAGAGCTCCTCTGTGACATATCCACACTGACCATAAGGCTTGTGTTTCACCATGACTTCAGTCACGGCTGATTGAATGACTCGCCTTAGACTTTTGTATCCTTTGCATGTGATTATATTTCTTAAGCAATGCTAATTGAAAATAGATATTCATACCATCTCTGGGATCAAAGTACCATCCTAATAACATTAAATCAATAGAAGAATATTACACAGGATCAAAACAGTAATTTATTTTTAATGAAATATAATACATTTCTGATAATGATTTTAGCATATGACTAATAAGGTTCATATGCAAAAGCTGTGGTGAATGCTCATCTAAATAAGAATATTTAGTTTATTGTAACAGTTCCTTTCACTTTCATGCACCTAATTCCAACCAAGCTTTATTAAAACAGGAATGAAAATATAAATTTTCAAAATAATATAGAATATTCAGTAAATATGATACCTGGTTCCCATCTTGTTCTGGAGGCAGCTCTGCAGAGTGGTCACTAGCTAGCACAGCCACAAAGTCATAAAATCTGATTTTAAACCTAACCCTAACGTTAACCCTAACCTTAACCACACTGCTAACCATTTACATTTTAGCAGACGCTCTTATCCAGAGCGACTTACAGTTAGTGAATACATATTTTTTTATACTGGCCCCCCGTGGGAATCGAACCCACAACCCTGGCATTCCAAACACCATGCTCTATCAACTGAGCTACATCCCTGCCGGCCATTCCCTCCCCTACCCTGGACGACGCTGGGCCAATTGTGCGCCGCCCATGAGTCTCCCGGTCGCGGCCGGCTGCGACAGAGCCTGGATTCGAACCAGGATCTCTAGTGGCACAGTTAGCACTACGATGCAGTGCCTTAGACCACTGCGCCACTCAGGAGTCAGTAACCCTAATGCCTAACCCTAAGCTTAAGAAGCTATTTTTTTTTTCATGAATTTTTACCATATATACCATTTTGACTTTACAGCAGGCCTATCTAATGGGAAATCACTCAGTTCTGCCTCCAGGACAAGACTCATGACAATAAACATCAACCTGCTGTCTCTTTTCCCTCCTGTCTTGACACCAAATATGCACATTACAGTACCATAACTTGAGAAATGATATTGCATAACATTTGATTATCATGTAGAATGTTGCCATACAACATGCCATCCCATACACAATAAATGTGAAATTAATCATTTAAAAGTAATTAATTTCCAAATATTGGAAATAACCAAAAGGCCCCCATGGATGTAGATATTCATTAAACAGACAATTATAAAGATGTGATAAAAAGAAGAGAAATGTACTCTATTCCATAATGCAAATGTTATTAAGCTGTTACCTTAAATATATACATTTCCTGATGGCTCCCTACATTGCTACTGCAGATAATGGAATCTCAAATTATATGTTTTATTCTTGTATCCAAATTAACTGACTTACTGGGAACATTCATTCATTCATTCTGCCTGGCTCACAGGCATATCTCACCAGTAAATGCAAGGCTGAAATACAAAGGGCTGGTAATTAGGCTTTTTAATGAGCAGGGCCCAACTATAAACAGGTCCGATGGAGCAATTCTCTTACAGTTAGAGACTATTAAAATGCTTAAATAATCACATTCATTGCATAGAAAGACTTTACTGACAATCTCTACCAATGACCTATGGACATTTTCTCTTGGTAATGTAAATGGAACTTTGGAAAAGTTATTAGGGTGATGCACATGGCACACTACCCCAGGAAATAAAGAAAACAATTAAATAGCGTCATGTCTTTCAATTATACATTTACTAAATGCAAATGTTTAAACATTTGTTATTAGAAAATTGCAGGAAATGGTTATGTCTGTCAAGAGGGTGTGTGTGTGTGTGAATCTGTATTGGTGTGTGTGTGTGCGCGCACACGTATATGTTTGTGGTGGTGGTCTAATGCCCTTCCTGTGGTGAGCTCTGTCTGTGGGGGGCGGTACTGCTGATTGCTCCTCTTTCATCAGCCTGTCATGGCTGGACCTCAGGAGGACCTCCATTGACCATTGACCTCCACTTCTCTAGGTCAACCTTCCTCTCCTCTAGAAACCCCTCTCCCTCTGGACAGCTCAGGGAAAGTTCACTTAGTCTCTCTTAGCAGTTGTTTGAATCAGCCTCAATGTGTTGATTTTTATGTTGGGGTCAACTCAGCTCAGTATATCCAACTCATATACCTTAGCAACCAAGACACTACTTTAGTGTGAATCAATCATCCATTCATATGTCATAACATTTATAGATTTACACTTGATTACTATTGATATTAATGATACGTTTATTAACATTTGCAGTACAGATCCTCACATACAGTATTCCAGTGCAGTGAAGAAAGACCGGTGCCATTTACCGGTTCTATCGACAACGAGACAGTGATTGAGCTGTCCACCGGTCCGCTTTGTCAACTGTCAGCGGCAGGGAGATTCCACTAAGCAGAGGGGCCTGAGGTTATTGAGTTCTTTTGATAGTGTCAGAGCGTGGAGGGCCTGTAATCCATCTCTTCAGCTTTTCACTGATGGGCTCCTCAACCATCTCCCAGCCCCAGGCCTGCTGGGCAAGTAAGTAAGTCATGCTAGCTAACCTCTCTGTTACAGTCTGCTACAGTCACTTGGCAGGGAAGTGTCTCATTTTAAAACAGTTGGAAAATGTGAGTAATGGCTTTGTCACCATACACTCTCTGACATCTAGAAAAATACATAACAAAATCCAAATAATTTGTGTTCTGTTCTGTTACCTTGGAACTATGGTGACAGGTTAGAATGTAAAGAGTGTTGTGAAGTAGAGCTTTGTTTTAGTTTTTGTCTAGAGGTTTACTGTTTTGTTTTTTAAACTTTTGATAGATGAACTAGGTCAAAAGGAAGTGGCCAGTGTGAAAAAGTTGGTTCTGTACAGACTACACAGTGTGGGTAGGTAGGCCAATAATACCTTCAGAACATGACTAATTGGAATTCAGCTAAACCCTTACAGGTATACAGTATTGCTATTTTGTGTGACAAATGTGTCTGTGAAAAATAATCTCTATATCATTATATATTTTATTTTGTCGTTTTTGCAGAAGTTGGCATTTAGGCTACTTTTGGTGTTGGTTTTAATGAATGTCTAATAACTGTGACCTCCAGAGCATAATGGTGAGGTGGTAAGGTATCATAATGAGAGACTAGCAGTATGCTTTATTATTAGCATATCTATTAGCTCTTCCCAGACACAATCCGGTGATTAAGCACTCTTTACTGTCAACACACTCCCTCCTGCTAAATAGTATAGATATTATATCAGAGTTCCACAAAACATATAACGTCCTCTGCATCTTCACTGATGGACAGCTTTTACCACCTCTACACCCTCAGCCAATTAGGTTGGAAGGAAAGTTTGCTCAAATACAGATATTTTGTGTCCTCAGGGACGACCTTCAGCGTTTGTGGAAAGGTAAATGTGCACATGGTTTCTAACTTCAGTGGGAGCTGTGTTGTGTAGTGAATCCCATATTGTGTGTAGCCATTCAATGCTATTTTCCCTCTATTCTCTCTATCCTCTCTTTTCTGTATTAATTAGAGTAAATAGGCAGTCTCCTCTTCTCTGTTTCACGCTGTCTCCCCTCCTCTTCCTGAGGCCAGCAGATTGTACCATGTTTGATTAGAGTATTAATAGCCACAGACAGTCTTGGCAGTCACAGCAGTTATTGACGGCAAAGTATGAATCTGACCTATCAGCTTTTTAGCCGATTGAATTACGTTTGATTAGAATACAAATAACCCCAAAACTTTTTTTTCTATTCAATAGCAACATTTGAAACTACTTTCTTGAATGGAATATTTTTTTGTGTAAAGGCCCAGATTATTTCCTCCTGTTCTTTATCAGGAAAAATATATTCCGATTTTTCACCATCCCACTCAGACACTCAGACTCCATCTGGTCCCAGATATTCTTGTCATTAATAGCCACAATCAGTTTGAGCCAGTCAGTACCAGCACTGATATTATAGTGGCTCACAGCAGCATGGGGAGGCTCTACTGACAATGCATTCATCAATAATGAATCAAAGTAATAAAGTTGTACAAATCAGAGTTGGAAAGAACAGCTGTTAGCCTATCCATAATTTTGCTTCATATGAACCCAAAACTGAGATAAATAGACAGCACCAGTAGGATGCACAGCAGCTCAAATGACAGTTGGCAAAACTGTTACACACAGCAAATTGGCCAGTGTTACCTAGTGTTGATTTTTTTGTGTACAATTTTCTAGTGCTGATTCCGGTGTTAAATTAACTCTGTTAAGTGTTCAATTAACACTCATTGGTGTAAAATAATCCCATCATTGGTGTTATTAACCAGTGTTAAACCAAAACTACTCCCATCATTATTATATTTCCCAGCATGCTCTATTGCAGGTTGATTTTTTGAATTGTTTGTTTGTGGGGATTTCCGGTTCCGGTGGCTGAAATGTATGGTTTTCTCGTGGCTTTTCGTAACACAAAATAACTATGAATTAACTGACTTATTTTTAAAAAATAATTTTCAACATATAACATCACATTAAGGTGTGGGACATTTATTACAAGGAACAATAGCAGGTCTATTTCACTCCAGTAGCTGGCATATTCTGTCCGTTCACAATTCACCTGTGGGAACATGGCTGCTCTTAGCACCCGACAACAGAAAGAGTTAGCCACTACTATCCGATAGATTGTTCATGAGGAAATTACCTCTGCCCTCGACTTGCAATTAAACCAATAAATGAATCTCTTGCACCGCTCACTTCTAAAGTGGAAACCTACTCATCTAAAGTGGAACGTTTCGAGACAGCGGCCAATGTGACAGAAGGGCGACTCTATGACCTGGAAACAATGTGAACTAAGCTAGAAAAGAAAACAGAATCACTCGAAAATCATTCCCGTAAATTCAATGTGCGGGTCACAGGACTTGAAACTAGTGTGGAAGCGGGCAACCCAACTCACTTCATGAGCAACCTTTTAAATGAACTGTTGGGCGGGAGAAGCAGGGTCCCATGCCCCTGATGAACACCGTACGGGTCCTCTCTGGAATGGATCTCGGTGTATGATTGCACAAATCCACAGTTTTGAAGTCAAACTGCAAATTGTTCGCCTCGCAGCGGAATCGGGGGCTGTGACCTATGCGGAGAAGAGGATCAGCATCTACCCAGATCTGAGTGCCGAACTGCTGAAACAGAGGGCAACCTACAACGAAGTGAGATCACAGCTGCGCAAGCTAAACCTGAGATGCGGCTTCATCGACCTGGCAAAACTCAACTTGTTTTGTGTGCTGTTTTCGAAGGATGGGTCCTGGCCTAGGGATCCGGGGGGACGGGGGTGGTATGCCGATCACTGGGATGACAACCCAACTTGGGATGGGGAGGAACTTTAGTGGGGGGAATAGTTGAGAACAATTGGAGGGTTACTTTGAAGCAATGCAAATATCATGGTACAGCTATATGGACACTCATTCACTATGGTACTTTTTATTGGTCAATTTACAAACATATATTATGATAAATAGATTTGAAACTTGTATCTCATTATGGTAAGTGGTGAAATAAGTATAGCCAGTTATAATTGTAATTGCTTAGTGGATAATAACAAAAGAGAACAATATTTACATGGCTCAAAGAGAAAAAGTATAATATGTATTGTTTAAAGGAAACTCATTCAACAATTCTAGATGAAGTTGTGTGGAAAAAGGACTGGGGGGGCAATATATACTTCTCCCATGGGCAAAGAAACTCAAAAGGGGTGATGATATTAATTAACAGTATTTTTGATCCGAATGTGCAAATTGTCCAAACAGATCTGCAAGATAGATGGATGATTTTCAATATGTTATTGGACCATAAACATATATGGCTCATTAACCTTTGTGGACCAAATAATGATGATCCACGCTTCTTTGACAATATATATAATAAATTATCAACCCTGCAAGCAATACAATAATCTATTATTATGGTGGGAGATTATAATACTGTTTAAATAGCTCAATGGACCGTAAAGGAAATCACACTACAAACTATCACCCTCATGCTCTTAAGGAAATAATGTATGTCATGGATACATTAGAACTAGTGGATATATGGAGGCTTCAAAATATCCTGACCTAGTGAGATATACACTACCGTTTAAAAGTTTGGGGTCACTTAGAAATGTATTTGTTTTCGAAAGAAAAGCAATTTTTTTTGTCCATTAAAATAACATCAAATTGATCAGAAATACAGTGTAGACATTGTTAATGTTGTAAATGGTTATTGTAGTTGGAAACGGCTGAATTTTAATAGAAAATCTACATAGGCGTACAGAGGCCCATTATCAGCAACCATCAGTCCTGTGTTCCAATGGCACGTTGTGTTTGCTAATCCAAGTTTATCATTTTAAAAGGCTAATTGATCATTAGAAAACCCCTTGGCAATTATGTTAGCACAGCTGAAAACGGTTGTGCTGATTAAAGAAGCAATAAAACTGGCTTTTTTGAGACTATTCACCAAATTATATTTTGAAGGAGGAATCAAATTACTTTAAGCATATGTTTTAATTTCATTCGCCTCCATCTCCTCTAACTGAAGCTAATTGTAGGGATTTATTTTTCTATTGATAATGTCAAATTAACAGCCATACAGAAAGACTAATGTGAAGGTGAAATTACAGAGGAGGAACTTTTGGATGCAATTAAAGACTTTAAGTCCGGGAAAATTCCAGGGTTGGATAGCATACCAGTCAAGGTATACCAAACCTTTTTTGATATACTCAGAGGGCCGTTATTAGCATGTTTTAACCACTCCTATGTAAATGGTAGATTATCAGACATTCAAGAAGAAGGTCTGATTTCATTATTACTGAAACAGGATACAAGTGGGAAATATAAAGATCCAGTCCATTTAAAAAATTCGAGGCCCCTTACACTTCAGTGTTGTGATGCAAAAAAAATTGCTAAATGTATAGCGCATAGAATTAAAAAGGTATTGTTGGACATTATTAATTCTAATCAGACAGGTTCTTTACATGGACGATACATTGGAGATAATATAAGGCAAGTACGACTAGAGTTTATATATAAATGCCTGGAGCATTTCAATTTTGAAGAATCTCTTATAAAATGGGTTAAGATCATGTATAGTAACCCTAGGTGTAAAATAGTAAATAATGGCTATTTCTCTGAAAATTTTAAACTGTCAAGAGGAGTAAAACAAGGTTTTTCACTATCGTCATATCTATTTATTATGGCCATCGAAACGTTATCTATTAAAATCAGATCCAACAATAATAACAAGGGATTCGAAATTTAGGGCTTAAAAACAAAGGTGTCATTGTACGCTGATGATTGTACGCTGTTTTCTTTTAAATCCACAACTTGAATCCCTCTACAGCCTCATGGAGCATCTAGATACATTTTCTAACCTCTCTGGATTACAACCAAATTATGATAAATGTACTATATTACATATTGGATCACTAAAAAATAAAATTTTTACATTACCATGTACTTTACCAATAAAATGGTCTGATAGTGATGTGGATATACTCGGAATACATATCCCAAATGAAATAAATGATCTCACTCCAATAAATGTTAATAGAAATGTAGCAAAAATAGATACAATTTTGCTACCATGGAAAGGTAAATACCTGTCTATTTGTGAAAAAATCACCCTGACTAACTATTTAGTATTATCCCAGTTTACCTATTTGCTTGTGGTCTTGCCTACGCCTAGCGAACAGTTTTTTAAAATTATATGAGAAAAAAACATTCCATTTTATTTGGAGCGGCAAGCCAGACAAAATTAAACAGGCCTATTTATATAATGAATATGAATTCGGAGGACAGAAATTATTAAATATTAATGCATTAGACCTATCACTAAAAGCTTCAGTCATAAAAAAGTTATACTTGAATCCGAACTGGTTCTCTAGCAAATTAGTAAGATTGTCTCACCCCATGTTCAAGAATGGCCTTTTTCCCTTTATTCAGATTACAACCCCTCACTTTCAGTAATTTCTCCCAAATATCACTATTTCTAAAACAAGCCATAGAAAGTTGGTTGCAATTTCAATTTAATCCTCCATAAACGACAGAACAAAGAATGCAACAAATATTGTGGTTAAACTCAAATATACTAATTGATAAAAAAACATTAAAAAAATAAAAAATGTACAGGCATTATCTTCGTAAATTATATCATAGGTAGGACTGGTGGAGTTATGTCACAGCTAACAAAAACATCTGGAAATGTCTGCTCTACACAAAATTACAACCAAATAATTGCAGCATTACCGCATAAATGGAAGAGGAAAGTGGAAGGGGGAAAAAGTAAGGAACTTGTCTGTCAGCCCTGCATTAAAGACCATAATTGGTTAAAGAAAATTGTGATGAATAAAAAAGTATACCAGTTTCATTTCAGGACCAAAGGATTGACAGACGTCCCATATAGATTGCAAAATAGTTGGGAAGAGATTTGACGTACCGATTCCATGGCATAGTGTTTATGAACTGATACGCAAAACGACGCCGGATTCAAAACTTAGAATTTTTCTATTTAAATTATTATACAAAATTCTTCCTACCAATAGAATGTTATTTATATGAGGGATACAATCTTCCCAGCTCTGCCGTTTTTGCTGTGAAGAGACAGAATCATTAGATCATTTGTTTTGGTACTGTCCATTTGTAGCTTGTTTTTGGTAACAGGTCCAGGAATGGCTGAAGGATAGCAATATTTAGCTGGAGTTAACCCTGCAGATAGCACTACTGGGTGATCTGAAAAGTCATATCCAATCGATCAATAATATAATAATACTTTCAGCAAAAATATTTATTTTAAATGTACAATCTGTAGAAACAATGAGAATAGAAAGGTTCAGAACTTTTGTGAAACATCACAGTACAGTTGAAAAATATATGGCAAATAGAAATCCAATATGGATGGTGTTAAGAGATAGATGGGAGGTGTTGAATGGAGCTGAAGGATGGGACTAATAACAACTAACAACATCTAATAACAACAAGATAACTAATATAAAGCATACTGTGTCCATAATAAGTATATAGGTTACAGGTTGAGAGCTTTTGAGAAAGAGCACAGTTAGAAAGATCTGGCATATAGAAGCAAACCGGATGGACATCATGAAAATTATCGGAGAGGTTGAGGGTAGAGGAAGATCAGAAGTAAAAACAAACAAAAATAGAATTATTGTAAAATTGACTTTTTTTTTTTACATAAAATGTACAGTGCCTTGCAAAAGTATTCATCCCCCTTGGCATTTTTCCTATTTTGTTGCATTACAACCTGTAATTTAAATGGATTTTTATTTGGATTTAATGTAATGTACATACACAAAATAGTACAGTTTCAAAAAACTCTAAATAATAAAGAACGGAAAAGTAGCGTGTGCATATGTGTTCACAACTTTGGCTATGAAGCCCCTAAATAAGATCTGGTGCAACCAATTACCTTCAGAAGACACATAATTAGTTAAATAAAGTCCACCAGTGTGCAATCTAAGTGTCACATGATCAGTCACATGATCTCAGTATATATACACCTGTTCTGAAAGGCCACAGAGTCTGCAACACCACTAAGCAAGGGGCACCACCAAGCAAGCGGCACCATGAAGACCAAGGAGCTCTCCAAACAGGTCAGGGACAAAGTTGTGGAGAAGTACAGATCAGGGTTGGGTTATAAAAAAATATCAGAAACTTTGAACATCCCACGGAGCACCATTAAATCGATTATTAAAAAATGGAAAGAATATGGCACCACAACAAACCTGCCAAGAGAGGGCCGCCCACCAAAACCCATGGACCAGGCAAGGCGGGCATTAATCAGAGAGGCAACAAAGAGACTAAAGATAACCCTGAAGGAGCTGCAAAGCTCCACAGCGGAGATTGGAATATCTGTCCATAGGACCACTTTAAGCCGTACACTCCACAGAGCTGGGCTTTACGGAAGAGTGGCCAGAAAAAAAGCCATTGCTTAAAGAAATAAATAAGCAAACACGTTTGGTGTTCACCAAAAGCCATGTGGTACTCTGGTCAGATGAGACTAAAATTGAGCTTTTTGGCCATCAAGGAAAACGCTATGTCTGGCACAAACCCAACACCTCATTTCACCCCGAGAACACCATCCCCACAGTAAAGCATGGTGGTGACAGCATCATGCTGTGGGGATGTTTTTCATCGGCAGGGACTGGGAAACTGGTCAGAATTGAAAGAATGATGGATGGCGCTAAATACAGGTAAATTCTTGAGTGAAACCTGTTTCAGTCTTCCAGAGATTTGAGACTTGGACAGAGGTTCACCTTCCAGAAGGACAATGACCCTAAGCATACTGGGGAAACATTTAAATGTATTGGAATGGCCTAGTCAAAGCCCAGACCTCAATCCAATTGAGAATCTGTGGTATGACTTAAAGATTGCTGTATTCCATCGGAACCCATCCAACTTGAAGGAGCTGGAGCAGTTTTGCCTTGAAGAATGGGCAAAAATCCCAGTGGCTAGATGTGCCAAGCTTATAGAGACATACCCCAAGAGACTTGCAACTATAATTTTTATAGTGTTATGATGTCATGTCATAGTATTGTGGGGACCAGGTTAGAGTTACTAGATAAGTGGTTTGGGGCCATGGAGACTACATTCCTTATGTCAAAGGAGATGACTGATGTTTATGATAGCTTATGGACAGGATATACTGACTTGGGGCAAAGGGTAATAACATCAGAGAAAGGGTGTGCCCATGGAGGGTTACCAGATGTAGGTTAAGGAATGATAACCAAGGGTATGTAAGGAAGAGTGGATCTTTGTTAGAGTGAGTTGGAAATAGCAAAAGGCAAAGCTCTGCCCGTGCTGTATCTAACCCGGTACCGACTAATAAAACATTTGCATTAACTTTCTACAAAGTGTCTAACTATATTCTTACATCCGTGATTTCTTGATAACTGAGAAACTCGTCATAACAAGGGGTGAATACTTTCGCAAGCCACTGTATATAGTATGTATAAGCTGGAAGTAGAGGCCTAAGCGTTGTTGTTCACTAGTTTACTCCAATTAGGGGAGGGGTGGTGGGGTTGGATAGTAATAAACTGAAATATATATATTTTTAAGGGTATTTACATGTATGTATGTATGTATGTATGTGTATATATATATATATATATATATATATATATTGTGATGTCACGAGAGGCTGTGTCCTGGAGGGACGTTACATCCCCCTGAGGTGGCTGCAAACCCAGACAGCTATGGCTCCATCTGCTGGTATGGTCGGGAACTCCAACCCTCTATGGCCAATCTTCCCACGCAGCTGAAACAAATCAGGAGCTGATGAGCTGAAGGTTTGTTGAAGGGAAGAGACACGGTCTCCAAGCGGGGCTCTCTGGAGGACAAGAGTGCTGCACGTCCACTTCCATGAGGAATATAAGGATTTGGAGATACTTACCTTTGGGAAATACTCACCTTTGGATATATGCACCTGTGGAAATACGTGTGGGACATTTGGAAGGACGTTTTGCTGGGTTGGCCACTAGCTGCAACGTGGAATACAGTAAGGCTGGGGAGAAGTTATTTGAGCGAGGGAGAGTTATGATTTTGGATGTGGAAGAGACATCCCTGAACTGTTAACCCTTAAGAGCCACCAGAGAACAGAATTGTGTTATAATTTCGTTAGTTTCCCAAGACCTTTAATAAAATCCTTGTTTTGGTTGAACCTGGTCTCCTTGCACTACTTGAGCAATCCCGCTGAAAGCTGTGTAGCCTCTCGTGACATCACAGATGGTGGAGAATACGGGCACGCTCAAGCATTAATAGTGCATGTCAGAGGAGGATACCGAAGGTTTGATCACCCAGTTTTCCAAGTTGGCCGTAGGCTCCCCGCCGACTGAAATGGAGGACATATTGAAAGCCCTTGTTGCTGGCCAGCAAGCCCAGATGCAAGCAAACGTGGCTCTCTTGGAGGAGCAAAGAAAGCCAACCTTCTGAAGGCAGAGGAATTGCAGTTGCAGAGACAGAGGGTTGTCCAAAATACCCGCCCAATAAAGGCAAGTGACTTTATATCTAAGATGGGAGCTACCGATGACATTGAGGCATACCTGCATGCATTTGAGGCCACGGCCACTAGGGAAGCCTGGCCCAAGCAACAGTGGGTTGGTCTGTTAGCCCCCTTTCTAACCGGGGAATCGCTGAATGCTGTCCGGGACCTGGGCCCTGACCAGGTTACTGACTATGATGCCCTGAAGTCTGAGATCCTCAGCAGATATGGACTCACAAAGTTTGGTATGGCCCAGCGCTTTCACAGCTGGACCTTCCAACCAGACCAACCTCCTCGGGCGCAGATGCATGAACTTGTCCGAATCGCAAGGAAATGGCTGGATCCGCAGAGGAATACAGCAGCGGCGGTGGTGGAGGCCGTTGTGGTGGATCGTTACTCACGCGCCCTGCCTTATGAGGCAAAACGGTTCATCAGTCAACAGGCCTTGACCACGGCTGATCTGACCGTGGAAGCTGTGGAAAAGTACCAGGCCACAGCGGAGATGCTGAATGCTTCCCGAAAAGACCCCAGGAGTGCGGCCCCACCACAAATGGGAAGAACCCGTCCAAAGGACCCCAAGGTCTCGAACCCAGCCACGTCAGGACTTATCCCGGCTCCAGGGGGAGCCAGAAACCAGGCGGGTCCAAGAAGAGTACACCAGGAGGGGGGAAACTCGACAGTGTTACCAGTGTGGGGAGATGGGACATATCTCCTGGCAGTGTGGGAAACCAGCCGATGAACCTATGCCCACTGCGGAGTCCTCCAGCTCAGCACCCACACACCGTTTTGCCTCGCTCTTGGGAGTCGTAGATGGCGGCCCAGATCGACCCCCCACCTGCCCGGTAACTGTGAATCACCATGATGTGGAGGCCTTACTGGATTCTGGTAGCCGGGCCACCCTGGTGCGTAAGGATTTGGTGGGCCGAACGTGTCTGACCCCGGGGAAAGTCCTCCCAGTTTCCTGTGTCCATGGGGACACCAGAGAATACCCCATTACTGAACTTACAATGACCAGCACACGGGGAACCATACACACGACGGCGGGGGTGGTTGATTCCTCCCCCGTCCCTGTCCTAATTGGACGAGACTGCCCAGCCTTTTACCCACTCTGGAGAGAGTCTCAGGAGAGGATAACCCGAGTACCTCGGAAACGGAGAGGCAAGACTCATCCTGGGAAGGCTCGGTGCAATCCTCCGAGTTACTCACTCCCGCCCGGGCTCTGATAGGGATGGCAGGTGCCCAGACCGACACAGAGACGGAGCTACAGAATCTGGACAAAGAACTGTCTGGTCTGAAAGGGGACCGCTGAGAGGTATCGTTTGTTAAAGCAACAGTTAGACATGAAGACAGAAGAGTTAGATATCCTCCAGGCTAAACTCCAACAGAGCTCCTTCCCTAAGCAACAGGAGGAGCTGGAGAGGCTGCGCAGGACCATCGAGGAGTGTGAGGAGACCCTGCGCAGTAGTAAGGAGGTCCAGAAGAAGGCAGAGGAGAAGTACAAGGTGTTGGAGAACAAGATGAAGAATGCGGAGGCAGAGAGAGAGAAGGAACTGAAAGCTGCTCAACAGAAGCTAAACTCTGCTAAAACCAAGGCTGATGCGTTCAGTAAGAAACTCAAGGAGAGACAACAGGAGGCTGAGTCCCTGGTCCTAGAGTTGGAGGAGTTGAAGAGAGAGCAGTCTGGCAAGCACCACGGCAATGCGGACGCCCTCTCCCGGCGTGATGCCTTCTTCGCTGCCTTTACCCCGACGAGGACGTCGGTCCCGAGGAGGGGGATGTGATGTCACGAGAGGCTGTGTCCTGGAGGGACGTTACATCCCCTGAGGTGGCTGCAAACCCAGACAGCTATGGCTCCATCTGCTGGTATGGTCGGGAACTCCAACCCTCTATGGCCAATCTTCCCACGCAGCTGAAACAAATCAGGAGCTGATGAGCTGAAGGTTTGTTGAAGGGAAGAGACACGGTCTCCAAGCCGGGGCTCTCTGGAGGACAAGAGTGCTGCACGTCCACTTCCATGAGGAATATAAGGATTTGGAGATACTTACCTTTGGGAAATACTCACCTTTGGATATATGCACCTGTGGAAATACGTGTGGGACATTTGGAAGGACGTTTTGCTGGGTTGGCCACTAGCTGCAACGTGGAATACAGTAAGGCTGGGGAGAAGTTATTTGAGCGAGGGAGAGTTATGATTTTGGATGTGGAAGAGACATCCCTGAACTGTTAACCCTTAAGAGCCACCAGAGAACAGAATTGTGTTATAATTTCGTTAGTTTCCCAAGACCTTTAATAAAATCCTTGTTTTGGTTGAACCTGGTCTCCTTGCACTACTTGAGCAATCCCGCTGAAAGCTGTGTAGCCTCTCGTGACATCACAATATATATATATATATATATAGTTGAAGTCGGAAGTTTACAAACACCTTAGCCAAATACATTTCAACTCAGTTCTTCACAAATCCTGACAATTAATCCTAGTAAAAGTTCCCTGTCTTAGGTCAGATAGGATCACCACTTTATTTTAAGAATGTGAAATGTCAGAATAATAGTACAGAGAATAATTTATTTCAACTTTTATTTATTTCATCACATTCCCAGTGGGTCAGAAGTTTACATACACTCAATTAGTATTTGGTAGCGTTGCCTTTATATTGTTTAATTTGGGTCAAATGTTTCGGGTAGCCTTCCACAAGCTTCCCACATTACGTTGGGTGAATTTTGGCCGATTCCACCTTACAGAGCTGGTGTAACTGAGTCAGGATTGTAGGCCTCCTTGCTCGCACAAGCTTTTTTAGTTCTGCACACACATTGTCTATAGGATTGAGGTCAGGGCTTTGTGATGGCCACTCCAATACCTTGACTTTGTTGTCCTTAAGCCATTTTGCCACAACTTTGGAAGTATGCTTGGGGTCATTGTCCATTTGGAAGACCCATATGCGACCAAGCTTTATCTTCCTGACTGATGTCTTGAGATGTTGCTTCAATATAGCCACATAATTTTCCTTCCTCATGATGCCATCTATTTTGTGAAGTGCACCAGTCCCACCTGCAGCAAAGCACCCCCACAGCATGATGCTGCCACCCCCGTGCTTCACGGTTGGGATGGTGTTCTTCGGCTTGCAAGCATCCCTCTTTTTCCTCCAAACATAACAATGGACATTATGGGCAAACAGTTATATTTTTGTTTCATCAGACCAGAGGACATTTATCCAAAAAGTATGATCTTTGTCCCCATGTGCAGTTGTAAATCGTAGTCTGGCTTTTTTATGGCGGTTTTGGAGCAGTGGCTTCTTCCATGCTGAGCGGCCTTTCAGGTTATGTCGATATAGGACTCATTTGTGGTCCTCTGTAGCTCAGCTGGTAGAGCACAGCACTTGTAACGCCAAGGTAGTGGGTTCGATCCCCGGGACCACCCATACACAAAAATGTATGCAAGCATGACTGTAAGTCGCTTTGGATAAAAGCGTCTGCTAAATGGCATATTATTATTTACTGCGGATATTGATACTTTTGTACCTGTTTCCTCCAGCATCTTCACAATGTCCTTTGATGTTGTTCTGGGATTGATTAGCACTTTTCGCAACAAAGTACGTTAATCTCTAGGAGACAGAACGCATCTCCTTCCTGAGCGGTATGACATCTGTGTGGTCCCAGGGTGTTTATACTTGCGTACTATTGTTTGTACAGATGAACGTGGTACCTTCAGGTATTTGGAAATTGCTCCCAAGGATGAACCGGACTTGTGGAGGTCTACAATTTTTTTTTCCTGAGGTCTTGACTGATTTCTTTTGATTTTCCCATGATGTCAAGCAAAGAGGCACCGAGGTAGGCCTTGAAATACATCCACTGGTACACCTCCAATTGACTCAAATTATGTCAATTAGCCTATCAGAAGCTTCTTAAGCCATGACATCGTTTTCTGGAATTTTCCAAGCTGTTTAAAGGCACCGTCAACTTAGTGTATGTAAACTTCTGACCCAATGGAATTGTGATACAGTGAATTATAAGTGAAATAATCTGTCTGTAAACAATTGTTGGAAAAATTACTTGTGTCATGCACAAAGTAGATGTCCTAACCGACTTGCCAAAACTATAGTTTGTTAACAAGAAATGTGTGGATTGGTTGAAAAACAAGTTTTAATGACTCCAACCTAAGTGTATTTAAACCTCCAACTTCAACTGTATATACAGTTGAAGTCGGAAGTTTACATACACTTAGGTTGGAGTCATTAAAACTTGTTTTTCAACCACTCCACACATTTCTTGTTAACATTTTATACTGTATATACAGTTGAAGTTGGACGTTTACATACACTTAGGTTGGAGTCATTAAAACTTGTTTTTCAACCACTCCACACATTTCTTGTTAACAAACTATAGTTTTGGCAAGTCGGTTAGGACATCTACTTTGTGCATGACACAAGCTCCCTCCACATATTTTCTATGGGATTAAGGTCTGGAGACTGGCTAGGTCACTCCAGGACCTTAATGTGTTTCTTCTTGAGCCACTCCTTTGTTGCCTTGGCCGTGTGTTTTGGGTCATTGTCATGCTGGAATACCCATCCACGACCCCTTTTCAATGCCCTGGCTGAGGGAAGGAGGTTCTCACCCAAGATTTGACGGTACATTGCCCCGTCCATCGTCCCTTTGATGCAGTGAAGTTGTCCTGTCCCCTTAGCAGAAAAACACCCCCAAAGCATAATGTTACCACCTCTTTGGTCTTGGCCATGGTGGAGAGTTTGGAATCTGATTGATTGATTGCTTCTGTGGACAGGTGTCTTTTATACAGGTAACAAGCTGAGATTAGGAGCACTCCCTTTAAGAGTGTTCTCCTAATCTCAGCTCGTTACCTCTATAAAAGACACCTGGGAGCCAGAAATCTTTCTGATTGAGAGGGGGTCAAATACTTATTTCCCTCATTAAAATGCAAATCAATTTATAACATTTTTGATATGCGTTTATCTGGATTTTTTTGTTGTTATTCTGTCTCTCACTGTTCAAATAAACCTACCATTAAAATTATAGACTGATAATTTCTTTGTCAGTGGGCAAACAAACAAAATCAGCAGGGGATCAAATACTTTTTTCTCTCACTGTATGTAAACTTCCGACTTCAACTGTATATATATATATATATATACAGTGGGGAGAACAAGTATTTGACACACTACCGATTTTGCAGGTTTTCCTACTTACAAAGCATGTAGAGGTCTGTAATTTTTATCATAGGTACACTTCAACTGTGAGAGACGGAATCTAAAACAAAAATCCAGAAAATCACATTGTATGATTTTTAAGTAAATCATTTGCATTTTATTGCATGACATAAGTATTTGATACATCAGAAAAGCAGAACTTAATATTTGGTACAGAAACCTTTGTTTGCAATTACAGAGATCATATGTTTCCTGTAAGTCTTGACCAGGTTTGCACACACTGCAGCAGGGATTTTGGCCCACTCCTCCATACAGACCTTCTCCAGATCCTTCAGGTTTCGGGGCTGTCGCTGGGCTATATGGACTTTCAGCTCCCTCCAAAGATTTTCTATTGGGTTCAGGTCTGGAGACTGGCTAGGCCACTCCAGGACCTTGAGATGCTTCTTACGGAGCCACTCCTTAGTTGCCCTGGCTGTGTGTTTCGGGTCGTTGTCATGCTGGAAGACCCAGCCACGACCCATCTTCAATGCTCTTACTGAGGGAATCCAGAAAATCACATTCTATGATTTTTAAGTAATTAATTTGCATTTTATTGCATGACATAAGTATTTGATCACCTACCAACCAGTAAGAATTCCGGCTCTCACAGACCTGTTAGTTTTTCTTTAAGAAGCCCTCCTGTTCTCCACTCATTACCTGTATTAACTGCACCTGTTTGAACTCGTTACCTGTATAAAAGACACCTGTCCACACACTCAATCAAACAGACTCCAACCTCTCCACAATGGCCAAGACCAGAGAGCTGTGTAAGGACATCAGGGATAAAATTGTAGACCTGCACAAGGCTGGGATGGGCTACAGGACAATAGGCAAGCAGCTTGGTGAGAAGGCAACAACTGTTGGCGCAATTATTAGAAAATGGAAGAAGTTCAAGATGACGGTCAATCATCCTCGGTCTGGGGCTCCATGCAAGATCTCACCTCGTGGGGCATCAATGATCATGAGGAAGGTGAGGGATCAGCCCAGAACTACATGGCAGGACCTGGTCAATGACCTGAAGAGAGCTGGGACCACAGTCTCAAAGAAAACCATTAATAACACACTACGCCGTCATGGACTAAAATCCTGCAGCGCACGCAAGATCCCCCTGCTCAAGCCAGCGCATGTCCAGGCCCGTCTGAAGTTTGCCAATGACCATCTGGATGATCCAGAGGAGGAATGGGAGAAGGTCATGTGGTCTGATGGGACAAAAATTGAGCTTTTTGGTCTAAACTCCACTCGCCGTGTTTGGAGGAAGAAGAAGGATGAGTACAACCCCAAGAACACCATCCCAACCGTGAAGCATGGAGGTGGAAACATCATTCTTTGGAGATGCTTTTCTGCAAAGGGGACAGGACGACTTCACCGTATTGAGGGGAGTATGGATGGGGCCATGTATCAAAGATCTTGGCCAACAACAACCTTCCCTCAGTAAGAGCATTGAAGATGGGTCGTGGCTGGGTCTTCCAGCATGACAACGACCCGAAACACACAGCCAGGGCAACTAAGGAGTGGCTCGGTAAGAAGCATCTCAAGGTCCTGGAGTGGCCTAGCCAGTCTCCAGACCTGAACCCAATAGAAAATCTTTGGAGGGAGCTGAAAGTCCGTATTGCCCAGCGACAGCCCCGAAACCTGAAGGATCTGGAGAAGGTCTGTATGGAGGAGTGGGCCAAAATCCCTGCTGCAGTGTTTGCAAACCTGGTCAAGACTTACAGGAAACGTATGATCTCTGTAATTGCAAACAAAGGTTTCTGTACCAAATATTAAGTTCTGCTTTTCTGATGTATCAAATACTTATGTCATGCAATAAAATGCAAATGATTTACGTAAAAATCATACAATGTGATTTTCTGGATTTTTGTTTTAGATTCCGTCTCTCACAGTTGAAGTGTACATATGATAAAAATTACAGACCTCTACATGCTTTGTAAGTAGGAAAACCTGCAAAATTGGCAGTGTATCAATTACTTGTTCTCCCCACTGTATATATATATACTGTTTATATATATATATATTTGCGAGAGAAAAAAAAACACATGGGAGATCGGAAGTGATGCGGACAATTACATTGATGGAAGTTACAATCTATCTGAATTATTAAAGCTGATCTACCCCCTAAAAAAAATATAAAAAATAGAAATAAATCATCTTGACCTTCCAGAATACATCACACATGTTTTCCACTTCCAAGGAGGCTCAAGACTTCTTCGATAAGCACATCAAGTCCAACACACAAGGGGATGAGTCGACAGATCTAGGTTAACCCCAATTTGGCTGGCTCAATATTCAGGTATGCTATCCACGCACAATCACTCATCCTAGCCTATGGTTGTGATGCTGCCCTCAGGATAAGACAATGATAAAGAAATCCTCTCAATTGGGTAAAAGGAACACTATTATTATTATTATTATTGCTGAACATTGGACTTCGTTATTATTATGTTGCCTATGTTCCAGGATATTTAGGCAATAATGACTCCACTCCAATTAATGAACAATGGACAATATATTGAAGTGCCATACAGACTGGGGTTGCTTCCTTATGGGGCTACAGAACATTGCATCCCTATTGGCTAAACTGTTTAGGATAGATGGCCAGTCCCATTTGGGCTTCCACACAGTTACTTTTTGCTTATTTTTTTCTTCTTCCTATGTTTAGACCCATCTGCTCCAAAAGGACGCACATAGAATAGAGAACAATTTGTACAAACTGGCTGCTTTTTCATCAGCCCCAAACAAATCTAAAGGTGTAATCATAATGATACATAAGAAACTCAAAATAAACAAATCTAAAGGTGTAATCATAATGATACATAAGAAACTCAAAATTACCATCTTGGGTAAAGACCAAGATCAAGAAGGCAGAATCACTTTCGTTAAATGTATCCATAATGGAAAGACAATTGCCTTTATTAATTAGTATGCTCCCAATTCATATGATCCTACATTTTTTTATTCTCTGATTCTCTGAGCATATTGTTAGAATTAACTGAAATCCATCTGGTTATTGGGAAAGATATGAATGCCATTTTGGACATGCAGGACAAATCTAATAAGACCAACTACAATCCACACACAACCAAGGCTCTCCAGCAAATACTCTCTGATTACAACCTCATTGATGCCTGGCAAGCACATAATCCTAATGCAAAAGAGTACACTGTCTACTCAAACAGGCATAAATCATTCTCACAAATTGATGTCATACTATTATCTACCCTTCTATTTTCTTTAATCAAGAAAAATAGAAATTCAACATATGAGTGTGCCCGAACAGCCGAAAAAACCCTCACCGAAGGTTTACTGGCCAACAAGCTATGCTGTAATGACCAGTTAGCTGATATAGCAACTATTGAATCTGAAACAGGGCAATTACTATCAGAACCCAAATTAGTATCCCTCTTTTATATAGAACTATACACCTCTATACATACTATACACCTTGTATCCACACCAAGCCAGACAAAGTCCTTTCTAAAAGAATTCCTCAACAGAGGAAGTTACCTCGCTGGGAGCCCACATCGCTCTCAGTGAACTCAAAAGGGCATGGGATAGCATGAATAAAGGAAAATCACCTAGATGGTACAGTATTCCTCCTGAGGTATATTTAAAATGTGGGAATTAATTAGGTCCAATGTTGCTCTAAATGATTAATACAGTCCTTCACAAAGGTTCATTTGGTAGAGATGCGAACACAGCACTAATTTCGCTTTTATTTAAAAAAAGGTAAGGATGCCACCCAGTGTTCTCATTATCGCCCCCTATCCCTGATAAACACAGATATTAAACTATTTTCAAAATGTTGCCTTACTTACCCAAGTTGATCCATACTGACCAAAGCGGGTTTGTGAAAAAGTGTTTATCCTCAGATAACCTCCGTCCACTATTACATATCTTAGATGCTTCATCAGAAACAACGGCTCCTTGGGCTGTATTATCTCTCGATGCAGAAAAAGCTTTTGATAGACTAGATTGGCCATATCTCTGGTCTGTCTTGGAACATATGGGAATTGGCTCCAATTTCATTAATATGATTAAAATACTACATGCCAATCCCCCAGCCATAGTTATAACAGGCTACATCAGCTCTGCTCCATTCAGAATCACAAGAAGTAGCAGACAAGTCGATTCAATTTTGCCTCTGCTATTCTTATTATCCATGGAACCTTTGGCCCAGGCAATTTGTCAATCGAAGGAAATAACACCAATTTCTCAAGAAATCTTCTGATCCCTCATTATACACAGACGATATTTTACTATATCTAGAAAATGTATCTGAATCGCTCCCAAATGCATTGAAGATCATAGATAAATTCAACTTCATCTCAAGTTATCAAACTAATCTAACCAAATCAGCCCTACTATTCTCAAGAACCCGATGGAGGACTCCATCTCGATTTTTGGAATACCTGTCACGGTTTTCTAAGCCAGAACCCAGAAGCAGACCAGGACAAGGTGAGTTGAACGAAGGTGAGTATTTATTAACAGATTCAAAAAAAGATGCAGAATAATCCAGGAGACGGAGCGGGCGGCGGAGATGAGTTGGTGGAGGTGAAGTGGCAGATCCAATGATGGCACGGCAGCCGCCGACAACCAGGCAGGGGTTGGGTGAAGGTTCCGGGAGAATGACTGTAGACAGAAAAAAACGGAGGTAAGTACACGACAAGCCAACAAGGTGCAAAACAACAAAACTAACGCTAGTAACTCAGAGGCTGATACGCTGACAAACATACTGTTCATGGCTAACGATCCGGCAGGGAATGGATGTCAGGTCAGAGCTTATGAAGGGATGATGATCAGGACCAGGTGTGCCGAAGCTGATGAGAAGCAGGTGCGGGTAATCGAGAGATCACCCGCCTAGCAACGTCGCCCGGCAACCGGACAGGGTGCGTTCAGGAACCTTCAGGAAACAGGAGATTCAGAGCAGAAAAACGGCAACACAGGCAGGAACAGACTCAGGACGCAGGGTTCATGACAGTACCCCCCCTCCGATGAACGCCACCGGGCGGACTACCCGGAGCGCCAGGATGGAGGCGGTAGAAGTCACGAAGGAGGTCAGCATCAAGGATCTGACGCCGAGGAATCCAACTCCTCAGGACCATACCCCTCCCAGTCCACGAGATACTGGAAACCCCGGCCCCGCCGTCTGGAATCCATGATGCGGCGCACCGTGTAGACAGGACCTCCTCCGATCATCCGAGGAGGAGGAGGAGGGGGCGGAGGAGGCAACAGAGGGCTGAGGAGAACAGGCTTGAGGCAGGAGACATGGAAGGTGGGATGGACTCTGAGCGTACTCGGCAACTTGAGTCGAACCACAACAGGATTAATCACTCTCTCCACCACAAACGATTAATCACTCTCTCCACCATGAACCTCGGCGACAGTTTCCTTGACTCAGTCCGCAGAGGAAGGTCCCGTGTAGCCAACGAGACCCCATCACCGATGGCATAAGCGGGGGCTGGACTACGGCGACGATTCGCCTGGAGCTGATACCGGTCAGAAACTCTAAGGAGGGCCTTTCTAGCCCGATGCCAGGTCCGGTGGCAACGACGAATGTGGGCCTGGACAGAGGGAACCGAGAGATCCTTCTCCTGAGAAGGAAACAAGGGGGGTTGGTAGCCGTATAGGCCCTGGAAGGAAGACATCCCAGTGGCAGAAGTAGGGAGAGTATTGTGGGCATACTCAACCCAAGGCAACTGAGAGACCCAAGAGGTGGGGTTGGAGGAAACAAGGCAGCGCAGCGTGGATTCCATCTTCTGGTTGGCTCTCTCCGCCTGTCCATTAGATTGGGGGTGAAATCCAGATGTGAGACTGACTGTAGCTCCCATGGCCAAACAGAAGGATTTCCAGACAGCAGAGGTGAACTGAGGGCCACGGTCGGAAACTATGTCACTGGGCAATCCGTGGACCCTGAAAACCTCCCTAACCAGGATCTTGGACGTCTCAGAGGCAGAGGGAAGCTTGGAGATGGGCACAAAGTGGGCGAACTTGCTGAATCTGTCCACAATAGTCAGAATGACCGTGTTCCCCTCAGAAGAGGGCAATCCAGTGACAAAGTCCAGGGCCAGATGCGACCATGGTCGCCGGGGGATAGGTAGGGGGTGAAGAAGTCCAGAGCTGGGCCGATTGGCACTCTTGTTCTGCGCACAAACTGGACAGGCAGCAACAAACCTCCGAGTATCTTCTCCCATGGCAGGCCACCAAAATCGTCTGCGTAGAAGCGCCATCGTCCGAGCCACGCCAGGGTGACAAGCCATCTTCCTGGCGTGGGACCATTGGAGGACAGCCGAATGGACCGACTCAGGCACAAACAACCGACCGGGTGGACCGTTACCGGGGCCGGGCTGCGTCCGAAGGGCCGCCATAACCTCCTCCTCAATCCTCCACATAACGGCTCCCACGACAAGGTTCCGGGGAAGAATCGTCTCAGTCTTGGCCCCACTCTCCTCCGTCTTGGAGAACATCCGGGACAAGGCGTCCGCCTTGCCGTTCTTAGACCCCGGACGGAACGTCAAGGAAAAATTAAAGCGTCCAAAAAACAACGACCACCTGGCCTGACGGGAGTTGAGACGTTTAGCCGATTGCACGTAAGCAAGATTCTTGTGGTCAGTCCAGACAACAAACGGTTGCTCCGCCCCCTCCAACCAGTGGCGCCACTCCTCCAAGGCAAGTTTCACCGCGAGAAGCTCCCGGTTACCCACATCGTAGTTCCTCTCCGCAGACGAAAGACGACGAGAGTAGTAGGCGCAGGGATGGAGTTTACCGTCAGTGGAGCATCGCTGGGACAGGATGGCGCCAACCCCCACATCAGAAGCATCCACTTCAACGACAAACTGACGGGCAGTGTCAGGTTGAGAGAGAATCGGAGCGTTGGTGAATCGCCTCTTCAAATCCAGAAATGCTCGGTCCGCCTCAGGATTCCAACTGAAGGTTCTGGTACTAGAAGTCAGGGCAGTTAAAGGAGCGGCCACACGGCTGTAATCACGGATAAATCTCCGATAGAAATTCGCAAACCCCAGAAACCTCTGGAGCTGCAATCTCGTACCGGGCTGGGCCCAATCCAGAACCGCCCTAACCTTCTCTTGGTCCATCCTAATCTCTCCCCTGGAGATGATGTACCCGAGGAAGGATGTAGTGTGGGCGTGAAATTCACACTTCTCGGCCTTCACAAACAGGCGATTTTACAGCAATCGCTGCAGAACCTGCTTGACATGCTGGACGTGGCTGGAAGGCTCCTTAGAGAAGATAAGAATGTCATCCAGGTAAACGAACACAAAAAGACCGATCATATCTCTCAGGACGTCATTCACCATACTCTGGAACACTGCTGGAGCATTGGTCAGTCCAAACGGCATCACCTGATACTCGAAATGACCCATCGGTGTATTGAAACCAGTCAACCACTCATCCCCCTCTCTGATCCGGACCAGATGATACGCATTGCGTAGGTCCAGCTTGGTGAACACAGTAGCACCCTGTAAGGAGTCGAAAGCAGAGCTCATCAAGGGCAGGAGATACTTGTTCTTGACCGTGATATCATTCAACCCCCGATAATCAATACAAGGTCGAAGAGAGCCATCCTTCTTACTCATAAAGAAGAATCCTGCCCCCAGGGGTGATGACGAGGGACGAATGAGACCAGCAGCTAGGGACTCCTTTATGTAGGTCTCCAAAGCTTCACGTTCAGGTCGGGAGATGCTGTATAACCGTCCCTTGGGATAGGCAGCTCCAGGGAACAGGTTTATGGCACAATCATATGGTCGGTGGGGAGGGAGTGACAGAGCCCTCTGCTTACTGAACACTTCCCCCAACTCGTGATATGTTTCGGCAACCAGGGACAAATCTGGGGGGTTAGCCTCAATGACCTGACTGGGAACAGAATGGGAACAGGCAGTCTTGAGGCAGTTAGCATGACAATCAATGCTCCAACTAGTTACCTTGCCAGTCACCCAATCGAATTAGGGATTGTGTTCTTTCAGCCAGGGGTATCCAAGGACCAGAGGAACATGGGGAGAAGGCAGAATGAAGAATGAGAACCTCAGAATGATTCCCTGACAACAGCATCCTAACCGGTTCAGTCCTCATCGTGATACGTCCCAGACTACTGACGCTCAGAGTGGTAGCTTCAATGGCTTCCGGTAATCGCTCCTTGGAAAGCCCCAGCTGTTCCACCACGTCGGCATCAATAAAGCTGCCATCGGCACCTGAATCGACGAAAGTGTTAATCGCTAAACTCTGATTCCTGTTCATGAGGGTAGCCGGGAAACGGGATCTGACAGGGGTATTGAGAGGTTGAAACTGGCTCGCTAAAAGTCCTCCCAAACTTAGCGGGCCGGGCAGTTTGACGGCCGCTGGGAACAAGTGGAGATGTAATGTCCCGAACTACCACAGTAGAGGCAGCGGTTGGTCTCAAGTCTATGTTGGCGCTCCTCCTTGGTTAACCCGTGCCGCCCCACTTGCATGGGTTCAGAATCTGGAGGCAGGACCTCTCCACTAATCCCATGTGGTGGACAATGATCGACTGGGAACCGAGAAGCTGATTGATTGGACGGGCCCCATTGCTTCTCCCTCCTTCTCTCTCGAACTCTGTTATCCACCCGAATAGACAAAGCTACCAAACTGTCCAGGTCACAAGGCTCCGGATAGGACATCAGCTTATCCTTGAGTTGCTCCGACAACCCCTGATAAAAGGCTGCTTGCAGTGACTCTTCATTTCACCTACTCTCCACAGCCAATGTCCTGAATTCGATTACGAAGTCGGCAACGCTGCGAGCTCCTTGGCGAAGAGAAAACAGGCGCTTAGCTGCGTCCTTACCTCGGACTGGATGGTCAAACAGCATCCTCATCTCTGCCGTGAACTCCTGGTATGACGCCATGCAGGTGTCCTGTCGTTCCCATACGGCTGAAGCCCACTCCAGGGCTCTACCACGCAGCAATTCAATGACAAAGGCTATCCTAGCCTTGTCTGTGGCGTACGAGTGGGGCTGTAGATCGAACACTAATCCACACTGCATAAGAAAGGAACGGCATCTTCCCATATCCCCTTCATACTTATCAGGCGTCGGAACCTTGGGCTCACGGAAGGGCACAGCTCCAGAAGCGGCAGGCGAAAGGGGTGAAACCGGTGGTGGATTCTCCACCGGCAAACTGAGCTGAGCCTGGATCTTCGTCAGACTGGTCGAAAAGTTCAGAACCGACAACACTATCTCCTGTAGCGCCGTGCTGTGTTGTCCCATCATCCTTTCCTGATGGGTAATGGCATGGCGAACAGAGTCCAGGTCCGCTAGGTTCATCTCTGGCCGGATCGTTCTGTCACGGTTTTCTAAGCCAGAACCCAGAAGCAGACCAGGACAAGGTGAGTTGAACGAAGGTGAGTATTTATTAACAGATTCAAAAAAAGATGCAGAATAATCCAGGAGACGGAGCGGGCGGCGGAGATGAGTTGGTGGAGGTGAAGTGGCAGATCCAATGATGGCACGGCAGCCGCCGACAACCAGGCAGGGGTTGGGTGAAGGTTCCGGGAGAATGACTGTAGACAGAAAAAAACGTAAGGTAAGTACACGACAAGCCAACAAGGTGCAAAACAACAAAACTAACGCTAGTAACTCAGAGGCTGATACGCTGACAAACATACTGTTCATGGCTAACGATCCGGCAGGGAATGGATGTCAGGTCAGAGCTTATGAAGGGATGATGATCAGGACCAGGTGTGCCGAAGCTGATGAGAAGCAGGTGCGGGTAATCGAGAGATCACCCGCCTAGCAACGTCGCCCGGCAACCGGACAGGGTGCGTTCAGGAACCTTCAGGAAACAGGAGATTCAGAGCAGAAAAACGGCAACACAGGCAGGAACAGACTCAGGACGCAGGGTTCATGACAATACCAATCGTTTCCCATTATACATACTGTATTTGTGAGTAGATATATTTCCTTCTTTAGATAAAAACATTGCCAGAAACTCAAGTCAATTAAATCTGAATTCAGCAGATGGAATAATATCCCAGTTGCTTTAACCGGCAGAATATCTATTGTCAAAATGAATATACTGCCACGGCTGAATTTCTGAAGTTCAATGCATCCCATGGCTCCTCCTGGCTATTGGGATAAAATTCATAGTGCGTTTTACATTTTTGGATGGGAAGGTAAACGATCGCAGATCAAATTAATACATTTACAAAGAGGGAAAGACGTAAGACTATCCGTACCAAACTTTAAATTGTATTTCCAGGCTCTAGCGTTTCATCCCATCCTAAATTGGTTAAGACAAGTCATGAGTCATGACCGTAGTAAAATTCCATGTGACAATTGAGTCACGGTAATCTCCTCTTAAGCACTCTGGACATTAATTGGCACCCAACTCGCTAACGATCATCAGATCGCTAATGGCCTGGTACTCAGGGCTCTATTGTCCCTCTAACCACTCTGACATCAATGCAAATACAATCGAAAATCACATCAAACACTTATCATCAAAACAGTTTCTTGCTTTTAAAACTCACCTCACTGTGATTGATCAATTTGAAGAAAGAAGTTCAACAACCGGTTGAAACTGAGTGGAAAACATGGTCATTGTTGATGTTGTTTCAAAGCCTAACACAACGAAATGGACAGCACTTTCTAAGATGATGATTAATTCAAAACGCTTATACAGTATATACAGTATATGAGACCATGCCCCCCCCCCAAAAAAAATAAACAATACATTATACAATACATAGCCTACCACATATTACGCACGGCAAAAAAAACATAAAATAACTGATTTAAGATGTCTTTGGTACATAATTGATCTAGCCTATTCTCCAAAATTAAATAAATAATAGTAATAGCCTTTGAATGTGGACTGTATTATTATAATGCATACGGGATGGACTGGTTTCCTTATGTTACGCTCCAAAATTTCTATCCATGAGTCTGGGAGAGATAGCCTAGGCGATGCTGTTGGTTCATTGATTGTGCAGGGCAGCTTACAGAGTTATCCTACAATTACAGTGAATTTGTATTTGATTTTGAAAAGCGTAGTAATAGGGCATTTTTATATATATTTTATATATATTTTCATAATTAATAGGCCTAGGTAAAATCACTGGGGAAGCCAGAAATTTTACCTGTTAGTTAATTTGCCTTGTGACCGTGATATATAGGCCTAAAGGCCGAGACAATAAGAAGGCACAAATAAATTCAACCACACCTTTGTTTCATCACAAAACCAGATAGCAAACTCTGTCCGGTGAAGTCCAAAAAGCATATTGCATGCAACAAACAGTTACATGACCTACAGCATGGTCAAGCAAGTTAATGTTTACGACATTTTCGGACCACTAAACAACTATTGATTTAGAACCACGAGGAGTTACCGCAAGTCACAAAGAAAACAGGAGCTGCCTCCACTATTCAAGCACCATTTTAACTTCAACATTACAACATCATCAAATCAACTATGCTTAGTCTAATACAGTGACAACTAAAATATACCAAAAACAATTTAGTCCAATCAACATGAGCTTAATATGATGTGGCTGTCCATGGTTCTGATTTTTGTGTGCGTGTGTGTGTGTGTGTGTGTGTGTGCATGCGTGCTCGTTCGTGCAAGTAGAAAAACATGTTGACTCACCCTACTTTTCGAGAAATGCAATGCCATCCTCCTCTCTTTCATGTTGATGAAACAGTCTATCACTCTGTCATACAGTACCTGCTTTTATTTTAGGTTTTCCTTGCCTACCTGGCTAAAATGCTTGCTCGCTAGCCTAACTTCCTTTAATGGGAAATGTTAGCTAGTTTACATTAGCCTTCTACATCTACAGTGCCTTGTGAAAGTATTCACCCTCCTAGGCTATTTACCAATTGTGTTGCCTTACAACCTGTAATTAAAATATATTTTTTGGGGGGGGTTGTATCATTTGATTTACACAACATGCCTACCACTTTGAAGATGCAAAATATTTTTATTGTGAAACAAACAAGAAATAAAACAAAAAAACTGAAAGCTTTCACCCCCCCCCAAAGTCAATACTGTGTAGAGCCACCTTCTGCAGCAATTACAGCTGCAAGTCTCTTGGGGTATGTCTCTATAAGCTTGGCAAATCTAGCCACTGGGATTTTTGCCCATTCTTCAAGGCAAAACTGCTCCAGCTCCTTCAAGTTGGATGGGTTCCGCTGGTGTACAGCAATCTTTAAGTCATACCACAGATTCTCAACTGGATTGAGGTCTGGGCTTTGACTAGGCCATTCCAAGACATTTAAATGTTTACCCTTAAACCACTAGAGTGTTGCATTAGCAGTATGCTTAGGGTCATTGTCCTGCTGGAAGGTGAACCTCCGTCCCAGTCTCAAATCTCTGGAAGACTGAAACAGGTTTCCCTCAAGAATTTCCCTGTATTTAGCGCCACTTCATATATGCACTCGGTCTGGAATAGGACAAGTATCCTTTCTATTTTATTCAACTAAGTTCAACTATATTCTTCTTAGTATAAAATCATATAATATAAAATAATGGCACTGGACTTATAAGCATATTTTGTCTGCTAAATGAACAAGCCTACAGCCTATGGCATGGCGCATAGCCAGATAACATACAGTAGGCCAACTCATATTCTGTTCTTCAGAAATACATTTTCTTCATATCATAATGTTTCTTTAGACCTGCATAAAATAAGTAATGGATTTATTGTGATGGTGTATATGAAATTGATTTATTACACTTTTTTAAATATAGATGTTCCAAAGGCACGCATCAGTGGCTTGTGTGCAGCTTGTATGCGTGGAGGCCTGGAGATGCTAAACGTGTTTATGTTAATTAAAGGTCAATTACCGTTAGACCAGTAGATGTTTTATGACAATCACCGGCTAACAAAATTTCATGACCTCCACAGCCCTGGACCATACTCCAATATTTCACAATAATGCCTTGCATCCCCCAAATGGTCCAAATGTGGAATCCGTACCCTTACCGATATCATGGACAGTAATGGTTTGAGAACATTCCAAGATTTGAAAGATACATACACATTACCAGCCAACTCCTTTTTTCTATATTTACAATTTAGGTCAGCTATGCTGGCCTATGGAGTCTTCCTTTTGCATCCCCAAAATGGTCCAAATGTGGAATCCGTACTCTTACCAGAGAATCTTGTTTTTCATGGTCAGAGTCTTTTAGGTGCCTCTTGGCAAACTCCAAGCTGGCTGTGGTGCCTTTTACTGAGGAGTGGCTTTCGTCTGGCCACTCTACCATGTTGTCCTTCTGGAAGGTTCTCCCATCTCCACAGAGGAACTCTGGAGCTCTGTCAGAGTGACCATTGGGTTCTTGGTCACCCCCCTGACCTAGGCCCTTCTCCCCCGATTGCTCAGTTTGGCCGGGCGGCCAGCTCAATGAAGAGTCTTGGTGGTTCCAAATTTCTTCCATTTAAGAATGATGGAGGCCACTGTGTTCGTGGGGACTTTCAATGCTGTCAACAGTGGGACCTTATATAGACAGATGTGTGCCTTTCCAAATCATGTCCAATCAATCGAATTTACTACAGGTGGACTCCAATCAAGATGTAAAAACATCTCAAGGACTCATGGGCGGCGCACAATTGCCCCAGCGTCGTCCAGGGTAGGGGAGGGAATGGCCGGCAGGGATGTAGCTCAGTTGAGAGAGCATGGCGTTTGCAACGTCAGGGTTGTGGGTTCGATTCCCATGGGGGGCCAGTATAAAAAAAAAAAATGTATTCACTAACTGTAAGTCGCTCTGGATAAGAGCGTCTGCTAAATGATGTAAATCTCTAAATCTAAATCTCATGATCAATGGAAACAGGAAGCACCTGAGCTCAATTTCGATTCTCATAGCAAAGGGTCTGAATACCCACAGTACCAATGAAAAGTTTGGACACACCTACTCATTCCAGGGTTATTCTTTATTTTTTAAACTATTTTCTACATTGTAAAATAATAGTGAAGATATCAAAACTATGAAATAACACATATGGAATCATGTTATAACCAAAAAATTGTTAAACAAATCTAAATATATAGCTAGCTACATCTATGGGCTTTTCTGTTTTTCTGTTGTGAGTAATGTGCAGTTGCCCATATATGTATTGGATAACGGCACAATCATTTGGGCTTTTTTGGGTTTGGGCTCATTAAATGTTGTTAATATAGGGCTCATAAAATGTATTTAATATATGGCTCATCAGGCTCAGGGTAGCTTCAGGTTAGAATGTTCATGCTAATCAAAGCTCTAATGAAATCCAGACATATTTATAGGCTTTATAATACTTTTGAATGACACTTCCGGTTTTGGTGGGATACCCGGCAGAAAAGTGATTTATTCTCAGGATGGAACATTTGTAAAATACCGGGAAAATATTCAACCCTAATTGAGATGCATATCTCTAACTTAAACAGACTGATTTTGATGGGATTTGTTTTATTATGTTAATTCGATTTCCGCGGCGGCGCGGAAATTGTAGGCCAAGGGTTATTAACTGGTTGTCTTGAAACTCTGCGCCCCAGAGATGCGTCTGTACAGGCCCACCTCTGTGTGGACATGCCCTGGCAGCCATCAACCACTGCCCTGCTACCTTGTGGGTTAGTCTGGTACAACAAAAATTAGGGGAGCACACTCTGAGGGAAAAGCAGCATGCTGGCGGCGCACGGTAGGCGGACGCCGACAGACTGAGGATCCGGCAGCCTCCTGCAGCTGTGGAAGATGCTGGTCGTCCTGGGTTTCCCCCCTTGCCACTGGAATCCACCTTCCTACAGTGAAGTAGTGCTGCTGGTGATCGGGCACCCTCAGTGGCACTTTAAATAACCTCTTTTGCGCAGCTATCCACTTCTGACCACGGTGAAGCCATCAACCCAGAAACCGGACTAAAGCCTGGCGGCGTTGGGGTGTCTGGTGACGGGAGCAGGTGTAAATGCACCGAGAGCCCTTAATAAAACCCCTGCACGCCAGCGGCACAGAGCTATTATGGTCACCAGCAGTTAGGACTTGAGTAGCAGCTGCTCTCAGCAGACCCCTGTGTGACTGAGCAGCCCTATTTAGGAGCCACACTGTTCACCCCAGCTGGGGAGAGGCCTAGAAAAGGTAGCCTAAAAATTCCTGGATAGGCTACCGCACATATCGGGAGTTCCACTCAGCGGTCAAAAAATGCTAAAGAAAATAATTCCCTTGAAACTGGCGACATGGAACATCAGAACTGTTTTGGAAACTGACGATAATAACGATAGACCCCATCGGAGAACAGCTCTGATTGCTGCAGAACTAAGGCGCTACAACATTGACATTGCTGACCTGAGGCAGACCAGGTTTCAGAATGATGGTTACCTGAAAGAGGAGGGAGAAGGCTATACCTTCTTCTGGAAAGGTTACCCTCCGGGTGGACAGCATCAGCATGGTGTGGAACTGGCAATCAAGAACGGCCTCTTACGCAGCCTCACCGAAACACCTGTTGGCATTAATTAGTGAAAGACTCATGTCTCTCCATATCCCCCTTGCCAAAATGTGCTATGCTACTCTTCTCAGTGCATACGCACCAACGTTACCATCTGAAAATGAGGGAAAGGACTGCTTCTACCAGTCACTAGATGAGGCATTTCACTGCATCCCCAGGAATGACAAGATCTTTCTGCTGGGTGACTTCAACGCTAGGGTGGGACAGAACAACAGGATATGGATTGGAGTGTTGGGTAGGCATGGTGTTGGCCAGGCATGAGACTGGCATGAGACTGCTAACTCTATGTGCCGAGCATGATCTTATCATCACTAACACCTTGTTCCAGCAGAATAACAAATACAAAACATAATGGATGCACCCACACTCCAAACACTGGCACCTGATCGACTACGTTATAGTGAGAAATTTTCACACCAACGCCGTCCTGCCATGAGGGGTGCAGAATGCTGGACAGATCACCGTATGATACTGGCTAAACTCCAGATGAGAATACATCCCCCCAATGCCTGCAGTAGTGCAGTAAGAGGATTCTACACTGTACCCGGCTTGAGAAAGCTGCAGTAAGGGACGAGTTCTGTCACTCTCTCGCTGAAAGGCTGGCTGAAAGGCTGAGGGAGATTGAGCCTCTTCTGAGCTCAGAGGACCCCATGGACCAGAAGTGGGCATCTATCAGCTCAGTACTCTATCAGGCAGCGGCCCACTCCATTGGCTACAGAGGTAGTAAACATCAGGACTGGTTCGATGAGAACTCGGACACCATCACAACCTTTCTGGACAATATGCACAAAGCGCACAGGGCTACTCTCAACAGTCCCACATCTGCTACCCTCCGCCAGCAATGGTGAGCAATAAGGCACAGGAAATACACATTTATGCTGACAAAAATGACATGCACAATTTTCTACAACTCGGTTAAAGTTAAATCTATGGCACTAGAAGTTGCTCCATCACCCCCCTGAAAACAGCTTATTGAAGGACCAAAATCAGATCCTGTTGAGGTGGGCTGACCACTTTGAAGCACTACTCAACCAGCGCTGTCCAACAGACCACTCCATCTTGGAAGAACTGCGTGTCCTTCCACCCATTCAAGACCTCAACCATTTGCCAACCTTCCAAGAGGTGTTAACAGCTATCCTTTCTCTCAAGAACATTAAGACTCCTGGTGCTGACAGCATCCTAGCAGAGCTACTTAAGAAGGTAGGTTACTTCTGCACCAGAACGCTCCAGCAGTACATCACTGTTTGGGACCGGAAGATCATCCCCCAACAGTGGCGGGATGCAGACATTGTCACCATCTATAAGAACAAGGGTGACAAGTCCATCTGCGGCAACAGCCAGGGGATATCCCTTCTGGCTGTTGCTGGCAAGGTCCTGGCCAAGGTGATGCTACACAGGCTGGTGAAAACATCACAGATGAACTGTTGCCAGAGTCAAAATGTGGCTTCAGAAAGAACAGGAGTACAGTCAACATGATATTCACGGGACGGCAACTCCAGGAGAAGTGCCGTGAACAATCTTTTTAGACTTCTCCAAGGCCTTCAACGTTGTGAGCAGGGAACTACTATGGGGCATTCTACTCAAATTTGGCTGTCCAGACAAATTTGACAACATCCTTTGCCAGTTCCATGATGGGAAGATGGCTCGGGTGGCCATAGGATGGCAGGAGTCAGTGCCCTTTGATGTACGCATTGGTGTGAGGCAGGGGTGCGTGCTGGCACCTGTACTCTTTAACATCTTCCTCCTATGTGTCACCCAGCTTCTCCACAAGGAGCTTGAGGACAGTAGTAGTGTTGCGGTGGACTTCAGGCTGGATGGAAACCTATTCAACATCAGGAGGCTCCAAGGAACCACCAAGGTTTCAATGGAGCGGGTTCTTGAGCTGCAGTATGCTGATGACTGTACTCTTGTGGCCCACACAGAACTTCAGTCCATCCTTGTAACGGCTGTGAGGGTCTTTAGCGGGATGGGACTGTCTATCAACACCACCAAGACAGAGGTGGTCTTCCAATGGAGATCCAGCCCTCCACCCACCATGCCTGTCTTCACCATTGAACACAAATCACTGGCAATATTTCCGTCATTCAAATACCTGGGCGGCATCCTCTCGGAGGACTGCAGCATCAACACTGACATTCTGGATCAATTAACAGGATCAAGCAAGCCTCAGCTGCCTTCGGAAACTCAGACACAGGGTCTTCCAAAACAGTGATTTCCACCTCAACACCAAAGTCTCCATTACCGCACTTCTTTACAGCTGTGAAGCCTGGATCACCTACAGTCGCCACATCAAGCAGCTCGAGCGATTCAACATAGGATGCCTGCAGCATCTAGTGCACCATACGGAAACACTTGCTAAGATCATCTGCAAGAGTATGAAGGCCATGGTCACCCAACACCAACTGAGCTGGCTCGGGCATGTCATTAGAACGTCTGAGGAGCGCATGCTGCGGAAGGTCCTGTATGGCCAGCTACACCTTGGCCGGTGGTCTGTATGGTGACGGACCAGCTGAAAACGTCGCTGAAAAAGTGTAACATCAAACCCACAGACCTGGAGGACGCTGCTGCCGACCGTTCCACCTGGCGGCAGCTCTGCCAGAACGGTGTACAGAGGTAGGAGTAGGAGAGGAGCACAAAGAGACAGCAAAAGGAGGAGACATTCAACCATACCTACCCCCGCCAACACAGATTGCACATGCCCCACCTGCAATAAAGTTTGTGGATCTTGGATTGGACTCTACAGCCACCAAAGAATTCACCGTTAACTCAGAAGTGGAAGTCATCCTCGGATACAATGGACTACCATAAGTAAGTAAGTAAGTAGGTAAATAAGTATTCAAAATAAAATATTTAAGTGCCTTTGAACGGGGTATGCTAGTAGGTGCCAGGTGCACCGTTTTGAGTGTGCCAAGAACTGCAACGCTGCTGGGTTTTTCACGCTCAACAGTTTCCCGTGTATATCAAGAATGGTCCACCACCCAAAGGACATCCAGCCAACTTGACACAACTGTGGGAAGCATTGGAGTCAACATGGGCCAGCATCCCTGCGGAATGCTTTCGACAGCCTTTCGGGCTGCATCACCGCCTGGTATGGCAACTGCACCGCCCGCAACCACAGGGCTCTCCAGAGGGTGGTGCTGTCTGCCGAACGCATTACCAGTGGCAAACTACCCGCCCTCCAAGACACCTACAGCACCCGATGTCACAGGAAGGCCAAAAAGATCATCAGGGACATCAACCACCTGAGCCACTGCCTGTTCACCCCGCTATCATCCAGAAGGTGAGTTCAGTACAGGTGCATCAAAGCTGGGACCGAGAGAATGAAAAATAGCTTCTATCTCAAGGACTGTTAAATAGCCATCACTAGCACATTAGAGGCTGCTGCTGCCTATTGAAATCACTGGCCACTTTAAGAAGTGGAACACTAGTCACTTTAATAATGTTTACATATCTTGCACTCCTCATCTCATATGTATATACTGTATTCTATTCTATAATATGTTACTGTATCTTAGTCCATACCGCTCTGTCATTGCTTGTCCATATATGTATATATTCTTAAATTCCATTCCTTACTAGATTTGTGTGTATAGGGTATATGTTATGAAATTGTTAGATATTACTTGTTAGATATTACTGCACTGTCGGAGCTAGAAGCACAATCATTTCGCTACAACCGCAATAACATCTGCAAAACATGTGTATGTGACAAATACAATTGGATTTGATTTGATTTGACACCTTGTAGAGTCCATGCCCCGACAAATTGAGTCTGTTCTGAGGCCAAAAGGGGGTGCACCTCAATAGTAGGAAGGTGTTCGTAATGTTTTGTACACTCAATGTACAAATTAAGTTTGTTCACAGACTATTTAACACCACGGAAAAATGTACAATGAAATTGGCCCCAACTCTCAACTGTTCACTGTGTCCCCTAAATCAGGTAGGCACATTCCTTCATATGAAGTGGGAGTGCCCTGAAGTTAAATGCTTCTCGGGTAAAGCTACAAAGCTCATTTCGAAATATTGAATGTGTTCCATCTATTATGTTACTTAACGATGATAGCCCCTTAAATATCTCAATCAATCAGAGAAAATTACTGCTAGCAGGCAGCAGTGCTGCAATAATTTTTCTGTCTCTAAGATGGCAATCACCTCACTCTCGCCCATTTAACCAGTGGATACAGTTACTGTTAGAAGTTATAACATTAGAATTATCTACAGCAAGAATAAATGGTGCTAGTCAATGAAAAATGTATGCCAGGACAAATATACTTTACTCTGTAAAGAACAATTTCAATTAAAGCCCAACACATACAAACCATTCAGGCCCACGGGGAAGGGGTGGTACAGGTGGGGTCTCTGGTTGTTGTAGGGGGAGGGCAGGGGGATTATGGGGAATATAATGGGAGATTTAGGGGATGGATGGGTGGGAGGGGGACTGATAAGCAACCTCTGGTACTAGGTGGGATGGGAAGGGGCATGCTTTCTTCGGGGTTGGGGGGTTAGGCGGGGTGAGAAGCATGGTTTCCGGGTAGGGCGGGTGGATGGGGTCTGAGGGGGGAATGGGTCAGGGTTATCTTTGTATGCATTTATTTGATTATTTTTGTACCTGTAACCCCCGTCTGAAAAAGAAAAATGACAAAACTAAATAAAAGTTGGTCACAAAAAAATATATATGTTTATTTCAATATGTATGTACATTGATCGATTAATTAATGTTGTGCTACTCAAATATACATAACATATATTTTTCTAAACTAATCCAATATGTTACTTGGACTTAATGCACCCGTTACTGAAATGGTTGTTCCAGTTTAGATGCTTTAGGTAGTCTCATACCTTAATCTTCCCAACCAGGAAATCATTCTGAATGCAGGTTGCTGGTGAATAAAAATACTTAATGTTAGATATCTCCACTCCGGCTGGATTCCAATAAGAATTGCATAATGTGACTTGTAGGCCTGATTTTGCCTGTAAACCTTGAGTTTCAGGTCACTGTACTAGGGTAAAACTAGGCCCTCAAAATAAGGCCTTATGAAATATGTGTTGTATTGTGTTAATTTATTTTATTTTAATGATAACATATTCACTTAGGATCTCACTTGGTGAAGGCCACGTGACTGAAAATGGATAAATGCAACAACCATGTCTCTATCACTAACAAATACAGTCATGTGTGGTAACTCTACAATTCACTCGAAAGGCACTCTGGGAAATATGCAAATAAGGCTTTACACTAAGCAGTGTCTTAATTTAACACTGAAAAGTGTGGATCCATATAGACACCAGTGTTAAATTTAACACTCTCAATGTTGATTTAACACTCAGAGAATTTGCTGTGCAGTTCTGTTAGTCCCTCTGTCTCACATGAGGTACACTGTTGGCCTGTACAGATATTGCAGAAAGGCTTCCAACATTATGTTGATCATTGAAGGATTGAGTATAGCAAAATAGTGAAAGAATGCTTAGGTGACTCCTATGCTTATATCATCTATTTCCTGTGTCCAGTGATAAGGGAGGCATCTTTATGGTGAACAGACCTGCTCTCTCTTTTGTTTTCTATTGCTCCTCTATTGTTCCTCAAGCAAGGGGGAGGCTGATGACATCAATACTTCCCATCAAACCAACTCCTTGAATGCCTTACTCCTTGACGTTTGCAGTTGTGTCTACTGTAAGTCGCTTTGGATAAAAGCGTCTGCTAAATGGCATATTATTATTATATTATTATAAAACACAAAATGTTTAACCCTTTAGTGTGTGTACTTTACTGTATTGATACTTGGGATATCACTTTTCAACAGGAAAAGTAAAAGAAATCACTGAAGGATGTCTTTAAATGGAATCTCAGTGGTGGAAGCTTCCCTCCACCTCCCCCGTTGACAGACTCCATGTACAGTACTTATGATGACTGCGACAGCGTGTAATTAGGTTTTTATGGACAGAGACGTGGGTCATAACATAGAACACTAGAGGGCTCAAAACCTTTTACTGCCATCCCTGAAGTTTAACAACCTTCCACCTGTATTCCTGCTGGACTCCTCTCGTACCCTTTCAGTTGTCATAAAGGTGCTCTCCTCCTCCCTGACCTGGCCTCCTCTAACGGGAGAAAAAATATATTTTCTATATAAACCTCTCTCCCCATCTCTACCCATCACACACACACTTCTAGAAGAAAAAATATGGTTCTTCAGCTGTCCCCATACAGTACGAGAACCCTTTTTGGTTCCAGGTAGAACCAATCCATCCACCTGACAGGTGTGGCATATCAAGAAGCTGATTAAACAGCATGATCATTACATAGGTGTACCTTGTGCTGGGAACAATAAAAGGCCAATCTAAAATGTGCAGTTTTGTCACACAACACAATGCCACTGTGATGGGTGATTTGAAGGAGTCAGGCGCAGGAGGGTAAATCACAGAATACAGCGTTTATTCCAGAATACAGTGTTACGCAGAAATGCGTCAAACAGTCCAGTGTGCAAAACAGGCGCACTGGAACTAAACAGGCACACAGGGAAAATATACCCTGGCAATACAAAATACACGGAGCTCAACCGAGCTACACTCTCCTCACAATAAGCAATCACCCACAAGGACAAGGGGGCAGAGGGAACACTTATACACGTACTAATGAGGGATATGAACCAGGTGTGTGTAATAGACAAGACAAAACAAATGGAATGATGAGATGGGGAGCGGCAGTGGCTAGAAGGCCAGTGAAGACGAATGCCGAAGCCTACCCGAACCAGGAGAGGAGGCAGCTTCGGAGGAAGTCGTGACAGTACCCCCCCCCCCACCCCTTGATGCGCAGCTCCAGCAGCGCGCCAACACCGGCCTTGGGGACGTCCAGGAGGACGCGGAGCAGGGTGAACCGGATGGTGATGGTGGAAATCCGGCAACAGGGAGGGATCCAGAATATCCCTCACCGGGACCCAGCACCGTTCCTCCGGACCGTACCCCTCCCACTCCACGAGGTACTGAAGGCCCCCCACCCGACGCCTCAAATCCAGGATGGAACGGATGGAGTACGCCGGGGCCCCCTCGATGTCCAGAGGAGAAGGAGGGACCTCCCGCACCTCAGACTCCTGGAGAGGAACAGCCACCTCCGGCCTGAGGAGAGACACATGAAATGAGGGGTTAATACGGTAATCATGGGGGAGTAATAACCTATAGGTAACCTTGTTGATTCTCCTCAGGACTTTGAACGGCCATGGTGCCTGAACCGGCTGGTAACCTAAAACACATTGGAATGGCGTTAGGTTAGTGGAGGAGTGACGGAGAGAGTTCTGGGCATATTCGGCCCATGGCAAGAACACCGACCCCCCCCCCCCAGCCGGTCCTGGCAGTAGGACTGCAGGAACCTACCCACATCCTGATTCACCCGTTCCACCTGCCCATTAGACTTGGGGTGAAAACCAGAGGTCAGGCTGACCGAGACCCCCAGACGTTCCATGAGCTCCTTCCAGACGTTGGATGTGAACTGGGGACCCCGGTCAGACACTATGTCCTCTGGTACCCCGTAGTGCCGGAAGACGTGTGTAAACAGTGCCTCCGCAGTCTGCAGGGCATTGGGGAAACTGGGCAGAGGAAGGAGGCGGCAGGCTTTGGAAAATTGGTCCACAACGACCGGGATGGTGGTGTTACCTTGAGAGAGGGGAAGATCAGTAAGGAAATCAATACTCAGGTGAGACCATGGCCATTGTGGAACTGGTAAAGGCTGTAACTTACCCACTGGGAGGTGCCTAGGTGCCTTCCTCTGGGCGCACACCGAGCAGGAGGAGACATACACCCTCCTTAGCCAACATAGGCCACCAGTACTTTCCGGTCAGGCAGCGCACAGTACGACCGATACCTGGGTGACCAGAGGAGGGGGTCGTGTGTGCCCAGTAGATCAGACAGTCACGGACAAGAGCAGGCACGTACTGCAGCCCAGCTCGACACTGAGGTGGAGATGGCTCTGTGCGTAACGCCTGCTCTATATCCGCGTCCATCGCCCATACTACCGGTGCCACAATGCAGGAGGCCGGGAGTATGGGGGTGTTGTCTCTGGGCCTCTCCTCTGTGTCGTACAGCCGTGACAGTGTGTCTGCCTTCACGTTCTTCGTACCCGGGATGTAGGATAGAGTAAAATCAAACCGGGTGAAGAATAGGGCCCACCTGGCCTGGCGAGGGTTCAGCCTCCTCGCTGCCCGGATGTACTCCAGGTTACGGTGGTCCGTCCAGATGAGGAAAGGGTGTTTTCGCCCCTTCGAGCCATTGCCTCCACACGGTCAGGTCACGGACAACAGCCAACAGCTCCCGATCACCAACGTCGTAGTTCTGCTCCGCCGGGATGAGCTTCTTGGAGAAGAAGGCACAGGGGCGGAGCTTGGGTGGTGTGCCCGAGCGTTGAGATAGGACAGCGCCTATCCCTACCTCGGACGCATCCACCTCCACTATGAACAGTAGTGATGGATCGGGGTGGCCAGTACCGGGGCTGAGGTGAACAGACCCCTCAGGTTACTGAAGGCCCTGTCAGCCTCAGCAGACCAGCGGAGCCGGGACACAGTGACATATGTCTCCATAGCCTCCGTTTCAGCCTGTGACAGGGGATACACATGACTCCTGGAAGGCACAGAGTCTACCCGGAGGTTTATCGCGCAATCCCCCGCCTGATGAGGTGGTAATTTGGTCGCCTGCGTATTTGGGGGGAATGCGCACAGTGGAGGTACTGTCTGGACTTTCCACCGTGGTTGCACCAACGGAAACACAGAGACACCTACCCTGACACTCTCGCGACCACCCCGTCTGCGGCCATGAAAAGGTGGGTGTAGTGAAGTGCCAACCAGGGGATACCTAACACAACAGGGAAAGCAGGAGTCTCAATAATAAAAAAAAGTGACTTGCTTGCGATGAGTCTTGTGGGTAACCATAGTGACTGGTGCTGTAAACTCCCTAACGAACTCGGACCCTAATGATCGACTGTCAAGTGCTCTGATGGGGAGTGGAATGGATAGGGGAACCAATGTAATGAATAGACCGTGTGAAAATGACCTGTCCATAAAGTTCCCAGCTGCGCCTGAATCGACTAGTGCCTTACACTGAGGAACTACAATGTAATCAGGAAAGTGGATGGGTAGGGTACAGTAAGCAGCAGAGGGCTCTGAACAAGTGTGGGTGTTCGATACCTGGGGTGACGCGAGAGTGCCCTGCCTGCCGCCTCCAGACCCAAAAGAACGCTGACGACATCGTGCAGTGAAATGTCCTCTCGTGCCACCAGAGTGACACTGGCGCTGTCGTCCTCCGCTTTCCCGGATCGCCGCTCCAACCAGCTCCATCAGCTCGTGATCCGAGTTGGGCGGGGTTGGAACGGGCAGGCCCCCTCCAGGACGTCCTCTGGCCGCCAGCAGGTTGTCCAACTGGATGGCCATGTCCACCAGTTGAGTGAAGGACAACATGGTGTCCCGGCAGGCTAGCTCCCTTCGGACGTCCTCCCGTAGATGGCACCGGAAGTGGTCGATGAGGGAACGCTCGTTCCACCCGGACCCAGCTGCTAGAGTCCGGAACTCCAGGGCGAAGTCCTGCGCGGTCCTCGTCCCCTGCCTCAGGTGGACCAGCCGCTCGCCCGCCTCTCGACCCTCGGGTGGGTGATCGAAGACAGCCCGAAAGAGGCAAGCGAACTCCCCGTAGTTGTCCAACGCGGCTCCTCCTTCATTCCAGACCGCGTTGGCCCACTCCAGGGCTTTCCCCGAGAGGCAGGAGATGAGGGCGGGCACCTTCTCCCGCTTCGATGGGGCCGGGCTGATGCTGGAATAGTAGAGCTCCAGTTGGAGGAGGAATCCCTGGCAGAGAGCAGCTGTCCCGTCGAACTCCCGTGGTTAGGATATATGGATCCCTCTGGATGCTGGGGTGTGGGTAGCTGGATCCGGTCGCCCAGCTGGTCCCGACAAATCGGGTCCTCTCCTCTCCAGGCGTTGGACAACGTGGAGAACCCGATCCATCGCTTCTCCCAAGCTGGCTAGCATCGTCGAATGCTCCTGGACCCGTGCCACGACTCCAGGCATGCGCTCCTCTCCTGCTGACTCCATGTCGGGTGGGTGATTCTGTGATGGGTGATTTGAAGGAGTCAGGCGCAGGAGGGTAAATCACAGAATACAGCGTTTATTCCGGAATACAGTGTAACACAGAAATACGTCAAACAGTCCAGTGCGCAAAACAGTCGCACTGGAACTAAACAGGCACACAGGGAAAATATACCCCGGCAATACAAAATACACGGAGCTCAACCGAGCTACACTCTCCTCACAACAAACAATCACCCACAAGGACAAGGGGGCAGAGGGAACACTTATACACATACTAATGAGGGGATATGAACCAGGTGTGTGTAATAGACAAGACAAAACAAATGGAATGATGAGATGGGGAGCGGCAGTGGCTAGAAGGCCAGTGACGACAAATGCTGAAGCCTGCCCGAACCAGGAGAGGAGGCAGCTTCGGAGGAAGTTGTGACAGCCACAGATGTTTTGAGGGAGCGTGGAATTGGCATGCTGACTGCAGGAATGTCCACCAGAGCTGTTGCCAGATAATTGAATGTTAATTTCTCAACCATAAGCCACCTCCAACTTCATTTTAGAGAATTTGGCAGTATGTCTGACCTTCCTCACAACTGCAGACCACGTGTATGGTGTCATGTTTGCGGGTGGTTTGCTGATGTCAACGTTGTGAGCAGAGTGCCCCATGGTGGCGGTGTGGTTATGGTATGGGCAGGCATAAGCTACGGACAGTGAACACAATTGCATTCTATCGATGGCAATTTGAATGCACAGAGATACCGTGATGAGAGCCTGAGGCCCATTGTCGTGCCATTCATCCGCCGCTATCACCTCATGTTTCAGCATGATAATGGATGGCCCCAGAATGCTGGACAGATCACTGCATAATGCTGGCTAAACTCCAAGTGAGAATACGTCTCCCCAACGCCTGTAGAAGTCCAGTAAGAGGCATCTACACTGTACCCGGCTTGAGAAAGCTGCAGTGAGGGGCGAGTTCTGTCACTCTCACGCTGAAAGGCTGCAGGAGATTGAGCCTCTTCTAAGCTCAGAGGAACCCATGGACCAGAAGTGGGCATCTATCAGCTCATTGCTCTATCAGGCAGCGGCCCACTCCATTGGCTACAGAGGTAGTAAACATCAGGACTGGTTCGATGAGAACTCGGACACCATCACAACCTTACTGGACAATATGCACAAAGCGCACAGGGCTACTCTCAACAGCCTCACATCTGCTACCCTCCGCCAGCAATGGTGAGCATCACGAAAGGAAGTGTAAACAAACTTGCATACTCACCAGACATGTCACCCATTGAGCATGTTTGGGATGCTCTGGATCGACATGTACGACAGCGTGTTCCAGTTCCCGCCAATATCAAGCAACTTTGCACAGCCATTGAAGAGGAGTTGGACAACATTCCACAGGCCACAATCAACAGCCTGATCAACTCCATGTGTCGCGCTGCAAGAAGCATTTGGTGGTCACACCAGATACTGACTAGTTTTCTAATCCCCCTACTTAATTTTTTTATTTTTATCTGTGACTAACAGATGCATACGGTGCCTTGCAAAAGTATTCATCCCCCTTGGCGTTTTTCCTATTTTATTGCATTACAACCTGTAATTTTAAATGTATTTTTATTTGGATTTAATGTAATGTACATACACAAAATAGTCCAATTGTGAAATGAAAAAAATTGCTTATTTCAAAAAATTCGAAATAATAAATAAAGGAAAAGTAGTGCGTGCATATGTATTCACAACCTTTGCTATGAAGCCCCTAAATAAGATCTGGTGCAACCAATTACCTTCAGAAGACACATAATTAGTTAAATAAAGTCCACCTGTGTGCAATCTAAGTGTCACATGATCAGTCACATGATCTCAGTATATATACACCTGTTCTGAAAGGCCACAGAGTCTGCAACACCACTAAGCAAGGGGCACCACCAAGCAAGCGGCACCATGAAGACCAAGGAGCTCTCCAAACAGGTCAGGGACAAAGTTGTGGAGAAGTACAGATCAGGGTTGGGTTCTAAAAAAATATCAGAAACTTTGAACATCTCACGGAGCACCATTAAATCCATTATTAAAAAATGGAAAGAATATGGCACCACAACAAACCTGCCAAGAGAGGGCCGCCCACCAAAACCCATGGACCAGGCAAGGCAGGCATTAATCAGAGAGGCAACAAATAGACTAAAGATAACCCTGAAGGAGCTGCAAAACTCCACAGCGGAGATTGGAGTATCTGTCCATAGGACCACATTAAGCCGTACACTCCACAGAGCTGGGCTTTACGGAAGAGTGGCCAGAAAAAAGCCATTGCTTAAATAAATAAATAAGCAAACACGTTTGGTGTTCACCAAAAGCCATGTGGTACTCTGGTAGCATCATGCTGTGGGGATGTTTTTCATCGGCAGGGACTGGGAAACTGGTCAGAATTGAAAGAATGATGGATGGCGCTAAATACAGGGAAATTCTTGAGAGAAACCTGTTTCAGTCTTCCTGAGATTTGAGACTTGGACGCAGGTTCACCTTCCAGAAGGACAATGACCTTAAGCATACTGCTAAAGCAACACTCAAGTTGTTTAAGGGGAAACATTTAAATGTCTTGGAATGGCCTAGTCAAAGCCCAGACCTCAATCCAATTGAGAATCTGTGGTATGACTTAAAGATTGCTGTACACCAGTGGAACCCATCCAACTTGAAGGAGCTGGAGCAGTTTTGCCTTGAAGAATGGGCAAAAATCCCAGTGGCTAGATATGCCAAGCTTATAGAGACATACCCCAAGAGACTTGAAGCTGAAATTGCTGCAAAAGTTGGCTCTACAAAGTATTGACTTTGGGGGGCGGGGAGTGAATAGTTATGCATACTCAAGTTTTCTGTGTTTCACAATATAAAATATTTTGCATCTTCAAAGTGGTAGGCATGTTATGTAAATCAAATGATACAAACCCCCCCAAAAATCTATTTTAATTCCAGGTTGTAAGGCAACAAAATAGGAAAAATCCAAGGGGGGTGAATACTTTCGCAAGCCACTGTATCTGTATTCCCAGTAATGTGAAACCAAAGGGTTCTCCTATGGGGACAGCTGAAGAACCCTTTTAGGTTCTAGATAGCACTTTTTTTCTAAGAGTGCAGGTGTTGGGCTAGAGGATGGGCCTCGCCTTAAGAGCAGATTTGCATTTATGGGAGCCGATTGGAGCAGTATCATTAATGGATGGTATTTTGGGCTTTGTATTAATGAATCTGGCACATGGCACAGAACCCTGTGGGTGACATGCTGGATCCACTGTATGCCAGGGATATTAAAATCATTCTGGTTGGGTTTATTTATCCTCAGACAGACAGAGTTCCTGTAGTGAAGCATTGCAACTCACTGTGTGAATAACTGAATATTTCTAGCTGTTTACTCCTTTTTCCTTAACATTTTCCAAGGATGCATGATTTGATATATTTCAATAGTGCATTTGCATCAATTTCAACCATGCTCTGATTCTTCATGTCATTTTTTTTTATATATTGCTAGGGCCCCTTCCACAGAGTATGACACAGATGGAATGGGATTTCATATGAGCTGTGGATGTACGTATGCAAATGCTTGTGACTGTGTTCTGTAATGCAGGGTAATCTCTCTTCATTATGAGTGCGAAGGAATTGCAGTTTTGGCAGTTCGCTCTTCACTGGTTTGAAAAACGCATGTATGGATTTCTATCCGTCTGCCGTTCTCGTTAATGTATGTTATTTTGTTCTAATGTCGGAATAATATTTTTTTATGTGCAGCAACAAGCACTCTCGAATTAAACAGTTAGCTTTTCAAAGCAACTTAACAGACTGGAAGTCCATAATGGAGTACTTCATTATAGATTTTTTTAAATGTTCCTTTCAAGCTGAATAGAATAGAGGCTTCTTTGATATCCATCCTGAAAAACATGAGCATCTGGGAGATGCGGAGAAACAAAACACCATTGCAATTATTTGCCTTTGAATCTCCACTCATAAGCACTTTCTGTGAAAGTCAACAAAGTACAACCGAAGTTGACATGAGTTGTGTCTGGAGATTTCTTTGAGAGGGGACTTGAAACTGAACTGACCAGACACCCGGGTGTGAGTGTGCAGGGTGTGTCTTTGTGTGTGTGCATGTCTGCTTCTGCCTGTGTATGTGTGTGTGCGTGCATGTCTGTGCGAGTTTGTGTGCACATTTGTGTGTATGTGTGTCTATGTGTGTGTGTGTGCGCGAGGGTTATCTGGTTTGTTTGGATGGCGAACATAAAGCATTCAGCTACCAGCCCGTTACAAGGTGCCAGGGTAGATTGCTTTGGCATGGTGAGGCGTAATGCCTCTATTGGGCAAAATACATTTTGCGGATGTTAAGCCGCTGCGGCGTGTATGCCTGTGATAAGCTGATCATAAACGAAAGGATTTATAATACTGCATTAAGGAGCTGCATTTATTCATTCAACTATTATTCAGTATATAATGGTGAGGGGAAGATTTGAAGAAATACATTTTCGAAGGGATAGCAGCAGGATGTAGCATAAACAAGAGAGGGAATTAAATTACTCCGTTTTTTGTGTGTTTTTTTTGCTTGGAGTGGCATCATTTACTGAACTGATCAGAGATACGGGAGGAATAGAGACCTCAAATGATTCAGAATCAAAATCATATTTTCAGCAGACATACGAGCAGTGTAATATAATGATACATGTAAGGCTAAGCTGATATCGGTGCTCTTTCTTTCTCTCACTCCCTGAGGCTGTGTAAATGTGTTTTCACAAATGGAGGTAATGGTACTTACTGCATGTTTGTATGTTCTATCCATTGTTTCCTCACAGCCAATCACTTAACCCAGTTACTGCAATGCTGTATTACTTTATCTTAGTCAAAAGTAGAAATTTGGACTGGTTTGTACACCTTTGGTTTGCATTCAGATACATTATAAGGGCCTGTGGTAATGTCAGTTGATGGCAAAAACGAACACACTTCTCATAAGAAGTCCTGTTTAGGGTTGCAAAGCTACTGGTAGTTTACCAAAGTTACCAGAATCTTCAGTAATGTAGGTAATTAACAGACAATCTATGGCAATCAATCATAACTTTGGTAATTTATACTTCAATAACTTTTTTTAAATGTATTCATACAGTTGAAGTCGAAAGTTTACATACACCTTTGCCAAATACATTTAAGCTCAGTTTTTCACAATTCCTGACATTTAATCCTAGTAAAAATGTGCTGTCTTAGGTCAGTTAGGATCACCACTTTATTTTAAGAATGTGAAATGTCTGAATAATAGTAGAGAGAATGATTTATTTCAGCTTTTATTTCTTTCATCACATTCCCAGTGGGTCAGAAGTTTACATACACTCAATTAGTATTTGATAGCATTGCCTTTTAATTGTTTAACTTGGGTCAAACGTTTCGGGTAGCTTCCCACAATAAGCTGGGTGAATTTTAGCCCATTCCTCCTGACAGAGCTGGTGTAACTGAGTCAGGTTTGTAGGCCTCCTTGCTCGCACACACTTTTTCAGTTCTACCCACACATTTTCTATAGGATTGAGGTCAGGGCTTTGTGATGGCCACTCCAATACCTTGACTTTGTTGTCCTCAAGCCATTTTGCCACAACTTTGGAAGTATGCTTGGGGTCATTGTCCATTTGGAAGACCCATTTGCGACCAATCTTTAACTTCCTGACTGATGTCTTGAGATGTTGCTTCAATATATCCACATAATTTTCCTTCCTCATGATGCCATCTATTTTGTGAAGTGCACCAGTCCTTTCTGCAACAAAGCACCCCCGCAGCATGATGCTGCCACCCCCGTGCTTCACGGTTGGGATGGTGTTCTTCGGCTTGCAAGCTAGCCCCTTTTTCCTCCAAACATAACGATGGTCATTATGGGCAAACAGTTATTTTTGTTTCATCAGACCTGAGGACATTTCTCCAAAAAGTACAATCTTTGTCCCCATGTGCAGTTGGAAACCGTAGTCTAGCTTTTTTATGGCGGTATTGGAGCAGTGGTTTCTTCCTTGCTGAGCAGCCTTTCAGGTTATGTCGATATAGGACTCATTTTACTGTGGATATAGATACTTTTGTACCTGTTTCCTCCAGCATCTTCACAAGGTCCTTTGCTGTTGTTCTGGGATTGATTTGCACTTTTTGCACCAAAGTACGTTCATCTCTAGGAGACAGAACGCGTCTCCTTCCTGAGCGTGACGGCTGCGTGGTCCCATGGTGTTTATACTTGTGTACTATTGTTTGTACAGATGAACGTGGTATTTTCAGGCGTTTGGAAATTGCTCCCATTGATGAAACAGACTTGTGGAGGTCTACAAATTGTTTTGGCTGATTTCTTTTGATTTTCCCATGATGTCAAGCAAAGAGGCACTGAGTTAGAAGGTAGGCCTTGAAATACATCCACAGGTACACCTCCAATTGACTCAAAGTATGTAAATTAGCCTATCAGTAGCTTTTAAAGCCATGACATTATTTTCTGGAATTTTCCAAGCTGTTTAAAGGCACCGTCAACTTAGTGTATGTAAACTTCTGACCCACTGGAATTGTGAAACAGTGAATTATAAGTGAAATAATCTGTCTGTAAACAATTGTTGAAAAAATTACTTGTGTCATGCACAAAGTAGCTGTACTAACCGACTTGCCAAAACTATAGTTTGTTAACAAGAAATTTGTGGAGTGGTTGAAAAACAAGTTTTAATAACTCCAACCTAAGTGTATGTAAACTTCTGACTTCAACTGTATATAGTATATATTTTTTATATCTGTGTCCATACTATCCATGAGTTCTAGTAGATAGACCATATGGTTAAAGATAAAATAGCCTAATGAAAGAGACATCCAATCAACAATGGCATTATTTTCTATTAACTCTGCAACTCTTCCAACTATTGCATTTTTTTCACAACTGACACCAGTTTGACACCACAACATTGACAACAAATACATATTGACATAGTAAAATAAATAAAAGTGTGAAAAGAAAAACTCATATTAAACACCAATGGCATTCACTGAATTGATGGTTTGTATGTTAGGATCATGTTTTACAGCTTTGTCATGAAATGTTTTCTTTGAAAATATCTTATTTAATTATTTTATATATGTTACATGTGATAAGCCCACACAGAGGGCCAGAGATAATTACAGACACCTGTAAGAATCTGAAGTACCCAAAAGGGCCACTAGATGTATTGTGATAGAGTACATAATATCCAAGATTCTGGTAGTTTAATGATAAACTTCTAAAGTTTCAAGTAATATACTCTCCCTTTGCAACCCTTGTCCTGTCACCATAATCTTCAGACTTTTGAGACTAGAAAAAAGATAGCATTTGCGGCCAGGACGAGATCTTGCGAATGCCCTGGAAAAGGAATAAAAAAATTATAATTCTGTTTGTTTCTGACAATGTTCTGTGTAGAAATCGAGGACACTCCTCCATACATGAAAGCCTACGACTTTTTATTTGTATTATGTGGGATTAGGTTTGGGCGGTATCCAGATTTTCGTACCTTCATACCGTTCCTGTATCATACCGGGGTATACGATATTACCGGCAGTGCATACAAGTGGCGCTATTTCTTTCCAAACAGCTTTTTTTTAACACACAAAACAATTTATGCAGCAGGGATCTTGATCCAGGAGGGGATTGATTGTCTTTGCTGTAACCAAGAAGCTTGATCTTGCAAGCTAGCCACTTAGTGTGTGCCACGCTAGTGTTAGCAAGGACTACAGTGACCCACTCATACTGCTAATGCTGATATTATGCAAAACTCCAGATTTCTAACTGAGTCCCTGTGACAGGCTAATTGCCTTGACAGTTCTTGTTAGAGATGTTTTATGGGTGTGCAGCGGAGGCTCCCAGAGTCTGGCCCACGTGAATCCATGCCAGGCAGCCTGCCTGGCGGAGGGGGACAGGGAGGGGAGGGGGTCAGGGGCAACTCCCTGGAGGTGGTGTCTGGGGCTGGGATCGGCAGAGGTCATTAGAATGGTCAGCAGCTGGTGGGACGTTGGCATGCTGTCAGGTCCTCGTGTCCCCCTGATCCCGCCGCTGCCCGGTGCATGTAGATGAGGTAAGCCGCACAGCAGTGTGACAGAGGCTCTGTCATTAGAGGGGAGGTCAGAGAGCTATAATCACTTACATCTTAAAAAGGCTGCTTCCTGACAGCCGCACCACAGGTAGTCATACATCATATGGGACTGGCTAGAGCTGTTGATGTCTGTTTACCCTCCCTCCCTCACTGTCTCTGGCCATTGAGTGAATCCATGCAGCACTATTGCAGTGTAGTTATCTGCTTATAATGGAAGAGATGGAGTATTTTTTACATGATAGATGTGTGAACTTGTATTATGGATGGCTATTATTTATTTAGCTGAATGTTAGGATAGAAAACAGCACTTGAACCAGACTATTATTTTAGGGATACTATGGTTGGTGCATGTGCCTTTGTCTTAATGTGTTTATTTTATTTTATTTTTTATCATGTGTTGGTCATTGTTGCGTGTTCTGTCATTATAAGTCATTGATGATGCATGCTGTGATTAAACAATTTCCCAAGTTGGGATTAATAAAGTAATACTCTACTCTACTCTCTACTCTCTTAAAATACATGTTTCAACTGGGATCCTGGCTGATCAGGTTATATCAGCCAGACTAACCCCATTATAAATGATGTCTCACCAGGTTTGGTTTTACACCAACCACCACTGTGATGAAAGCATCCATGTGGCCTGTCAATAAAACATACACAGGGTTCTTCTTGCAGTTTGACTACCGATGGGTCTTCTCTCTAGCATGTTTGTTCAAGGGTACATCCATTTGAATTCAATCATTTTTTGACAGCATCCCTTTTAATTTAAACAAAACTTTTCGTACATGTTTTCCCATAGAAGAAGTGGTCAGAAAGTGACTTTTTGGACCTGAATGCCAAAACATTCAGGGGATAAAGTTGTTCAAAGTTGGCCCATTTTGCATACCCCACCATACCATAAGATATCCGTCTTCATCACTGGAAAAGTTAAATGGTTGAGTTTGACATAATTTGAAAGCTTACAAACAGTGTAGCTAAACTATTTTAGTATTTCTTGAACATTTCACACCACCCTATTTCACGGCATCTGAGGGTTTTGTATTGTGCCTGCCATCGGTTGAGACACAACATGCTATTGAATAAAGGGTGGGTGTCATTTCATTCATAGAAATATAATTCATAGAACAGACCTATCCCTTTAGACCACAGCAATTTAGCTGGTACTCCATTGAAATGTAAATTGAATTTACATTTTAACTTCTAATTACTACCACAAAGATGACCGCCGGTCCACCCACCGTCTAATGTCAACTTAAATGGTCATGTCAATATTTCTATGATTTCAATAGGTTTCCTATGGAGAATTGACAGTATAATTTAAAACAACAGATGTTCCCATTCTTTGTAGTACCATTTGAGAGTTGAAATGTCTATTTTATTCCCATTTTAGTACATTTATCAGCCAAAACATGACACCCCACCCTGTATTCAAGAGCATGTTGTGTCTCAACCGATGGCAGGCACAACACACAAACCTTAGGGTCTAAGCTTCATGCGAATATGAAATATGTTTACACATTTCAGATAAATGATGCTAAAGGTTAAAAAATGACTGTTTTTTTTATTTATAAAAAAAAATCTAGAAATAATAAAATAGTTTGACAACCCTGGTTGTAAGCTTTTACAAACAAGGTTGTCAACCGTTTATATTTTCCAGTAATGAAGACATTGATGTCTCATGGTATGGTGGGGTATGCCAAATTGATCAACTTTGAGCATCTTTATCTCTTGAATGAGCACTTCTACAATGGGCAAATATGTATGGAAGGTTTCGTTCAAATCAAAAGGGGTGCTGTCAAAAAGTGATTGAATTCAAATGGATTTACCCTCAACTAAATGGTGTTGATGTTGAGAAAGGTTGTGTATGTGTGTGCTCGTGGGTCTGTGTATCTCTGTGTGTACCTGTGTGTATTCCTCCTCTGTATCATCATTCACAGGTGTTCATTCAAAACACGCTTTGTTTTCTTACCTCCCTGTGTCTCCCCTGACTGGCTAGGATAGGATAATTGGTATCTGAGAGACTGTGTGTTTTCTCCTCCAACATGGCGAACAAAATCTACAACCCACTACGGCTGCTGTCTAACAAGGGGTGCACGTGAATGCTGCTCTGTCTCAGCCTGTAGATATTAATAATGGGTTGGTGGGCTGCGAAGCGAGACTGTGCCACTTCTGAGGAGCCACTGTTTATTAATTGTGACCTCTCGCTTCCAGGGGTTCACGCCTGATAATGTATGACATAAATTATGGAAGATGTCATCCATTTTGTTTTCAGAACACATCAGGGGATGTCACCAATGCCCCAGGGTTCCATAGAAGCATGCTTTCCACTGTGCTCAGAGGACACTTTCGGTATTGCAGTTAACTGAAGTCGAGACCAAAAAGACAATTCTCATAGACATCCCCATTGGGAAGTCTAATTAGAAAAATCCCTAAAAAGACACTTTCGTTATCACCTTTGTGCCAAAAATATCTATTGAATTATTCAAGTATTTTTTTCCTCCATCACTCACAGCCGAAGATATTAACATTTTAGATTCATCCAATGTCTGTCATATTTCTGGATAACGTGATGACGTCGTCGCTGCTCGCGCTACTCCAGTGTGCACTGAATGCTAGTCATTATCGGCTCTGTAAAGCAGATGGCAACCACGACGACCGTGAGTAGATTACGCTGAAAAAATGTCCGTCAATCTTAGACGCTGTCTCTATTTCATACAGTATATAGCTCAATGGATGTCACCGAAAGATGGCAATAGCCTCTCTCTTTAAATGGTCTAATGTGATTCGGGTCACCTCTGTGACACAGGGATTTAAAACGAGACCCCCTTCTCTCATCAATAGCCATCCATTGTGTTATAAACATTACCGAGACTAACAACATTGTTAGTTCCCTTGCGTCCCCTCTGTTCTCCTCCAGGGCTGTTTCTCCATGAGAATGGGTATATTAGACAGCACCAGCGTGGTTTGATGAAGAACATAGCTGTCTATCTAACTGGTGGACAGATAAGTGATTGTCAATTATACCCACTGGGAAGCGTAAAGAAGGCTGCTCATTTAATAAATTCCTCACAAACACAGCGATTAATTTACTTATTATAGATTGTTTCCTGCTGAAATTATGCTTCATTGTGAGTGGCGCCTAAACTCTATAGTCACTGTTATGTTCTCAGATGTTTCACTTTGACGAAAAAGACAAAAACAACATTCAAGGAATCAGTGGAAGGATATGAGGTCAAATAGAACACAAGCTGATTGCAGATGTATAAAAGTTGTCCTGGCCAATCACAGTGACAGTATGCTGCTGTACTTATTTAGCATGTTATGGATTGATTGATGGATTGAGGCATTTGTTTGGTTGTTAAACCTTAAGTCTAAAGTGGGTGTGGGGGAGGGGGGATTCTACTAAGCTAACATATGGAATTGTTTTATGATGGTGAAACCAAGGATCATTTAGTTATTTGATTTGGAATTTTAGGACCCCTTTAGGTATTTACATTTTTTTGGGGATGAAACACTGAACATTGAATTTGGCCTTGCTTCCCACAGTTGTGTCAAGTTGGCTGGATGTCCTTTGGGTGGTGGAACATTATTGAAACACACAGGAAACTGTTGAGCGTGAATAACCCAGCAGCATTGCAGTTCTTGACATACTCAAACTGGTGCGCCTAGCACCTACTACCAGTAATCCTTCTACCCCCCACTCCCCCACCCCCCCATTAAAAAAAGGGAGTGGTTGTCCCACTGTAAGTCACTCTGGATAAGAGCGTCTGCTAAATGACTTGAATGTAAAAATACCAAATACTTTGTCTCGCCCATTCACCCTTTGAATGGCACACATAGACAATCCATGTCTCTATTGTCTCAAGGCTCGAAAATGATTATTTGACCTGTCTCCTCCATTTCTTCTACACTGATTGAAGTGGATTTAACAGCCAACATCAATATGGGATCATAACTTTCACCTGGTATCACCTTGTCAGTCTGTCATGGAAAGAGCTTTGTACACTCAGTACTTCCATTCACTACCAGGCAACCTACAGACAAGTCTTTTGAGGCTTGTGGGTGTCCTAGAGCAAAACGGAGAACACCATCATGTTTGTGAGAGTATCATCTTTCCAAAGAGTGGTCATATTAGTTTGGACGCCATAGACGTTTTCGTGAGAAGACCAATTTTCTTGATGTCTCATGGTCTGACAAAAACCACTGCATCTCAGCCACCTTCTACCACAGATGCGGAAGGCTTTCCACTGGTGGATGTGGTAGATTGAGACTCCTGCTGAAATTGCACCAAAAAATGCTAATTAGATTTCCACGGGCGCGCGGACACCGACTCTAGGGGGAGAAACACAGGCTATTTTGGGATCCCTGTCTCCTCAGTGGTCCACAGTGGTGGATGGCCAGGGGATTGTACATTATCCCAGCTGTTGTTGGTCCCTGTGGACTTTCTCCCTCTCTCTGTCTGTGTGTGGTGGACATTGCTCCAGGCTACAAACACCAGACATGGATGACAGTAAATCTACAGAAAAAGCCTGTCAGGAAGAAATGGGATTTCACATACACACACACGCGCTCCGGCTCAGTGCCCCTGCTTCCTCAGTAGCTCCTGATATGAGCCACACTGTCTGGTAGGGTAGTGTGGTCTGGTGTGGTAGCCTCTGCCTAGGTGTCTGGCATTTTTGACAGGCCAGGCACTCTCTCTCCTCCCCCACTGGGGCCTCACCTGCCAGGCAGCGATGGGGAAGGAGCGGGGGGGGGGCGGCATCTGGATGTCCGCTCCCTTGTCCCCACTGCTTCTAATCCCTGTCTGATTACAGCGGATGGCATGGCGGTAGTGGCTGTACGATTGATCTCTCGTTATCTGAGGGGATGCGCTGGTGATTGATGAGCGCATGCAAGAGGTGCCTGCTCTACTGCCCTGGCTCTTATCTGGCTGCCCCCGGAAATGCAGCCAGAGCCTCAGCCTGAGCCTTAGCGTGTGGCAGAAGGGGCAGAGGGGAGGATGATGGACTGCCTGCCTGGTGCCCCCCTCTTCCCCTGTCTCTGGATTAGGCTGGAGCTGTGTTTGGGGCTGGAGGATAGAGGATAGAGCTGGACCAACCAGGCTGGTGGGCAGGGAAACAGCCACAGAGGCAGGGGGTAGGCAGGGAGGCAGGCTCTACATGCTCTGCAGCTATGTCTGCTCATAAAAGGCAGACCCTCCAGCCACAGATCGGTTCCCTGTGCTACACAAGCACAATTTGCACTGGCTAATTACTGTTAATGGATCATCTGATGAATGTGAAATCAAAATTGGGGAAGGACAGACAGACTGTCTCTCCAAATGATATACGGTTGGCACATTACGTTGGCAAGTTGTGCTAACTGGAGACAGGGTGATTGAGAGAACAGAACATGACAACAGCTCCATAATGAAGTGGTGCTACATTCCCTCATTATGAGAAGAGGAGGGTAAAGAGTGCCAGGAGTGGACCACACCTGTCCAGCAATACCCCTCTGAGTGTCACAGCTGCAGGACTGTGGGATCTAGTCTCTGAATCCAGCATCTCTGTCCAGCTCTATAGAATAAATAGGAAGGGGGTTGAATTAAAAAAGACTGGTTACTCAATTGTATACTTAGAGAGCAGATATTTTGAAATTAACACATAACTACAGACAGATGACATGACATTAGGACATTCCACACTCATCTTTAAATTAGTCTCTCTCTCTCTCTCTCAATTCAATTCAATTTCTCTTTCTCTCTCTCATGTCTTTGTTTGTTTTTTCATTTTTCTCTCCCCCACACTATCCAGCTTTTTTCTCTCTCTCCCTCTCTCGGTTCCTTTGTCTGTGATCTAGCAGAAAGAGCACTGCAGTAACTATTAGCTGAAGGGTATTTCTGAATATGAAATGCATCTGAATCAATGTGCATGCCTAGTCTGCAGTATGCAAAACCCCATTCCCTTTGTCTGCGTATCGATACACACATGCACAGATGTGTGTGAGTGCACAAAAGAAACCTGAATAGTATTTTTAAGGCTAAAGAAGCACTGACGTACTCAGAACACCTGTGACAATTGTACTGTAGTTATACTGCTTCAAGCTCAACTAGAGTGTTTTCCACAAGCTCAACTAGAGTGTTTTCCATGTCTGGATGCTAAAGGAGCCTGAGGATTTGACTGTCGAGCATTTTTTTTTAACACTATTTGTATCTTCAACTTGTGTCAAGTGATGGTTCAGCCCACAGTTTTGTATCTTCTCCTCTCATCATGGGCTCCCAAGTGGCGCAGTGGTCTAAGGCACTGCATCTCAGTGCTTGAGGCGTCACTACAGACCCCTTGGTTAGATTCCAGGCTGTATCACAACCGGCCGTGATTGGGAGTCCCATAGGGCGGCGCACAATTGGCCCAGCGTCGTCTGGGTTTGGCCGTAGTAGGCCGTCATTGTAAATAAGAATTTGTTCTTAACTGACTTGCCTAGTTAAATAAAGGTTTAAAAAAAAAACTGATGCTTGAGAGGCAACATTAATTTACTTCCATCTCTTTCACATGGTCTTAGTGTACCTTCAAGCAGTGACCTTGAATGTAAGTGCACATCCACCTCCTCAAACTCATGTTGAACTAGAGTACATTAATACAGCATTGTACTCTTCTAAGTCCCCAGCTTTATGTGTTGCTTTAATCCAGAGACAAGGGAGTTCTCAGGACTCCTGTATTAATTATTTCTCCTTTTCTCTTTGAACTTCACAGACAAAGCAATTCATGCAAATTTCTTGCACGGATTGCAGATATGCTGGGAAGATCCAGACAGCAGGAATCTGATTATTTGTCCCACCATCCTTGGTGTGAGAAATAATACAAACTGTGTGTGTGTTTGTGTGTGAGAGAGGGGAGGTGAGAGAAAACAGAGAAATGATTGGTGATGGAGCATTGTATTCCACAGTTCATTAGCAGGAGAACACATTATTTACCCAATATTACAGTGAGACATAATGCTTGTACTGATGCGAAATGATGATGTCTTATTTCAGTGATGATAAACAGCCACTCCCTCTCCCAGTCCACTCACAGACTATCCAAATCAATCATATTGCAGCTCCCAAGCTGACCGTGGATCAATTACAGTTTCAGCAGGACAATCTTTCTTCCCTTGATTTTATTCTCTCTCCATTCCTCTCTATCACTTTCTGTTCTTAGGGCTTCAGCTGCGCGGGCCTGGGGATGATGCTCAGTCATACACAATAAAGCCCCTTTTTCCTGCTCCATCTCCCACAGCTCTGGAACTGAGTAAATCTGTCCGCCGCATTCGTTTATTTAAAGGAGTCCGGCTGGACTCCACACTCTCTCTCTCTCCTCAGTGGTGTGGTACGGTACACAGTACGTGTGTATGTTGTGTGGTAGAGCCTACGCTGAGCCGCGCTGTGCTCCCAGTATTGATCCAAGGTAATGAGCACAGATAGAGCATGGGGCCTAACCCTAACCCAGCACACATCGGCTCAGGGAGATGAATGGGAGATGAATTGACTGAGACAATACAAATAATTTGGGACTGTAGGACAACATCAAGATTGATGGTTGCTTTGGCTGCGTAGTGAAATAGCTCCAACTTTTAGTAGTGCGGGTTCGACTGCTCCCAGGGAGGCGATTGGATGTAGGGAAAGTAGTGTAAAATGCATGACAGTGAGAGAGACGGGAGGGAGTGAGAAAGATTAAAGAAGATAGAGAGAAGGGCAGGGAGTAAAAGCGAGATGGAGTTAAGGAGAGAAAGAGCAGAGGGGAGAATGCCGCTCGCATGAAGAGAAGGATACAATAAGGAGGACTGATTCACCTATAGAGGGCAGGCTGATCTACGGCTCTAATATATTTTATCCCTTGTTTAAAATTGATTACATTAGTTATACATTATGGATTATATACTAGAACTGTAAATTACTTTTGGAATAAAGAAATATGTGAACACTGACATCTACCTTGGCTCTTGGATTGATCTTCTAACAGGAACGTCAGTTTAGAAGTAATCATTTTAACCCATATTTTGTGAAGAACAGTACTGTAGATGCTGACTTATATTCTAATTTCAATTAATTATGTACACAAATAAACATTGTTAGATACTATACTTACATATAGGTTGTGTAGTGACCGAAGACAGAAGATGACCTTCAGAATATGTTGAATATTGTTGATTTATGGTGTACTAAATGGAGACTAGCGATAAATCAAGAGAAGACCCAGATTGTTCATTTCAGAAAGAAGGGAGTGCAGAGAAGTGCACAAAACTTTTGTTTTGGTACAACCCCATTATTCTACACTGGGCTCTATAAATACTGTACCTTGGTTTCACTCTGGATGAAAACATGATGTTTGAAGATGGCATTGGATAACTGGCAGATTCTGCAGGTAGAACCTTGGGGTCAGTGTTAAACAAAAGGAAAATATGTAAGGATCTTGGTTACTGTGCTTATTGTCAGCTGTATAAATCCTGTGTGTGTCTAGTGATGGACTATGCTGCTGTGGTATGGGGATCCAAAGTGCGTAATAATTGTATCAATGTTCAAAACAGAGAAATCCGCTGCTTTCTTGGTGTGCACAAACTGACTCCAAACCTGTCCATGTGTGGAGATATGGGTTGGGAACCATGTTAGACAAAAAGGTGACATGGTATGTCTATGGAACAGATTGATAAATATGCCAGAACACAGAATCACAAAAAAAGTGTTAGACTGGGACCTTACTCATACAGTGGGGAAAAAAAGTATTTAGTCAGCCACCAATTGTGCAAGTTCTCCCACTTAAAAAGATGAGAGAGGCCTGTAATATTCATCATAGGTACATGTCAACCATGACAGACAAATTGAGAGAGAAAAAATCCAGAAAATCACATTGTAGGATTTTTAATGAATTTATTTGCAAATTATGGTGGAAAATAAGTATTTGGTCACCTACAAACAAGCAAGATTTCTGGCTCTCACAGACCTGTAACTTCTTCTTTAAGAGGCTCCTCTGTCCTCCACTCGTTACCTGTATTAATGGCACCTGTTTGAACTTGTTATCAGTATAAAAGACACCTGTTCACAACCTCAAACAGTCACACTCCAAACTCCACTATGGCCAAGACCAAAGAGCTGTCAAAGGACACCAGAAACAAAATTGTAGACCTGCACCAGGCTGGGAAGACTGAATCTGCAATAGGTAAGCAGCTTGGTTCGAAGAAATCAACTGTGGGAGCAATTATTAGGAAATGGAAGACATACAAGACCACTGATAATCTCCCTCGATCTGGGGCTCCACGCAAGATCTCACCCTGTGGGGTCAAAATGATCACAAGAACGGTGAGCAAAAATCCCAGAACCACACGGGGGGACCTAGTGAATGACCTGCAGAGAGTTGGGACCAAAGAAACAAAGCCTACCATCAGTAACACACTACGCCGCCAGGGACTCAAATCCTGCAGTGCCAGACGTGTCCCCCTGCTTAAGCCAGTACATGTCCAGGCCCGTCTGAAGTTTGCTAGAGTGCATTTGGATGATCCAGAAGAGGATTGGGAGAATGTCATATGGTCAGATGAAACCAAAATAGAACTTTTTGGTAAAAACTCAACTCGTCGTGTTTGGAGGACAAAGAATGCTGAGTTGCATCCAAAGAACACCATACCTACTGTGAAGCATGGGGGTGGAAACATCATGCTTTGGGGCTGTTTTTCTGCAAAGGGACCAGGACGACTGATCCGTGTAAAGGAAAGAATGAATGGGGCCATGTTTCGTGAGATTTTGAGTGAAAACCTCCATCCATCAGCAAGGGCATTGAAGATGAAACGTGGCTGGGTCTTTCAGTATGACAATGATCCCAAACACACCGCCCGGGCAACGAAGGAGTGGCTTCGTAAGAAGCATTTCAACGTCCTGGAGTGGCCTAGCCAGTCTCCAGATCTCAACCCCATAGAAAATCTTTGGAGGGAGTTGAAAGTCCGTGTTGCCCAGCCCCAAAACATCACTGCTCTAGAGGAGATCTGCATGGAGGAATGGGCCAAAATACCAGCAACAGTGTGTGAAAACGTTTGACCTGTGTCATTGCCAACAAAGGGTATACAACAAAGTATTGAGAAACTTTTGTTATTGACCAAATACTTATTTTCCACCATAATTTGCAAATAAATTCATAAAAAATCCTACAATGTGATTTTCTGGATTTTCTTTTCTCATTTTGTCTGTCATAGTTGACGTGTACCTATGATGAAAATTACAGGCCTCTCTCATCTTTTTAAGTGGGAGAACTTGCACAATTGGTGGCTGACTAAATACTTTTTTTCCCCACTGTAACTATCCATGGGCTAGAGAATTGTTATACATTCTTGTGAAACAAATTACCATGTGGTGTTAACCAAACCAAGGACAAGCTTTTTCTGATCCACAAGGAAATATGGGCAGTTGATGTTTAGTTGAAACCTAAACTTAGAACGTACACTCTCATCAAAGAGAACTACACCCCTGAACCATATGTCCGCCTGGACCTAACAAAAAGCCAAAGGTCAGTTTGTGCACAACTCAGATCCGGGATCCTCCCTCTGGCTATAGAGATGGGTAGATTTAACAGAGTGCCTGAAGAGGAGAGAATTTGCTTAATGTGGGTTCTTCGGGAAATTGAAAATGAAATTCATTTGGTGTTTTATTGCACTTTGTATGGTGATCTTAGACACGTAATTTTTTTGTAAACAATTTGGTGATAACCCTAAAGTATTCTGGTTATGGGATGAGCAGAGGCTTACATTTTGTTTCAAACAGGGCATGTTTGGGATTGCTCAGTTTATTCACAATGCCTGGAGGAGAAGGAGAAATGTACTGTTTGTGTAGTGTGGCTAGATGGTAGCTCTATTGTTCATGATTATTGTATGCGCAAATTTGTTAAACTTTATTTTGTTTTGTAGTTTCTTCTAAGCCCATGGGGTTGGGCACCAAAAGTATTGGGACAGTGACATGTTTTCTTTGGGCTCTGTACTCAAGCACTTTATATTTGAAATGATACAATTACTATGAGGTTAAATTGCAGACTGTCAGCTTTAATTTGAGGGTATTTTCATCCATATTGGGTAAACCGTTTAGAAATTACAGCACTTTTGTACATAGTTTCCCCATTTTAGGGGACCAAAAGTATTGGGACAAATTCAGTTATATGTGTACTAAAGTAGTAAAAGTTAAGTATTTGGTCCCATATTCATAGCACGAAATGACTACATCAAGCTTGTGACTCTACAAATTTGTTGGATGCATTTGCTGTTTGTTTTGGTTGTGTTTCAGATTATTTTGTGCCCAATAGAAATGAATGGTAAATAATGTATTGTGTCATTTTGGAGTCACTTTTATTGTAAATTTGATTTGAGTATGTTTCTAAACACTTACATTTACATTTTACATTTTAGTCATTTAGCAGACGCTCTTATCCAGAGCGACTTACAGTTAGTGAGTGCATAAATTTTTTATTTTTCATACTGGCCCCCCGTGGGAATCAAACCCACAACCCTGGCGTTGCAAACGCCATGCTCTACCAACTGAGCTACATCCCTGCTGGCCATTCCCTCCCCTACCCTGGACGACGCTGGGCCAATTGTGCGCCGCCCCATGGGTCTCCCGGTCACGGCCAGCTACGACAGAGCCTGGATTCGAACCAGGATCTCTAGTGGTACAGCTAGCACTGCGATGAAGTGCCTTAGACCACTGCGCCACTCGGGAGATAGTGCATGCTACCATGATTACGGATAATCCTGAATGAATCGTGAATAATGAATTGTGAGAACGTTACAGACGCACAAATATTATACCTCCCCAAAAATGCTAACACCACTGTTATTGTAACGGTGAGAGGTTAGCATGTCTTATGGGTGTGATATTTGTGCATCTGTAACTTTCTCACGATTCATTATTCACGATTAATTCAGGATTATCCGTAATAAAGGTAGCATCCACATTAATGTAGAAGTGTTTAGAAACATATTCTTATTTAGAATAAAAATGACTCCAAAATGACACAACGCATTATTTATCATTAATTTCAACTCAAAATTAGGAAGGTGTTCCTACTAATATTGAGTTGCACCCCCTATTGCCCTCAGAACAGCCTCAATTTGTCGGGGCATGGACTGTGTCGAAAGAGTTCCACCTGGATGCTAGCCCATGTTGACTCCAATGCTTCCCACATGTTAGCTGGATGTGGACCATTGTTGATAAAAACTGAAAACTGTTGAGCATGAAAAACCCAGCAGTGTTACAGTTCTTGACACACTCAAACCGTTGCGCCTGGCACCTACTACCATACCCCATTCAAAGGCACTTAAATATTTTGTCTTGCCCATTCACCTTCTGTGGGGCACACATACAGTGCATTCGGAAAGTATTCAGACCCCTTCCCTTATTCTACATTTTGTTATGTTACAGCCTTATTCTAAAATGTATTAAATTAATGTTTTTCCTCATCAATCTACACACAATACTCCATAATGACTAAGCGAAAACTGGTGTTTGGAAATTCAAACACTTTGCTATGAGACTCGAAGTTGAGCTCAGGTGCATCCTGTTTCAATTAATCATCCTTGAGATGTTTCTAAAACTTGATTGGAGTCAACCTGTTGTAAATTCAATTGATTGGACATGATTTGGAAAGGCACACACCTGTCTATATAAGGTCCTACAGTTGAAGGTGCATGTCAGAGAAAAAACCAAGCCATGAGGTCGAAGGAATTGTCCGTAGAGCTCTGAAACAGGATTGTGTCGAGGCACACATCTGGGGAAGGTCCCCAAGAACACAGTGGCCTCCTGGCCAAACTGAGCAATCTGGGGAGAAGGGCCTTGGTCAGGGAGGTGACCAAGAACCCGATGGTCACTCTAACAGAGCTCTAGAGTTCCTCTGTGGAGATGGGAGAACCTTCCAGAAGGACAACCATCTCTGCAGCACTCCACCAATCAGGCCTTTATGGTAGAGTGGCCAGACTGAAGCCAGTCATCAGTAAAAGCCATATGACAGTCCATTTGGAGTTTTCCAAAAGGCACCTAAAGACTCAGACCATGAGAAACAAGATTCTCTGGTCTGATGAAACCAAGATTGAACTCTTTGACCTGAATGCCAAGTGTCACGTCTGGAAGAAACCTGGCACCATCCCTACGGTAAAGCATGGTGATGGCAGCATCATGCTGTGGGGATGTTTTTCAGCAGCAGGGACTGGGAGACTAGTCAGGATTGAGGCAAAGATGAACAGAGCAAAGTACAGATAGATCCTGGAAGAAAACCTGCTCCCGAGCACTCAGGACCTCAGACTGGGGCAAAGGTTCACCTTCCAACAGGACAACGACCCTAAGCACACAGCCAAGACAACGCAGGAGTGGCTTCGGGACAAGTCTCTGAATGTCCTTGAGTGGCCCAGCCAGAGCCCGGACTTGAACCCGATCGAACATCTCTGGAGAGAACTGAACATAGCTGTGCAGCAACACTCCCCATCCAATCTGACAGAGCTTGAGAGGATATGCAGAGAAGAATGGGAGAAACTCCCCAAATACAGGTGTGCCAAGCTTGTAGCGTCATACCCAAGAAGACTTGAGGCTGTAATCGCTGCCAAAGGTGCTTCAACAAAGTACTGAGTAAAGGGTCTGAATACTTATGTAAATGTGATATTTAAATTTTTTATAAATTAGCAAAGATTTCTAAAACCTGTTTTTGCTTGGTCATGAGGGGAAAAACTATTTAATCAATTTTAGAATTACTCTGTAACGTAACAAAATGTGGAAAAAGTCAAGGGGTCTGAATACTTTCCGAATGCACTGTGTATATATAGTACCTGTCAAGAGTTTGGACACTCATACTCATTCAAGGGTTGTTCTTTATTTTTTTACTATTTTCTACATTGTAGAATAATAGTGAAGACATCAAAACTATGAAATAACACATATGGAATCATGTAGTAACCAAAAAATTGTTAAACAAATCAAAATATATTTTATATTGCAGATTCTTCAAATAGCCACCCTTTGCCTTGATGACAGCTTTGCACACTCTTGGCATTCTCTCAACCAGCTTCACGAGGTAGTCACATGGAATGTATTTCAATTAACAGGTGTGCCTTTTTAAAAGTTAATTTGTGGAATTTATTTATTTCTTGAGCCCATCTGTTGTGTTGTAAACAGAAGATAGCCTTATTTGGTAAAAGACCAAGTCCATATTATGGCAAGAACAGCTCAAATAAGCAAAGAGAAGCAACAGTCCATCATTACTTTAAGACATGAAGGTCAGTCAATACGGAAAATTATACATGATTCCATATGTGTTATTTCATAGTTTTGATGTCTTCACTATTATTCTACAATGTAAAACATAGTAAAAATAAAGAAAAACCCTTGAATGAGTAGGTGTGTCCAAACTTTTGACTGGTAGTGCATATATATAAAAAATTTACATTAATAAATAATCTCTTACAGAAATACATAAAACCATATGTTGCAATTCAGGAGCTTTCATGTTTAAAACATTTTGTAGTCATGAATATTTGGATCCCTCCTAATCACATGGTATGTTGTGAAAAGCACTGTAGGTGAAGTGATCACGCCTCAGCAGTTTTAGGTATTTTCAAACCATCATCCAAACTAAGTTTTGTTAATGTTGATATTGATAGTTGTCTCTGTCAACCAAGCCTATCAACCCCTCATTAGTAAAGTAGTAATTAAAATCAGCTCCGCTTGTTTCAACCTGTACCTGTGATGCTGCCTTCTTCATTTGTAATCCTGTTCAGCTCATCTCAAAGCCTGTATGTGTGTTGAGATACCTGTAGTCCACGAGCTCAGGCAGGAGAAGCATGTATACAAACTTCAAACTTTTGGTATGTAGCTGGATGGCATCTTTAAGTGTGTAATCTGACAGCTCCCCATGGGCCAGCTAGTAAGAGAGAGTGTAGCGTGGCCCTACATTATTAATAACTCTCTCACATCCACACAGGGCCTTGATCATCCAGCTAATAATGCTGATATATTCCCAAAAGTCGTATATTAAACATGATTATTAAAATGATTCATGTGACACAGGGAGATGTTACGTTAGTTTCAGGCATACAGTACAGTATGCTAGTGTTTGGTTTGTTTGGTTTATTCGGATCCCCCTTAGCTTTTGCCGCAACAGCAGCTATTCGTCCTGGGGTTCAGTTGCACTCTGCTGTAGTGCAAGAAGATGTTCTTCTTTTTCTCCCAGGATCAGGGTTGTCTGAAGTGTCTTGATTGTGTTCACAGGGTTTAACGCCAAGAGCCAATTACATAGGTTGTTATTGGAAGAAGACACGTGACATGCTTTTGTGGTAGAAACAGTGAATTGTATTCTCATCCACTCAGACAATCCCTGCGTAGTTTTTCTGCTCCACTATGATAGCATATCCAGATCTTTTAGAGCCTTTTCCCAATTCATCGATTAGTGAAACAGGCTTTGTTAAACACAGGGGTCGTGGTGGGCTTCCTAATGAAAGAAGATCGCATTGGTCTGTGGGCTGTGTTACTTGCGGTGTGAAAATAATATAAATTGTGCTGTGTAGAAAGGGAGACAGAGGTAGCGGCCCAGAGTGAACTCTAGATTTATAGTAATAATCTGTGGAAGGTAAGAGATATGCGCTGCAGATAGCTGGGCCAGATGGCTGAGGAGTCCCTGCTAATGTATTAATGTATTAGCAAGGAGAGGAGAGGAAAGGAGAGGAGAGAGGAGCCTGGATCAGTAAAACAACAGTTCTCTCTCCTGAGTAAGAAGCAGAGTTGTGATTTAGAGAGAGATGTGAAGGCTCTGACAAAGACAGGGATGAAAAAAGTCAAAGTGAGATCTGCTCTCCCACACACCTGGCTTACATAGTCAATCCTCAACATCATGCTGGCATTCATAGCTCACAACATGCATAGAAATAGTTCATTTTAATTGTATTCTCAAAATACATTAGTTGTTATTTGGTTATTTGTTCATATGTTGCATGGATATGGGTAATAACTCATGAATTAACATTTTTGTGGCATTATTATGCATGTTCATTGGTATCATGATATTGGTGGTCTCAGTCCATTGCTCTTGTGTTTTTTGTTTGCTTTTGAAATTACCTTATCAGGCAACAGAAAATATGCTCACACACAAACAAACATAAACAAACACGTGCACACAGACACACACACACACAGCAAAAGCAAGCTGACAGCAAGCTTCATTAGGAGCGTGAGTTGTGTTTACGTGGGACAGGGGAAACCAACAGAAAGAGTCATGTGCATTAGTCACATCTCTGCTCCGCTCCTCTCTCTCTGCTTTCTTACGGCAGGGATTGTTAAGCACACGGCTGGTCGGACAGACAGCTTTATCAATAATCCCTCTCATCAGAGTGCTCAGCCAACCTACGCCCTCGAAAGTCCACCGCCACATGCCTAACTGTCTCATTAAAAAGTTTGAAGGGGTGTCGGGCCGAGGTTGACACAGCTCAGGTCCCCCAGGCGTTGGCCCCGGGGCCAGATCAGAGATCAGCTCTCACCCAGCACCTTGACCCCTGCACTGACCTCGTCTATTTACACCCTGTCAAGGCTACTGAGAGAAGAAAGACTGCAGTTTATCTCCTTTCTGTCTGCCTAGTGATTCACCACCATTGAGACAGAGAGAGAAAGGGGAGAGAGAGAGAGTGGGTGAAAGATGGAAAGAGAAAGTGGTGAGATGAGCGGTAGAGAGAAAGAAAAGGCTAGGAGGAAGCGAGAGAGAGGGAAATGAGAGCAAATGGAGGGAGAGGAAAAATGATAGTGCGAGAGAAAGGGGGAGATAAAAGGAAAAGGAGGGAGAGAAATGCAGTCAGCATTCAGTAGGGGCGACGTGGCTGAGCGATAATTTTTTTCCCATGGTGCTCAGGTAACGAAGTTGCTGATGGCCCATCATGGAGAGATGTGGTGGGGGTGGGAGAGGGGGAGTAGCAGTGGCTGAAGGAGGAATGGTGGAGGAAGGGGGGTTGCAGGGAGAGAAAGTGAGTGGGCGTAATGCAAAACAATAATGCAAAGGCATACCCAATAAAGAAAATAGAATTTTAAAGCGTCTATTGGGAAAAAGCCTGCTCTGAATTGTGTTCCTGGAGGGCTGGCATTGGGATTGCTCTGAGCGCAGCCATAAACAAGGCACAATCATAATGCTGATCTTTCTGTGCATTATTGCTGTCTTTATGGCTGGAAAAAAGGCAAACAGTGACTACTCCTACTCCCAGAATGAGCTGCCGAGAGGCTGAAACAATGCTTAGCTAGAGGAGTAGAGCGAGAGAGGGAAGATCATTTTTAGGGAATGCCTGAGTGAGTAAGTGCACAGCTTGTTCTCCTCTCTCCTCTGATGTGTTGGCTGAATGTTCAGCAGATGGGCGTTGACAGGAGATATTTAATGAGCTTTCAGTGGTGTGAATGTTAACCTTCACCACCAGGGAAAGAAACACATGGGTAACTATCCCTCAACCCCCAGAGAACCCTGCAGAGATACCCACATTTATCAATTACCGCAATTTATTCAATGATGCTTTACGGCAGACTGCAGCCACATAACTAGCTGAATTACTGCAGGAAGTATACAATGTCTGTTAGCTAACCACTGAATTGTCTTTTTTATTGTGTGATACTTAAAAAGCATTGCTATTACAGAATATATATAAATGCTACACATAGACGACCTGACTTGAAGCATGTCTGTGCTTTTAGCTGATGGTAGTCAGCAGAAATAAGGGAAGTATGGTTAACACCTCGTTTCAAAGGGATGTATGGTTATCAAATCAAATCTTATTTGTCACATGCTTCGTAAACAACAGGTGTAGACTAACAGTGGAATGCTTACTTATGGGCCTTTCCCAACAATGCAGAGAGAAAAATAGAAAGATAATAGCAAGGAATAATACACAATGAGTAACGATAACTTGGCTATATACACGGGGTACCAGTACCGAGTCGATGTGCAGGGATATGAGGTAATTGAGGTAGATATGTATATATACTGTAGGTAGGGATAAAGTGACTAGGCAACAGGATAGATAATAAAGAGTAGCAGCAGCATATTTGATGAGTCAAAAGAGTTGGTGCAAAAAGGGTCAATGCACATAGTCCGGGTAGCTATTGGTTAACTACTACATTGAACAGAAATACAGTTGAAGTCGGAAGTTTACATACACCTTAGCCAAATACATTTTCACAATTCCTGACATTTAATCCTAGTAAAAATTCCCTGTCTTAGGTCAGTTAGGATCACCACTTTATTTTAAGAATGTGAAATGTCAGAATAATAGTAGAGAGAATTATTTCTTTCAGCTTTTATTTCTTTCATCACATTCCCAGTGGGTCAGAAGTTTACATACACTCAATTAGTATTTGGTAGCATTGCCTTTAAATTGTTTAACGTTTCGGGTAGCCTTCCACAAGCTTCCCACAATAAGTTGGGTGAATTCTGGCCCATTCCTCCTGACAGAGCTGGTGTAACTGAGTCAGGTTTGTAGGCCTCCTTGCTCGCACACGCTTTTTCAGTTCTGCCCACAAATTGTCTATAGGATTGAGGTCATGGCTTTGTGATGGCCACTCCAATACCTTGACTTTGTTGTCCTTAAGCCATTTTGCCACAACTTTGGAAGTATGCTTGGGGTCATTGTCCATTTGGAAGACCCATTTGCGACCAAGCTTTAACTTCCTGACTGATGTCTTGAGATGTTGCTTCAATATAGCCACATAATTTTCCTTCCTCATGATGCCATATATTTTGTGAAGTGGACCAGTCCCTCCTGCAGCAAAACACCCCCACAGCATGATGCTGCCACCCCCGTGCTTCACGGTTGGGATGGTTTTCTTCGGCTTGCAAGTTACCCCCTTTTTCCTCCAAACATAACGATGGTCATTATGGCCAAACCAGTTCTATTTTTGTTTCATCAGACCAGAGGACATTTCTCCAAAAAGTAAGATCTTTGTCCCCGTGTGCGGTTGCAAACCGTAGTCTGGCTTTTTTATGTCGATATATGACTTGAGCGGTATGACGGCTGCGTGGTCCCATGGTGTTTATACTTGCGTACTATTGTTTGTACAGATGAACGTGGTACCTTCAGGCATTTGGAAATTGCTCCCAAGGATGAACCAGACTTGTGGAGGTCTACAATCATTTTTCTGAGGTTTTGGCTGATTTCTTTTAATAATAATAATAATAATAATAATATGCCATTTAGCAGACGCTTTTATCCAAAGCGACTTACAGTCATGCGTGCATACATTTTTTTTTTTTGTGTATGGGTGGTCCCGGGGTTCGAACCCACTACCTTGGCGTTACAAGCGCCGTGCTCTACCAGCTGAGCTACAGAGGACCACACTTTTGATTTCCCTATGATGTCAAGCAAAGAGGCACTGAGTTTGAAGGTAGGCCTTGAAATTCATCCACAGGTACACCTCCAATTGAAGCTTCTAAAGCCATGACATCATTTTCTGGAATTTTCCAAACTGTTTAAAGGCACAGTCAACTTAGTGTATGTAAACCTCTGATCCACTGGAATTGTGATACAGTGAATTATACGTGAAATAATCTGTCTGTAAACAATTGTTGGAAAAATTACTTGTCATGCACAAAGTAGATGTCCTAACCGACTTGCCAAAACTATAGTTTTTTAACAAGAAATTTGTGGAGTGGTTGAAAAACAAGTTTTAATGACTCAAACCTAAGTGTATGTAAACTTCCGACTTCAACTGTTTAAACGCAACATGCAACAATTTCAAAGATTTTACTGAGTTACAGTTCGCTGTCTTACACGTCGATCCAGAGCATCCCAAACATGCTCAATGAGTGACATGTCTAGTGAGTATGCAGGCCATGGAAGAACTGGGACATTTTCAGCTTGCAGCAATTGTGTACAGATCCTTGCGGCATGGTGCCATGCATTATCATGCTGAAACATGAGGTGATGGCAGCTGATTAATTGCACAACAATGGGCCTCAGGATCTTGTCACGGTATCTCTGTGCATTTAAATAGCCATCAATAAAATGCAATTGTGTTCGTTTTTCGTAGCTTATGCCTGCCCATACCATAACCCCACCGTCACAATGTTGACATCAGCAAACCTCTCGCCACACGTCACCATCTGCCCGGTACAGTTGAAACCGGGTTTCGTCCGTGAAGAGCACATATCTCCAGCGTGCCAGTGGCCATCAAAGGTGAGCATTTTCCCACTAAAGTCAGTTATGACGCCAAACTGCCATCAGGTCAAGATCCTGGTGAGGACGACGAGCACGCAGTTCAGCTTCCCTGAGACGGTTTCTGACAGTTTGAGCAGAAATTCTTCAGTTGTGCAAACCCACAGTTTCTTCACTGTTCGGGTGGCTGGTGTCAGATGATCCCGCAGGTGAAAAAGCCGGATGTGGAGGTCCTGGGCTGGCATGGTTACACATGGTCTTTGGTTGTGAGGCCGGTTGGACGGACTGCCAAATTCTCTAAAACGACATTGGTAGGCTTATGGTAGACAAAATGAACATTAAATTATCTGGCAACAGATCTGGTAGACATTCCTGCAGTCATCATGCCAATTGCACGCTCCCTCAAAACGTGAGATATCTGTGGCATTGTGTTGTGTGACAAAACTGCACATTTTAGAATGGCCTTTTATTGTCCCCAGCACAAGGTGCACCTGTGTAATGATCATGCTGTTTAATCAGCTTATATGCCACACCTGTCAGGTGGATGGATTACATGTCAGGTGGAGGGATTATCTTGGTAAAGGAGAAATGCTCACTAACAGCGATAAAAACAAATTTGTGCACACAATTCGAGGGAATTAAGCATTTTCTGCGTATGGAAAAATGTCTGGGATCTTTTATTTCAGCTCATGAAACATGGGACCAAGACTTTACGTGTTGCATTTATGTTTATGTTCAGTGTATTTAACTTTTTAGCAGTATTATGGCTTGGGTTAGAAGCTGTTCAGGGCCCTGTTGGTTCCAGACATGTTGCAATCGGTACCACTTGCTGTTCAGTAGCAGAGAGAAGGGTCTATGACCTGGGTGGCTGGAGTCGTTGACCATTTTTAGGGCCTTCCTCTGACACCGCCTGGTATAGAGGTCCTGGATGGCAGGGAGCTCGGCCCCAGTGATGTACTGGTCCAAATGCATTATCCTCTGTAGAACCTTGCGGTCAGATGACAAGCAGTTGTCATACCAGGCGGTGATGCAACCAGTCAAGATGGTCTCAATGGGTTCAGCTGTAGAACCTTTTGAGGACCTGAGGGCCCATGCAACATTTTTCAGCCTCTTGAGGGAGAATAGGCATTGTCGTGCCCTCTTCATGACTGTGTTGGTGTGTGTGTTTACCATGATAATTCCTTAGTGATGTGGACAGAGAGAAACTTGAAGCTCTCGACCTTCTCCACTACAGCCCCGTCGATGTGGATGGGGTCATGCTTGGCCCTCTGTTTCCTGCAGTCCACGATCAGCTCCTTTGTCTTGCTGACGTTGAGGGAGAGGTTGTTGTCCTGGCACCACACTGACAGGTCTCTGACCTCTTCCCTATAGGCTGTCTCCTCATTGTCGGTGATCAGGCCTACCACCGTTGTGTCGTCGGCAAACTTAATGATGGTGTTGGAGTCATGCACGGCCACAGAGTCATGGATGAGCAGGGAGTACAGGAGAGGACTAAGCACGCACCCCTGAGAGTCCCCCGTGTTGAGGTTCAGCATGGCGTATGTGTTGTTGCCTACCCTCTCCACCTGGGGACGGCCAGTCAGGAAGTCCAGGATCCAATTTCAGAGGGAGGTGTTTAATCCCAGGGTCCTTAGCTTAGTGATGAGCTTGGAGGGCACTATGGTGTTGAACGCTGAGCTGTAGTCAATGAACAGCGTTCTCACGTAGGTGTTCCTTTTGTCCAGGTGGGAAAGGGCAGTGTGAAGTGCAGTAGAGATTGCGTCATCTGTGGATCTGTTAGGGCGGTATGCGAATTGAAGTGTGTCCAGTGTGTCTGGGATGATGGTGTTGATGTGAGCCATGACCAGCCTTTGAAAGCACTTCATGGCTACAGATGTGAGTGCTATGGGGCGAGTCATTTAGACAGGTTACCTTGGCGTTCTTGGGCACAGGGACTATGATGGTCTGCTTGAAAAATTATTATTAGTATTACAGACAGGGTCAGGGAGAGGTTGAACATGTCAGTGAAGACATACGCTCTGAGTACGCTTCCTGGTAATTCATCTTGTGAATGTTAACCTGTTTAAAGGTCTTACTTACATTGGCTACGGAGAGAGGGATCACACAGCCATCTGGAACAGCTGGTGCTCTCATGCATGGTTCAGTGTTGCTAACCTCGAAGAGAACATGGAAGATATTTAGCTCGTCTGGTAGGCTTGTGTCACTGGAAAGCTCATGGCTGGGTTTCCCTTTGTAATCCGTGATAGTTTGCAAGCCCTGCCACATCCGACGGGCGTCAGAGCCTGTGTAGTAGGATTCGAGCTTGGTCCTGTATTGACACCTTTCCTGTTTGATGGTTCGTAGGAGGGTGTAGCGGGATTACTTATAAGCGTCCGGATTAGTGACCTGCTCCTTGAAAGCGGCAGCTCTAGCCTTTAGCTCAGTGCCGATGTTGCCTGTAATCCATGGCTTCTGGTTGGAATATGTACGCACGGTCACTGTGGGGACAACGTCGTCGATGCATTTATTAATGAAGCCTGATGTGGTAAACTCCTCAATGCCATCGGATGAATCCCGGAACATACTCCTGTCTATGCTAGCGAAACAGTCCTGTAGCTTAGCGTTCGCTTCATCGGACCACTTCCGTATTGAGCACGTCACTGATACTTCCTGTTTTAGTTGTTGCTTGTGAGCAGGTCTCAGGAAGATAGAGTTATGGTAAGATTTACCAAATGGAGGGTGAGAGAGAGCTTTGTATGCGTCTCTGTGTGTGGAGTAACACCATCGCCTCCAGTTGCACAGGTGATATCCTGGTAGAAATTAGTTCAAAAATATTTCAGTTTTCCTTCGTTAAAGTCACTGGCCACTAGGAGCACCGCCTCTGGGTGAGCATGTTCTTGTTTGTTTATGGCCCTAACAGCTAGTTGAGTGCGGTCTTAGTGCCAGCAATGGTTTGTGGTGGTAAATAGAACGCTACAAAAAATATAGTTCAAAACTCTCTTCGTAATAGTGTTGTCTACAGTTTATCAGGAGGTATTCTAACTCAGGCGAACAGAACCTTGAGACTTCCTTAATATTAGAGATAGCTCACCAGCTGTTGTTAACAAAGAGACTCACCCCCTGCCCTGAGCTTCCCCAATGGCACAGTTCAGATCTCGTCCTACGTGGAGGCTACTCAAAGCAAGCAGATTTACTTTAAGATGCCGTTAATCCAGCACAATTGCCAAAGGCACGCTCGTTTGCAATTTCAACCCTTTTAAGGCAGGCGCTCTTTTGTTTTAAAACCCTAGCGCCAGGATTGGTAATTTACCTGTCTTATATGAGCGTGCTTGCACTGAGGTGGGAGGGGTGGCAATATCTGAGGTGTGTCCTTAAAAACATGTGCCAAAGTAACAATTTCAGGTAGCGCTGATGGGGATATTTAAGAACAACCTAAATCTGGTTTTAGCGGTAACGTGGTTGGTTATAGCATGGATTTTGACAGCGGAAGCACAACATATCCAGCCATTACGCACAGTGCCAATATGAACATGGAACAAGAGATGTGCTTTTTGTGCCCGTAAACCTATTATTTAGAAACATTTGATTAATTAAAAACCAAGCATAGCCTCCCCTCCTCTCAATGAAGGCAGTTTTTTTTTTTTGTCCTGCCCAATGCATTCGCCAAGTAGTCAAGACTATCATAAAGGGTTTGGCTCATGAAACTGCTTTGAAATAAATCTTAACCAGCAAAGCTTTATTAAAAGATCAAGTTTGGGAGCATCCCCTTTTTTATCTTTGTAGGCTATTGTACATTATTTTAGCCAGCTCCTGTTATTATTTTGGATATGCATAAAAAACCCTGCATGTAGGCTATATGCCCATCATGGAACCAGAGATGAGTTGATCCGGTGACACTCCTATTTAAAGAAGAGAGCATCATGCCACACCATCCTAGGAGGATACTCCAGTTACAGTATACTGAGGCACTTCAGACCCTGTCCCTACCCCGGCTTCAGGACAGGCAGACATAACTCTGCACTGACTTCACTGTCAGCCTCCTAAAATCTCAATTCAGAGACTGGCTAGAATCAGAGTGAGAGAGGCAGGAACACCCGCAGCCAAAACAAACTGACTATACCAAAGTCTAGAACTGAATGGTACATGAGGTCACCAATCCCATAGTTCTGCTCATTGATTAATGAGTCACTCTTATCCATTCATATGTTGTATGCTCATGGATTTCAGTTTGTATTGACTGCTATATGAGTGTAATAAATAACACTTGAAACTTGTAACAATTGCTTGTTTTCCGTTTTGTTTAATTGAAAAACAAGCCCTTATAGTAGGCTAACCTTACCCTACTATAATGAAAGCTGGTTCAATAGCAATGCTTATGGTGTCTTTCTTATCCTGGCCATGCATTAGCCAAGTCGCCCATCCATGAAAGGTTTCTAAATGGCTACTAGTGAGGCTTTTGTCTTCATGCTTTTGCATTATTCACCTTCACATAGGCCTACCTGCAGTGCATATGCTACTCCATTAGGCTTGTATCCATCCCCGTTTCCAAAGAACGCCTCTTGTCTGGTTACCAAAGACGCGCTCGTCCAAACATATAGGCTATTCAAATTATTCAGTCCTATAACGCCATATCAACGGTAGGCCTAGGCTATATCTTGCTTATTGAGAACGTGCATCACGCATACAATAAAATTTACGGGAGCCTAGTATTACATTCTTTTGAGGAGAAGCGTGATGTACAAAGACTCGTTGAAGCCAATTACAACAATGTTGACTGTGAACACTCCAAACATATTGAGCAAACACTGGATTTTATTTTTTTACTGTTGCTATTACTCATTACTGTAGCCTATGCTATTTAATAAACTGTATCAATCCACAATGGAGTAGGAAGAGAATATTCTGTGCCCCCAGCCGAATTGGAGTTGATGACAATGCAAAGACCATCAATAACCTACAGAACTTGAGATAAACACATGCAGTATTAAGCCATGAAACAAGTTTATTGGCCAGTGAGTGATCAAGCCCTCATCATACCTGTAATTTATGTATTCATAAAAACCCAGCCCTATCACACCACAGGCCACCAGCTATTGTGCTCACAATTCCCACAATGAAAATAACCAAAATATTTTTCACATACCCCCGGACCTATTGCCCTATACCGCCAGCACCAAGATTTACCATTGCATTAGGTTTGTTCAAATAGAGCACAGAGTGGTAGGCTGGGGGAGACACATTTGGTGGGTGGGAGAGCTAGTTGGGATGGGTATGACGTTCTAAGGAGACACATTAGAAGTCACAGTGTAAAACATTATCTGAGAATTATCAGCAAATCCTGAAGTTAGGAAATATATCAGATCAGAACCAGTTTTTTAGTCTACACACATACTATAGCTTTTTAGATTCATTTTCACCTCTCAAATACAGTGGGGGAAAAAAGTATTTAGTCAGCCACCAATTGTGCAAGTTCTCCCACTTAAAAAGATGAGAGAGGCCTGTAATTTTCATCATAGGTACACGTCAACTATGACAGACAAAATGAGATTTTTTTTCTCCAGAAAATCACATTGTAGGATTTTTTATGAATGTATTTGCAAATTATGGTGGAAAATAAGTATTTGGTCAATAACAAAAGTTTCTCAATAATTTGTTATATACCCTTTGTTGGCAATGACACAGGTCAAACGTTTTCTGTAAGTCTTCACAAGGTTTTCACACACTGTTGCTGGTATTTTGGCCCATTCCTCCATGCAGATCTCCTCTAGAGCGGTGATGTTTTGGGGCTGTCGCTGGGCAACACGGACTTTCAACTCCCTCCAAAGATTTTCTATGGGGTTGAGATCTGGAGACTGGCTAGGCCACTCCAGGACCTTTAAATGCTTCTTACGAAGCCACTCCTTCGTTGCCCGGGCGGTGTGTTTGGGATCATTGTCATGCTGAAAGACCCAGCCACGTTTCATCTTCAATGCCCTTGCTGATGGAAGGCCACGATACATGGCCCCATTCATTCTTTCCTTTACACGGATCAGTCGTCCTGGTCCCTTTGCAGAAAAACAGCCCCAAAGCATGATGTTTCCACCCCCATGCTTCACAGTAGGTATGGTGTTCTTTGGATGCAACTCAGCATTCTTTGTCCTCCAAACACGACGAGTTGAGTTTTTACCAAAAAGTTCTATTTTGGTTTCATCTGACCATATGACATTCTCCCAATCCTCTTCTGGATCATCCAAATGCACTCTAGCAAATTTCAGACGGGCCTGGACATGTACTGGCTTAAGCAGGGGGACACGTCTGGCACTGCAGGATTTGAGTCCCTGGCGGCGTAGTGTGTTACTGTTACTGTGTCATTTTGACCCCACGGGGTGAGATCTTGCGTGGAGCCCCAGATCGAGGGAGATTATCAGTGGTCTTGTATGTCTTCCATTTCCTAATAATTGCTCCCACAGATGATTTATTCAAACCAGGCTGCTTACCTATTGCAGATTCAGTCTTCCCAGCCTGGTGCAGGTCTACAATTTTGTTTCTGGTGTCCTTTGACAGCTCTTTGGTCTTGGCCATAGTGGAGTTTGGAGTGTGACTGTTTGAGGTTGTGGACAGGTGTCTTTTATACTGATAACAAGTTCAAACAGGTGCCATTAATACAGGTAACGAGTGGAGGACAGAGGAGCCTCTTAAAGAAGAAGTTACAGGTCTGTGAGAGCCAGAAATCTTGCTTGTTTGTAGGTGACCAAATACTTATTTTCCACCATCATTTGCAAATAAATTCATTAAAAATCCTACAATGTGATTATTTTTTTTTCCTCAATTTGTCTGTCATAGTTGACGTGTACCTATGATGAAAATTACAGGCCTCTCTCATCTTTTTAAGTGGGAGAACTTGCACAATTAGTGGCTGACTAAATACTTTTTTCCCCACTGTATATGTTTTCCAGATGTCAGCAAATTCCCAACGTTTCAGCTCTGTCCTGCAGACCTGACTCACCTCACATTGCAGATGACATTTACAAGATATGCCACCATTTGGTTTAACTGCTAATTAATCTTAATACATGTATGTAATCATGTCAGCTTGTTCAGTTAGCCATTGTCAGTTATGATAAGGCGCAAGCTGTATTTTCCCCCTTCTGACATCAATCATGTGCGACTCTTGCACAAATTGTTCTAGAGTAGGTGTCATATTCAACCGATGATGCCACGGTTTCTGCAGCATTGGCTGTTTGCTCTGCGTCGCAAATTAATGGCCCTCTGCCATCTGAGTTTCTGTTTGTGACATCGATAATTAGCCACTGTGTTTCTGAGACCAGGTTAAGATTCTCTGTCACGCTAATTTAGGAGAGTTTATTCAAGGGGAAAGGGATAGGGTCATCCAAGGTGTTTCGCTCCATGTCTCTCTCCTCTAACATGACCTCCCATGCCTCATCATGCAAGTCCTAATCTGTGCCTGGTGTCACCATTCCCATTGCAGAGGGCTTGGGAGGTGTGGAGCTGCAGAGGTAATGATGACGAAAAATACAGTAGTGTGGTTAGCTATGCAGCCATTGAGGCCCACTGTACTGAAGGTGTGGGTTTTTACCCCATCCATCTGTCTGTCGATCCTTCGCGAGCTGAGCGCAGAAACTCTGTTTCTCTCCAGGGAGTGAAGAAGGGAGGTGATAATCTTAGTGTCTCATTAATGCCCAAATTAATTGATAAGTGGGCGATGCTCCTAGGCTTGTGATGCTCCTAAACTTCTTCAAAGCTTAAGGACTGCAATTCAGCATCTGCTTTGATCAGTAATTGCCGACAACTTTCACACAATTCATTGATTTCTCTTGGGAAAAGGGGTTTTCTCTTAGTTGGAGTGCATGTCTTTTTTTTCTTCTCTGAACCAAGGTGAAAGCAAAGGACAAACTATACACTGTCTTCTCTCTTTTATTACAAGTATCATACTTAGACTTGAAGCCCCTTCCACCTTTTACGATGTGTCACAGTTCACTTAGAGTTAAGCTAGTCAGTGTGGAGGCGATGGCTGAAGGATAGAAAAGGTACAGAACACAGTAGTCCCATGGGCCCCACTCTCTCACTGCTGGAATCATTTATTTCCCCCCAGGACGCCAAGGCACATCCAAAGTGGTTCCTGTGGGAGAGGGTCATCAGCTTCCCTGGTGTAGGAGATTTCACAGGAAATGGTCTAAGAGCATCTTTAGAGCAGTGGAATGCTTCATTTGAACTCACTCCTACCTTAGCGGGTTCCTTCTTAGTGTGATTTCATAACCAAGTTGCTCCATTCAAAGTTGAGCTTGAGTCTCGATAGAGGCTGGCTATGTTCTTATTTTTCACTATTCATTAATGTATTTTTTGGAAAGTGGGCATGGTGAAGTTCCATTATCTCTCAGTAAGCCAGTCTTTCTTTACTCGTTATCTGACGCCACGCAATGATTCTATTAAAATATCAGTTTAATGAACCCCCGGCCCACTTTGTTATGTTCATTATATTGTGGTTGTTGTAAGTAATGGCAGTCATCCATTAAGTAAATGAGTTTCTGTGTGAGCAGAAGAATGGAAGTGGGTGAATACTGCAGTGTATAGCTGAGTGTAATGAAACTCAGTTTGAAGGGCTGGGCCACACAGAGAGAAGCCAATGTGTCACTGCTGAGGCACTTAAATAACAATAAACCTCATAATGAGTTGGCTTGGTGCAGTGGGGGTCAAAGACAGCAATATGTTTGTCTCTTTTAGATAGTTTTATATATTTGTTTATTTATTTGGAGGTTATTTTACCAGGAAAGTTGACTGAGAACATATGTTCATTTGCCACAGCTAACTGGGTAAGAGGGGTCAATGAGTGCGGTGCTGGGGATGCTATATAGTATATTTTCCTAAGCAGAGTTATACATGAGTGTATAAGCATTAGAGTGTATAACTGTCAATATCAGTTGTTCAAGTACTTTTGAGTTCTACATATAGTTTTATAGGGAAGCAAGAATTATAAAATAAATGCATTGCAGTTAGAAAAGTTAGTCACTGTGAAAAGTTACTGAAAAGGAACAAATATGTAATTGGATATATTAAAAAGAGGATATGGAATGTTTTGCATAGGATTATTCATTGATTTAATGCCACAATGTTATACTAGACAGGGCATGCAGGAATTCTATTAAGTGAAACAGACAAAGCAACATTTTGGAGAGATGTGCTTCTTTAATAGGATGTGATTCGTTTTTAACTTCCCTCAACTTTGTTTCTGAGGTTGTTTTGGAGGTTGTGTTTACATTTATTAAGGATGTTCTGAGTCCTCCTATGAATTTGAAGGACAAGCTTTTGAATCTCACATGAGACCCAAATTATACATTATTATTCATTATATGCAATTCATTTGAAAGAAATCTATTTCATACTTGAGAGGAGACCAAGAAAAGGATTCAATTTATACATCTACTCAAGCAAATATAGAAATGGAACTGGACTAAAAAAGTATTATTGCAGAAGTGCACAGTATTTGCAAACAACATGACAGGACATCTACCATATCAGTTATGTATCTTTTTTAAATCATGTCAGTCATGGTAACATTGAAATGCTAGACTGATATGTTTTTGCCTATTTTTGGATAAAAAATAACTATCTGCTCCAGTTTGAGCATCACTGGTGACTTGGACTGTTTGGTTTTTAAAATCTTGGATAAAAAAATGAATGACAGGCCTTTGACTCGAGCTCTACTTCTCCCTACTCACCAGCGCTCTCAGCTAGATTTGCCTCAATTTTTATAAATGCCTTTGGTGAGACACACACACACAATACAACGTCTGCACGCATGTACGCACACACACACACTCACACCATGCCCGCACACAAAAGTACGCACACACACACACACACAAACACACATACACACACACAGAGGCGCCTTGTCCAGGTCATGGCACAGCTGGTGGTGGTATATAAAGGAAGTTTCAGCCCCTCTTTGTTTGTGTGTCACAACCGATTGTGTTAAACACGCAAATGCTTTTCACATGACATTTCAATCAACAGGCATCTTCAACTTTCCTCCTCTACAGTACTGTAACTCCGGGCTCTCCAGAATACTGGATGGAGTACATTTACGTTTAGCAAGGGTGTATCTGCCTGCCCTTTCCTAACTTAGGCTACACATGAGGCAGTCAAGTCTTTATTAAGCCACAGAAGAGAGGACTGTATGTCTGGTTCATGATGTACATTTGTGAATGTACTATGAATGAGGGGACAGGGAGAACCCCACCCTCTCATACATACTGCCACTAGAACCACAGCGCCAAACCACCAGTGTTTTCACTGCTGCTCTGCTGGAGCCAAGTGGAGCCTGTTCTGGCTGTTGACAACCCAACATCTGTTTTCTGAAGTGGCACATAGCAGCTGTCAAGAAGCACAAACCCGGATGATGTTGCTTTCTTGAAACGGTATGCCCCCCCCCCCCTTCCCACCACCCTCAAATGCAAACAGAAGTATGAAGTGCCTCTGTTGACAGTGTGTATTTAGGCTATATCTTGATGACTTTGACAGTCATTGTGATTGTGAACCCATTCTGGTCTTCAGGACCAGTCAATCTCAGAGCCTGTCCATTCAGCCAGTCATCTGCTAATGTATCATTTCTGTCTGACAGTGACGTGTTGGTAATAACATAATATTATGCCTTCCGTCCTCTCTGCTCACTGGGTCCACAGATCTCACCCACACTTCAAACACAGCTCTCTCACTGCTGGTCTCTGTTGGGAAGTTGACAAGCTGTCCTCCCCTGTGTTCCCATGTGTTCCCATGTCCTCCCCTGTCTTCCTATTTGTTCCTATGTCCTCACCTGTGTTCCCATGTGTTCCCATGTCCTCCCCTGTCCTCCTCTGTGTTCCCATGTCCTCCCCTGTCCTCCCCTGTCTTCCCATGTGTTCCCATGTGTTCTCCATGGGCTAAGGAGCAATACATGGCCACTTTCATTTACAGTGACTATTTTCAAATGCTTTCCAGGGCAACGTGACCATTGCAGTAATACAGTACTGTGCAATGGAACTAGCCAGATCAAATACCCACTTGCAAACCAGCACCTGGTTCTTGAATCCTCATTGCAGGGTGATGCCTGCCTCACTGACCTTGGGTTTGAGCACTACGACAGATGCCCTTGACTCCAGTTCCAGTGAATGTAAATGATAGATTATTAAAGAATGTTGAGGCATGTGCTGCACTTTGCCGGCTCTGTGCTGCCAAATTAAAAGGACATACATTGTTAAACAAAATCTTTCTCTGAGCAATTGTATTAGTATAAAATTGTATAATTCCCCAGTGTTTTTGCATACAATATAGGTCAGTATTTAAATTATTTATTTTATACAGTCATTATTGCTCATCTTTATCAAGGGTGTCAATCATTTCAGACCCCTCTGTATGTTTAGCAAGGGTGTGTCTGCCTGCCATTTTCTGATTTAGACTACACAGGAGGCAGTCAAGACTCTATTGAGCCACAGAAGAGAGGACTGTATGTCTGGTTCATGATGTACATTTGTGAATGTACTATGAATGAGGGGACAGGGAGAACCCCACCCTCTCATACATACTGCCACTAGAACCACAGCGCCAAACCACCAGTGTTTTCACTGCTGCTCTGCTGGAGCCAAGTGGAGCCTGTTCTGGCTGTTGACAACCCAACATCTGTTTTCTGAAGTGGCACATAGCAGCTGTCAAGAAGCACAAACCCGGATGATGTTGCTTTCTTGAAACTGTATTTCCCCTTCACACCACCCCCAATTTGCAAACAGAAGTCTGAAGTGCCTCTGTTGACAGTGTGTATTTAGGCTATATCCTGATGACTTTGACAGTCATTGTGATTGTGAACCCCTTCTAGTCTTCAGGACCTGTCAATCTCCAAGCCTGTCCATTCTTGTCCAGTCTGGTTACAGTATCATCTGCTTAACTATTGTTTTACACTCTTTTACTCTCTTGCAAAGCTGACAGCCTTATGGACCAAAGAGGACATAATAGAAATGTGTCATCACTTTGGAAGAGGTTCTTGTTTCTCCTTTCTTTTTTTGTAAAAATTTTTGTTTTACTGGGTGACAACTGTGGTGGCGTCAAATCAAGTTAGCTGATAGAATAATTATGTCATGCTATTTAAATGCTAATTTCACTTCCTATGTCTGTGAAAAGTTGCTATCTTTATGTGAGCAGCAATAAACCAGTTGGCTTATCTCCAGCATGCTTTGTTTGATGTTCAGGTAGCAGAGTTAATACTGTATGCAGATGATGACTACAACAGGAAAAAATACAGAGACAAAGCCAGTAGAAGACATGTATGATATTAAAATAACTGCCAAAATCAATGATTTATTTGAAAATGTAAAAACAGTATTCAAGAATTCTCTCTCACTCTGGTTCTCTCTCGCTCTCTCTCTCTCTCTCTCTCTCTCTCTCTCGCCCTTGCATGCACGCACGCAGGCACACACATGAATGAATCGATGCATAAATACTATGCAGTTTTCTTATGAGTATATACTCAATCAAATTTATATAACCATATCCATAGGGGCCGTAGTGTACTGTAATGTTTTGAAATGCTCGATCAATGTACATTTTTGGATTGTTGTTGATAAGACCATATACTTTTCACATTAATCAACCTCCCCTGGTAGTGTATTGAAATGCACTGATAAGTGTCTCAGTTCTGCCACTGATATTGCAGCGTTACACCAAGGAATAGAGTGTAGCAGCAGCTGGATAGCATCTGTTGTTGAAGTTTATGCTAAGGATAGGAGAGTGGGGGTGGTACATTATGTGTCCGTGCTCTGATGTGTGGTACAGACTACTGTTGATGGGTGCTGTTGTGGTGTAGGCTACACCAAAATATTGTTCACACAGAAAGTTTGGCAAAGCAGTATAGTTTGATCTCTGAAGTAACCAACTAGGTGTAAGAAATATTCCCGAGTCCCTTCAACTGGGGAAATAAAACCCAAAGGCGTAGGTGAGGGCTAGGGGTTGTGTTTGGAACTGGGAAATGTGTGAGGGTCTCACCTTCAGTGTTTGATTTGACTCTTAGATACAACTATCAATGTTTGATAAAAACTATTTCAGATTTGTGTCCAGGAGAAAGATAGAACAAATGTGCCATTTAGATTCAGGATTTTGTACAATACAGTTGCTACACTATTGCCGGTTAAATTAGACTTCCATTCTACTCCAAGTATGGCAAAATTCAAGACAGAATTATCGTAACTGGTTGTGGCTCCTGTGCATATTCTATGATGGCTATTTTTCTTATCCAAATTACGTAAACAAACGCCTGCCAGAAAGTCAAGGCAATGTTTGAGCATTTTTAATCTCAATTAATGCAGTTTATTTCTTCCTGTTTGACTCCCCGAGGAACATCAGCAAAGCATTTCAAAATGCCAGCAATCAGCTCCCACTATCTGCATCATTCAATTAGCACTTCGGCATGACTTTGAATGTGTTTGTTACGTCTTTCCCCCCCTTGTTGCGTCTGCCTCCCCTTTTTCATTTATTTCAGATATCAAGGACATCCTGAATGACAGATACATCCTCTATTCTCAAAATAGACTGCACAAACAAGGCACAAAGATACCGAGATCTTATTAGGTCTTTCTTCTTGAGATATGTCTTCTCGCTTACAGAGAGACGTTTTCATGAAATACATCAGTTAAAATGTAGGTGCTGCATCACCACTCTCTCCATTCTACACACACAGCCCACTGGACACAGACGTCAGTTCAATGTCTAGTTTTAATTTACATTTGGTTGAGTTGTCAAATAATGTGAATTCAATGTGAAATAAACCAAAAATGTCACCATGTCATTTAATTTAGGTTTAAAGTTGGGTGAAAAAAATATGAAATTCCCTTACGTTGATGATTTTTTGCAAATCCAATCAGTTTTCCACGTTGATTCAATGTCATCACATTGATTTTTTTGGTTGAAATGGCATGGAAAGAACGTTGACTCAACCAGTTTTTGCCCAGTGGGAGCACTGTCCCCATAATGCACACTGTGTTTGTTCTCTTCAGAATGGCTCGCTCCAATTGTATTTATTTTTATTCCACCTTTATTTAACCAGGTAAGCCAGTTGAGAACAAGTTCTCATTTACAACTGCGACCTGGCCAAGATAAAGCAAAGCAGTGCGATAAAAACAACAACACAGAGTTACATATGGGGTAAACAAAACATAAAGTCAAAAATACAACAGAAAATATATATACAGTGAGGGAAAAAAGTATTTGAGGGAAAAAAGTATTTATAGATGCTCAAGTCTATTTGATGTAACCAGAAGGTATTGATAATAAAAATATAATTGCACAAGAACCTATTGAGCAAGGTTCCTTCAGCCGTTACGTATTATACTTCGTATATAACAGTACTGTTGTGAAACATTATAGCCCTCCTTGACCATCAGAATATGCAGCATAAGAGTCCTTGATATGATAAAAACATGACAGAGGAATTATGTCTTTCTATAAATTATCACCATAAAAAAATTAGGCACATTTTATAAAGAATTGAACAGCCTTTATGACACTGGTCAGAGAAGATAGTTCAGGACTGTTTAGTAGATCGTCCTGTATTTTAACAGTACATGGACAAATTAGGTGATCCAACATTTTATAAGTCATTAAATCATCTTTGAAAACCATATGTGAATCCATTGTCAGATTTGATCTCATAAGGGGTTTTAGTATTATAATTTAGTTCCTATAAGTGAGCATATTTTCACCTGTTTATCGATCTCCGATGTCACATTGAGAAAAGAGGCATTTATACAACAGTAAAGTGATTTTATTCCATTGTACTTTTATATTCATGCATATTTCATGTTTTGGTTATTACGAATAATAGATAGTTTGATGCCTTGTTTAAAAAGATAATGTACGGGGTTAGGTAATCAGGCAGCAACAGTGCTGCTTGATGAACCTGGCACTCTTCATGGCCCTGAAATATACACTCAACTAATAAGCATTGGACAAAAATTACAATTTAGCTCATATGTTTGACCACTTGGCTTCAATGAACTCTTCTGGCCTCTGACCATCGCCTCTATGTCTCAAAGTACATTTGCTGTAAATTAAAAGAAACTGGTGTCTACATTTCTCACCCTGCAGGCTATACTGTAGACATACTGCTTCCAGATGGAGCCCCTCAATTCTAGCCCACCTGTTTTGTACAGTGTAGCAAATCTTAATACTGTACAGTGCAGGAAGTCAATCTATTTTGACATGCCATGAAACTCTTATAGCCCTGGTGCACATAGAAATCAGCTAGTCTCTAGTTTACACACTGCGCAGTGATTGAGAAGTTTCTGTATTCTTTGATGGTGGGTTTCATATTTGAATAATCATTTGAGCAGGCCTCTCGACAAATCACTGGGCTGAATGATTATGAGCATTTACACTGGGAACATCTGTTGCAGCAGGCTGGTTTTGAAGGGTGCTGCTAATGATTGGTTATCCATTGATCAAGGCCCTTTTGTGTTTTATCTATCAAAGTGCTAGCCTGTAGAAGCCATGGGAGATAGATAGGAGAGCAGATCTGCTTGATTACCTCTAATGAAGAGTGAATGTGGATCCCAGCACTAATACCCTTTGGTGACACAAGTACAGGGGGCCTTTATCAAACAGAAAAGAGGATTATTCAGGCTTATGAGGAGAATCAGTGTTAAATGTTATGTTTGTGTGTGTGTGTCTAAAGATTGCTCATTGTGTTTATGAGGGACTGTGGGAATGGTTTGCCCCAGAGGGAGATAGTCAGGTAAAAAAAAAAGGGAGGAGACTTAGCAGATAGAGCACCAAATGCCTCCTATCAGAAAGGTTCAGGTAGATACCCCTAACCCAACTAGGTCACAGTGCACTTAAACTGAAATATGTATTGTCATCGCTCCTCCATCCAACTCTGTTATTGTGAACCATAATGAGAATGAAACCCGTCGACCTTGGAAATGCGATGGCTTTTCCACACAGACGTCAGTACACAGGAGCGAAGTGGGGTTTATTTTCGGCGTGGAGAGGAACAGGCTGTACTGTGAGGTTCATTGAGTAGCAGCTAAAGGTCAGTACACGGCGGTTAGCAACAAACCAGATAGCAGAGAAAACAATAACAAACAAGGCGCAAACTGCAGAAACAAAACAAACCCTCAATGGACCTGAAGGACGTCATTACCAGGACACGGGTTGGGTTGTATGAATGTCTGTATATTTGCCTGAGTAAATGAACACTAAATCCCTGCCATCATCAGATAAAGAGATATGATCAGATATCCAGAGAGGACAGAGTCATGGGTGTAGTAGTAACATCTCTCCCTGTCACTGTGTACCTATTGTCCAGAATGGTGGATAATTAGTAACCAGCATGCAGTTCTTGAACAAGAATGTATGATTTAGATGTCAAAAAGCATTACACTGAATGACACCAAACAGGCAAACCAGGCATTTTATTTTTTATAAATGATTCTGAATGCCATCCTGAACGATGTAAATGATTGAGATGGTGGGCCTCACTAATGAAGTAATAGTGATGGAGCGATTCAGTGATGGCTTTGGATGTGCCACTAAAGAAAAACAGGGACATTGATATAGATCTATGGATGAGGACGCTACAGCGAGAGTCCCCTGTGGCCCTATCTCTATTCAGACTCATCCAGGACCCATTTCAGTGCATTATGCATAATATTCCAAGCCCCTTGCCTCTGCGCTGAATCATGAATGCAATATCACCATAGAGATGGCTCACAGGGCATCAGCAGGCTCAGAGAGGAGCGCTGAGACTGTCAGAAGCCATCAGCCTTTCAGTCTATTAGCTCATCAGGGGTCTATTATACAATGGTGTTAAAGTTTCAAATCTTAAGAGATTATACAGTGCATTCAGAAAGTATTCAGTACCCTTGACTTCCCACATTTTGTTACGTTACAGCCTTATTCTAAAATGGATTAATAAAAATTTAAAATATCAATAAAAAACAGAAATACCTTATTTACAGTGGCTTGCGAAAGTATTCACCCCCCCTTGGCATTTTTCCTATTTTGTTGCCTTACAACCTGGAATTAAAATGGATTTTTGGGGGGTTTGTATCATTTGATTAACACAACATGCCTACCACTTTGAAGATGCAAAGAAAAAATGTTGGTGAATCACGCAAGAAATAAGACAAAAAACAGAACTTGTGCGTGCATAACTATTCACCCCCCCAAAGTCAATACTTTGTAGAGCCACCTTTTGCAGCAATGTATGATAATTCTGGATATTACAAATGTCTGCTTAACATTAAAGCAACTCAAAACCAGTAATAAAAGGGTATCACAACCTGAGAAAGGAACTAAAATATTAACTGGATAAAAACTTGGGAGAAATACATAAATGTTATGCTACACATAGGCCTTTGCAATATTTTGAGTCATGCAATGTATTTTTTATTGATCAATTTCAGAAGAGAATTAACAATTTGTAAATGTGTCCTGTAAACAGTAGAAATATTAGTAAAAAATAATGTAATAGTATTGTCAAAAGTAGGAGGGGAAATGCCTGACCAATCATGCATGCACCCTTTGCTGTGCTGATTTGCATACACATTAAAGGTGTGACTCAGATCAGCTTCAAAACAGATACATGATACACAAAGTACCCTAAAAGTCTGCTGCTAAGAGAACTAAGGGGGACAAGACTACACACACTTTACTTTTGTCACATCATTACTCAAATCAAGCTACTTATAAGGAAAAATTGGGAAGGGAGGAGAAGACAGACTGAGGAGAGGTAAATTAGGGAGGAGTCTAAGCACGCTCCCCACGGATACGACGGGCCAGCTGGATGTCTTTGGGCATGATGGTGACATGCTTGGCGTGGATTGCGCACAAGTTGGTGTCCTCAAACATACCAACCAGGTAAGCCTCGCTGGCCTCCTGCAGGGCTCCAATGGCTGCACTCTGGAAACGCAGGTCAGTCTTGAAGTCCTGAGCGATTTCTCTCACCAGGCACTGGAAGGGCAGCTTGCGGATCAGCAGCTCAGTGGACTTCTGGTACTGACGGATCTCACGCAGGGACACAGTACCAGGCCTATAGCGATGGGGCTTCTTGACCCCACCAGTAGAAGGGGCGTTCTTGCGGGCAGCTTTGATGGCCAGCTGCTTATGTGGGGCTTTGCCTCCAGTAGATTTACGGGCTGTCTACTTGGTACGGGCCATGGCGCCTATAAATGACCTTTGATACAACAGATAATGTAAAAAATGTGAAACTGGTCTTGTGCCCTTATTTAAAGCTCAATTTTAGTCTTATCTGACCAGAGTACCTTCTTCCATATGTTTGGGGAGTCTCCCACATGGCTTTTGGCGAACACCAAATGTGTTTGCTTATTTTTTTCTGTAAGCAATAGCTTTTTTCTGGCCACTCTTCCGTAAAGCCCATCTCTGTAGAGGGTACGGCTTAAAGTGGTCCTATGGACAGATACTCCAATCTCCGCTGTGGAGCTTTGCAGCTCCTTCAGGGTTATCTTTGGTCTCTTTATTGCCTCTCTGATTAATGCCCTCCTTGCCTGGTCCATGAGTTTTGATGGACGGCCCTCTCTTGGCAGGTTTGCTGTGGTGCCATATTCGTTCGATTTTTTTAAAATAATTGATTTAATGGTGCTCTGTGTGTTCAAAGTTTCTGATATTTTTTTATAACCCAACCCTGCCTGATCTGTACTTCTCCACAACTTTGTCCCTGACCTGTTCTGGGAGCTCCTTAGTCTTCATGGTGCCGCTTGCTTGGTGATTCCCCTTGCTTAGTGGTGTTGCAGACTCTGGGGCCTCTCAGAACAGGTGTACATATACTGAGATCATGTGACAGATCATGTGACACTTAGATTGCACACAGGTGGACTTTATTTAACTAATTATGTGACTTCTGAAGGTAATTGGTTGCACCAGATCTTATTTAGGGGCTTCATAGCAAAGGGGGTGAATACATATGCACGCACCACTTTTCCGTTATTTATTTTTTTGAATTTTTTGAAACAAGTAATTTTTTCATTTCACTTCACCAATTTGGACTATTTTGTGTATGTCCATTACATGAAATCCAAATAAAAATCCATTTAAATTACAGGGTGTAATGTAACAAAATAGGAAAAACACCAAGGAGGATGAATACTTTTGCAAGGCACTGTAATTTGGGAAATTATGAGAATATTTTTGTTAAGATAGGAATGTGATTTTAGTTTTATAACGAGATCATAGGTTTTCATATAAGCTATGCACGATGACTAGCCATGCCCAGAGTGAGCTCAGAGACTGTGTCAGCAAGTAGGAACGCCCCTTTTACCAGAGTGCATAAAAGCCTTGGTAACAAAATTTACATTAGACCAGAAAGCATGGAGACGGTAGTCCACATGTTTGAAATGGTTAGAACTTTGAATCTTAACACTAGGTGAAGAAGATAAACTCACTAGACCAGAACATTGCCAGTCTACAGCTGTGTTTGTAAAGTGATCTAGAACTTTGACTAACCACACAAGGTGGGAAGAAGAGCATCTGAGTTTCTGCTCTATTTGAACACTCCACTCCAAGCCTTGACAACTAAGAAGGATATTGCAGAGCCTTACACCGAAACGGGACACTAAAACCGACCCCTTCCCATAGAAGGATTGGTTTCAACGGAGAGATGATGAACAAAGACATCTACACGTAAATACATTCATGACTTCTTACCCAAACGGGCGGTGGTTAGTGAGCAAAGTATTATGATTACTTTGAGGGTAGCTTCCAAATGTATCAACGATAAGTTTGACTCTCTATTTGTCTCTCCCTCTCCCTACCTACCCCCCCGTCTTTTGATAACCAAGCAGTCATGCTGTTGTTAGTCTGCTAGGGACTTTTTCTCATGTATTAAGTATATGTATTCGTGTTATTATTTAGTTAGCTAGTAAATAATTAAGACAATTTGTGTAGTGCTGAATCATAAGTAAAGCTGGGGTTCTTGCGGATCCAAGAATTCTGCGACCGTTCAGAATGAGACTGATAAGAGGTAATGATTAATACGTTGACTGTTTTATACATATTGATAGGTACAGATCTTTAGAGTTTAATTCGGGAGATGGTAACTCTATAAACAACTTCTTCCGTGGTGCCCCAAATCCTAATGAGTTAATTGTTACATGATTAATTTAATCGAGTAACAATTAAACATAGTTGATTCAATAAATAACAGTCATCATACTAAAGTCACGTCACATATACTTTAGTGGAATTGGGATACATTATGAATGAAATTCAAGCCCTCTGATATGAAATAAATGCCTATTTAGGAATGTAGGTAAGTCAGCTAGCCTGCTACATCATGTTCCTTTGCTTTTAAGGGGTTCAAAGTAGTTGATGTGATATCTACTATCCTTGTTGTTACTCTTAACATTACATGTTTACATTTAGCAGATGCTCTTATCCAGAGCGACTTACAGTTAATGAGTGCATACATTTTCATACTGTCCCCCCGTGCGAATCAAACCCACAACCCTGGCGTTGCAAGCGCCATGCTCTACCAACTGAGCTACAAGGAGGCCTGGTTATATCATTATCATATTTTGCATTGCTAAGCATATGTATTGCAGCTGCCAGACCTTTTTTATGCAGTTGGAGGCTGGGCTCCATTCACTCAGTTTAGTGAGGTTTGTTTGGTAGTAAGCATTGCATGGTAGGATAGAGACAGATATGGAGTGGCTGCATAGGCTCTGTATAATAAATGAAGAATTGGCGACACTGCCTTGTTGACACACCAGATGTATAATGTAGCTGTGTGGTTGGCATGGCCATCTAGACCCATCTGGATATGAAGCACCAAGGCCATTATATGATATTCAGTATGCTCCAAACAGCAGGCTCTAAGTGATTTCTCTGGGTGTGGATGAAATGAAAAATGCTATTTGCCAGCCATCCATTTTACTCACCCATTTCTAACAACCCACTCCCTCAGAATCGTTTCACCCATAACATATTTTCTCTCACTTTTTTCCCACCGTCACATAATATAATATATGAAATCGTTAGAGGGCAGGTCGTTAAGGAAGTTATCTGCCTTTCACATGGCTTTTCATCCTGTTTCAGAAGTACCGTTCTGGCCTCCTTTTATGACTGAGGAAAAAGCGTAATTCAAAGGCTCCGGTGTTGCGGCGGTGAAGGTCACTGATGAGCGGAGAGGCGAGCAGACGTGAAACACGTTGAGCAGAGCGGTTAATTTGGTGCATGCTAATGTGACAGAATAAGAACATGTCGGGGTCAGAGGAGTGGGGGACTCCTGGTTAGGATTGATTTTGTGTGGATCTCTCGCTTTCTTTATTTTCTCTCTCTCTCTCTCTCTCTCTCTCTCTCTCCATGTCTCACTCTCACTCTCTCTTTCTCTCTCAGTCTGATGGTATATGAATCTCCTGTTCTCATGTATTTATATACAGTGTATCTACAGTCTATGCCTCATGTCCTGGGGTGCCTTATTCAAACTTCACTCTGTCATACCAACATGTTAACCATGCCTTTTAACATTACACACAGTCCGTCAGCTACATCTAACAACTTACTCATGGATTATGTGTCAACCCACACATATGTCCCTGTCCCTTTGACATCTCATTAGGTTACTGTATGTTCCATACACAGAGTCACAAATAGAATATAGAGGGTGCCCCATTGTCTTTGAGCCTGGTAACGTCAATAGGATCCAGCCTCCCCTATTGAATGCGTTATTTAGCATCCACTCTATCCCTAAGCACACTAATGAGCTACCTAATTGATTTAATGAAGTCCAAATGTCACTCATCATTCCTACACCTCCCATAAGGAGGAGGGAGATGGATCCTGGCTCTCTGGGGATACATAATGATTTTAATCTGCTCTCATGGAGCTCCAGTAATGGCCTGTAATGGGACAGCGCTAGAATCTGTTTGGTTCTGTTTTCACTCCCAGATGAATCACTCCACTCCCATGGAGGGAGGGAGGGAGGGAGGGAGGGAGGAAGATGGGTGTTTGGATGGACGGATGGATGGTTGGATTGATGGATGGGTAAACTGTCAGAAAGAAAGGAATACATAGAATACGTTACCATCTGCGAGGGAGAGTAATAGTGGCTTGGAGCTCATTAGTACTTGAGATAAGACGTTCAGCTCTTTCTCATTTCAACTGGACACAGCAGGGGCGGCCCTAAATGAAAGGTTACGTCTGAGGAGCTAACCTAATGAAGCAACATTTAGCTACAGTATGTAAGAGGGAGTTCACATGATTGCTTCATGTCTTTGACTTCTATGTCTGGCATTTCAACTATCCAAGGGCACTTGGCTTTGTTTTTGTCTATTAATTATGTGGAACTGTTTCATAATATCTGGCATAATATGTTTTGCAAAAATATGTATTGTGCTTTAATACAGTCCCATACCACTTTTCCCAGTTCAGATACCCAGACATCATGCCCATGGTTTAGTATCACACCCTACAAGACATAACAGAAATTGGTGTAATGGTAATGGTGGTCTAAGCAGTAGAATAGGTGGGTACTTTAGGCCTTCTCCCTTATACCCCCAGCTGTTAATTATAGATTGTATAAATCTATATGTAGATTATGGATGATTGTCATTATTAAATAACACTAACCTGTCCATCAAAGGCAGAGTCACCTGAAACTTGAAACGTTTTCCCCAAAGTCCCCCAAAGATATGCCTCCCCTGTCCCAGCCATGCAAATCACCAGGAGGACACATTGAAGTATTTAAATGTATTTAAATGAATTTAAATGTATTGCGATTAGTGGTGCTGCCTGCGAGCCAAATCAGAGGGATTGCAGTGTATTCATTATAAGATGTATTGTGCTTTTCACTCATATGAGAACCTCAGAGTCAAACCCGTAGACAGCAACTTTTTATTTGACTTCTAGTCACGTTAGACACTATGCTACACACTATGCTGCAAAGGTTTTGTCTCTGCTTCTTTTAATGATGCTTTGTCCAGATGATATACAATTCTGATTCTCCTCTCAAAAGAACAGGCTAAAGTCTTTCTTCCCGTTATTGTGAAGACATAGATTTAATCACACTGTTTAAACCTTTTATTTTACCACATAGAGAGCTTACCTGACTTTCTAATCGTTATTACATTATTAAGCTAATGTTATTTCTCTAGTCTTTGGTCTGCTGGCTGCAGCCAGCCAGGCAGGGGATAAAAGCTTGACTTTAGAGGATTTAAGTTCGCTAAATCATTCTAATTGAAAATAAGCAGGCAATGAAGCCTTTCATTCTGAAGGTTCTTTTGAAGTCAAGCTTTAATGGTTCTTTGAGTATAACAGCTGCTAAGACACTTATATTGCATACAAACATCAGATAAATATTGAACTTTAGATGATCTAATTCTACTCTAACACACAATTGAACAGAAAATCAACCTGATGCATGTGAATGGAGTTGCACTGAATCCAGGCGGAGGAGAAAATCAGAGGCAAAAGTACACTTTCTGATTTAACCATTCCTTTTGACATTATTTAAGCCTTTATTTGATACAGGCTTTGTTGACAGTGCATCCATGTGGAGTTATTTACAGTATGAATACAAAATAAATATTACACTTTAATACACTTGAGTGGGTACGAGGAGGGATTGTGTGTTTTTGTCAATGTGTGTGTTTATTTTTTAGCCTGTGTACTGTACATGAGTGGAGGAAATGTGAAGTTTAATCTATAACATCAGGTCTTGACCCATCAGCCCCTCAGAATCGGTCAACACTTGTAAGAAAAAAAGGAAGTATGAAAAAAAACTGAAAGAAATGGAGGGATCTCAATTACAGAAGTGGGCAACATGGAGTCGCTGGTCCAGGTCAGTGAGAGAGGCCGTGGCGGCCAGGGGTTAATTTCCTGTCTGGAGAGGACCGACGTGCAATATATGCCATGTAATCCACCAGCCCAGAGGTTACTGAAGCCAAGGCTTTCTACCCCGAGCTAAAAGGGCCAGGGTGGGAGAAACACAGCGAGATATTACTTGAAAACGTAGAGGACTTACAGTAAATGTAAAGAGCTGAACTTCTTTATTTGCTCTAGGATGAGCTGGGTTTGTACCTCTCAGAAATATACCATTTGTGTTCTATGGAGGGGCTCAATCAATGACCTGAGTGAAATTAGAGGGAGTATGATAAGACATTTTATAATCCATAGATACATCCGGCATCTGCACTTTCAATGTGAATTCAACATTGATTAACTCCTCTGTTTGTTCGACTGCTAAACAATTCTAGTCCATTATTTTCTTTGCACAGTCAATATGTAATACTATGGCAGTGAAAGAGACGACATTAAAATAGAATGTGTTATTTTAGGAAAGGAGAAACATATTTAATGGATATTAAGAAGTCAGTTATGGACCATAACGAATAAGGTTTGTGGGCTCATAGTGGTTTATTCTCTTCTTTCAAATTAATTACCTCACCAAGCAGTATACTGTATCGCACTCGTAAAAGAAACAACATTAGAAAACAAAACATTAAAAAAACTCCAGCCTTATCCTTCCTTCTTCATTGGATGCTCCTCTGCATGTTATTGTGGTTTCTGTTTGCAGTTTCAGGAAAGGGGAATGGGATTAAGATTAACGAGAGCTACTGGTGCAAGTCCCACAAGCCCCACAACCAGCAGCTCTTGACAACAGCAAGAGTTTTAGCAGCTGCGTGGAGGACAGACAGAATGGAGACTGGGGAGAAATGGCGGAGCAATGGCGGAGAGACTGGGGATGGCAGGGGCCTCAGGTTCTCAGGCTGTGTCTGCGATGTGAGGAAATTAGTTGAGTTCCTGACAGCTATCTCCTCCATCCCTCACCTGGGATGGCACTGTGGCACAGGACGGGCGCTGATAACCCAGTAATCACTTTTCCTGGACGTGTTTATTTATGAGCGACAACCCACAGGTGGATGCATTTTTTAATTTGCCATATAACTGCATTTGCGGTTAAATGGGGCATGGGCTAGATTACATTTAAAAGTCACATGGTTTGTTGCGGGGGAAAGTTTGTGTTTACAGTTTGTAGGGCAGGGCAGCGCTCTGAGGTTGTTTGTCAATGTTGATGACTTCTTGAACTTTTAATGAAAAGCATGTTGGTATTTGGTTGATTGACAAGTGTTTTAAAGAAGATTAAGCATGTTATTTGTGTATTTGTGCACAGCGCAGGGCCTCTGTTTGTCTTGTTGACCACACAATAAGCCACAGTGAGTAATGGGCCACAGCAAATTAGTCAGCTTGATTAACTCTCCAATATACATCTTGTCCTCACAAATTGTTTGTTCCCTTCTACACTAATAGTGTTTCTAAAGGCCTGTGTGGACGTAGCTCACTGTGACTGTGGTCTATGTTCCTGGAGCCGGCTGCTATAAAGGGAAACGTCTATACCTAGGATGCCAGGTCTGAAATGTAGTTAATGATTTGGAAGACAAACTCATTGTCCGCCGTGACTCACTCTGAATGATGATGTAGCCGTCTTTGCCTTGGCTTCAGGAGCAGGGAAAAATCCTAGAGGGCAAATAGAGAGAAAGAGAAAGGAAGTTAGCTCAGTCTGCTCATCCGTGTGACTTGTAAGCCAGATGTCTTGGTGGAGATTCTGGCCAGTGTAGAAGAGGTGTTTCAAAGATACCAGCCATTTAAGTTGATAGACAGAACCTAAGCCGCGCCTTTTCTCATGTGTTTCTGTGTGTGATGAAATCTGTTATGTTAGGAAATTGATAGAAGCTGGAATAGGCAATGGTTTTGGGATGTTTTGCTTTTACCGTAATTTTCGGACTATAAGCCGCGCCTTTTTTCCCATTTTTCGACCCTGCGGCTTATATAACGGTGCGGCTAATCTATGGATTTTTACAGCTAACGGCCACTAGAAGACCTCCTAAATCTATGGATTTTACAGGTAACAGTCCACCAACTTTAACTCTATGGGCTCTATGACCGGTCCGCGCCCCCCACCTTTAAGCGGCGGGCTCCAGCAGGGAAAGCTGGAGGCCGGAAAAGAGTGAGACAGGTAGCGCGCAAAAGTAAAAGTGGAACCGAGAGTGGTACGAGAGACAGAACGAGAGACAGAACGAGAGCAAGACAGACATACATTACGAGAGCGAGACAGTTTGTCTCTTTCCCGACAATCCCCTCTGTGCACGAACCCTTACATATGGTAATTAAACATTAAAACACCTGCGGCTTATAGTCCAGTGCGGCTTATATATGTACACATCATTCAATATCATTCAATTTAGCTGCTGCGGCTTATACTCCGGTGCGCCTTATAGTGCGGAAAATACGGTAGTTTGTCAAGCTAGTGGTTGGGCAGTCATACAAACTGCACCTCCGGTAAAGTAATCTTCAATTCACTTTCTGTATACACTGTGTACTGTATCAATATGGGAGCCAGGCTATGTTAAACGTTAGGCACTAGGGATGTGACAAATAAAAAATGTTGCGTAACGTTTAAACTGCCATTTTCTATCTGTTTTCCGTTAAAACGATAAGAAAAAAACATAAAATTCCACCTCAATTCACAATGCAGAATAATGGTTCTATTACCTATGTATGACGCTAGGGCCAGGCAATGAAGTTATATCTAGCGCGGTTATATACCCTTGAAAGTGCCTCAGCCATGGCATGTTTGTTTGTCTGTAAGGGTACACTACAGCTTTTTAAATGCTGACATGAAACCTTCTCTGGAGCGCAACTGAACAGGCATTTTACTTGTCTGTAAAGGAATGCCGCTTCTGATGTGGGACTAACGTCCATCACTAGGCAACCAGAGCTGTCAATCAAATAATATTGAGCTGCCTTTGCGCTGCCTGCTGTCTGTGTGCAGAGTCTGCAGACCACTCTCTCTTAAAGAAAGTACTTTAAAGTTCATTAAATACCGTGACTTAGGAATTGACTCCTAAGATTCAGTATTTTTGGAACGAAGGAGACTGATTAGTTGCCATACTTCTGAGAACACAAACACTCGCATATTTTATAGCGTGCTAGCGAGAGACGGAGAGAGAGGGGAGGGGCACATTATAGGCAGATCGGCCACCAGGCAGACAGAGTCAGAACCGTGTACTAGGCCTGCAATCAAAAGCTGTCTCTCGCAATTGAATGCTGTATTTCACAGTTTCTTGGCTTGCAATGTCTTGCAACTTCAGTAAAGCAGGGCCTATCATCAATTAATGGGCTAGGATATTCTACACGTAACAGACTGAAGACTGAACAGACACTCACATCATTAGTGAAGAGAAAGAGCAGGCGAGCCATCTGCACTGTGATTAAAATTTTGTGGGGGAAAAACTAAAAAAACATTGTTTTTCCGTTAGGGATTTTTCTTAACGTTAAGAATCCCAATTTTGTTTAAACGTTGTAACGTTTTAACATTCACACCCCTATTATGTAGAGTGCTGTGCTGCCCTTGGAGGCCATTAGAGAGTCCTGTTTTATTCATAGAGGCATGAAGGAGCTCATTTGATTGTCTATTAAAGTGACTCCCGCTCAGAGGACCTCCATGTCCTTATTGTTACAGCTATGGCTGTCAACCATGTTTCATTGTCGGCACTGGGATTATAGTAGACAAATAAATGCTCAAATTCTGTCCCAGCCAAAGCCTATTACAGGGCAGGAGACCAGGTTCTGTGAAAGGATGCACATGACCAGACCTAAAATCACTGGAGTAATTGGGTCTTAATTTGATTTAATTACAGAGTTCATTAGGATACATGAATTAAAGCTTGTTTAGCTTAGAGGCTAGTCAATTCAACTGCCACCAGTTTCCCTAAGAGAAATAAGTTGCTGTTCTTCTGTCTACTTCTGATAAGGAATTAGGAGGATCTTTAAATAAATGATGCATCCAAGCTGACTATTTATTCCCTCTACTCCTCTCCATATACCTCCATGGGTACCAAACCTGGAAATGTAGATTTATTCCAATAGTGACACCTCAAGGTATGAAAACTTGCAGCGTGACATGAATTCTAATTAAGTATTAATATCGCTCCCTGCCTCGGGCTGACGGCGGATGAGCCTTCACTTAGAATCATTAAAGCATCAGCAGGATGGGAGCAAAGTGGGCCTCTCATCCTGCTTACGTGGTTTAAGGCCCTTACTTCAGATCCTGTGTTTAAAGGCGTGCTGCTGTGGCTTCCCAAAACTCAACCCAGCAGGCTGTGTGAGTACTCTGGCGGTAACAGCATGCCCCTCTCTCTACCTCCTACCTCTCAGCTACTGGCTGGAGCCAGAGGATCTGTGCCCAGTGACATATGGGCCCTCTCAGGCATGATCCAGAGGGATGGTGGCTAGGCCTGGTTCCCCATGCTTGGGCTGGGGAGTGGGAAGGAGAGTGAGTGTCCAGTTAAAGGCAGGCAGGCTGACTGTGGACAGCTGAGCATGGGCTTCTCATTGCCCCCCCGGGGCGACTGCAGGACCAGTTGAAAAGCCAGCCTCTCAGCTCCCTGGGTTGGGAGAGATGTAAAGCACTTCAGACAGCAAAACAGACACATAGCCTGGGGCAAGAGTGGAGAGCCGTCTGCAATGACATTTGTTTGTGTGTGTGTGTGTGTGTGTGTGTGTGTGTGTGTGTGTGTGTGTGTGTGTGTGTGTGTGTGTGTGTAAGTGTTGTTCAATTACTTTTTCCACATTTTGTTGTGTTACAAAGTGTGTTACAAAAATTTCTAAAAACATATTTTTGCTTTTCTGAACTTTTTGTATTATGCTAGTTTGATTTTCACGGGGGCACGGACATCGACCTTAGGGGGTTAATATCACTATTGGCCTCATGGTAAAGTTTCCTTCCTCTCCGGCAACTGAGTTAGGAAGGAAGCCTGTATCTTTGTAGTGACTCAGTGTATTGATACACCATCCAAAGCCTAATTAATAACTTCACCATTCTTTATGTGATATTCAGCAGTTTTTTTTTTTACATATCTACCAATCGGAGCCCTTGCATTGAAAAACCTCCCTGGTCTTTGTGGTTGAATCTGTGCTTGAAATTCACTACTTGATTGAGGGATCTTACAGATAATTGTATTTGTGGGGTACTGAGATGGGGTAGTCATTCAAAAAACGTATTATGTGATTTGTTAAGCACATTTTTACTCCTGAACTTCTTTAGGCTTGCCATAACAAAGGGGTTGAATACTTTTTGACTTAAGACATTTCAACTTTTCATTTTTTTTGCCCTCAGAACAGCCTCAATTCGTCAGCACATGGACTCTACAAGGTGTCAAGTGTTCCACAGGGATGCTGGCCCATGTTGACTCCAATGCTTCCCACAGTTGTGTCAAGTTGGCTGGATATCCTTTGGGTGGTGGACCATTCTTGATACACACAGCAAACTGTTGAGCATAAAAAACCCAGCAGTGTTGCAGTTCTTGACACACTCAAAGCGGTGCACCTGGCACCTACTACGGTACCCCATTCAAAGGCACTTAAATATTTTGTCTTGCCCATTCACCCTCTGAATGGCACACATGCACAATCCATGTCTCAATTGTCTCAAGGCTTAAAAATCCTTCTTTAACCTGTCTCCTCCCCTTCATCTACACTGATTTGAAGTGGATTTAACAGGTGACATCAATAAGGGATCATAGCTTTCACCTGGATTCACCTGGTCAATCTATGTCATGGAAAGAGCAGGTGTTCCTAATGTTTTGTACATGCAGTGTATAGCATTTTGCACAAAATAAAACATTTTCATGCACATCTAAAATCCATGAATGAAAGATCTGAAAACAGTAATATTTTACACACATGAAAAAACACAAATGTGAAGAATTGGTTTTGAAAATAATCTCTTCATATCCAGGTGGTTTCTGTGCCGATCTAGTTTTCAAAATAACTTTTCAGTTATTAATGTGTTTATAACAATGGCTTATGGTCCATCCAAGAGCAAAGGGCTTAAATCAATATTGAGCTAGCAGCTAGGTCTTATTGATCACTAATGCAGACAAAATGCAGGTACATCATTGTAGCTCCAAACATTTCTACCCAATCTTTTTCATTTATCAGAGGAGAAGAGAATGTCTCTCTCAAGGCTGTGGTGAAAGTAATTCTGGTAACAAAACGATTTTATGAAAAATCTGAAGACTGATTGCATTATAACTTGAGGCTAACTACCATTTTTATTTCTTCACTTCACATCAGAGACAGCCGAGCCGGTCGTAACTTTATTGGAACATTTATAAAGACAACAGACAAAAAATTAAATAATTGTGAAAACACAAAGCAATATCGACACCGTGCCGACTCAAAATAGATGTAGACAAGCCAACACATAGCCTACCCCACATAACTTGTTATTTTCGGTTATTAAATTTGAGAGGGATTAAAAACAACTTGAAAAGACACATATGGTATGAAAGCAATTTGTTACGGTACTTCAAATTAGTGGAATTCAGATAACTTAAAAAAAAAATCATTGTCATTATTTCTTCTTTGATCTTGTTAATTTTACACTAACGGAAAATGTATTTTGCTGTCTAATGCTCTTTCCCACTCTCTCCATTTCTCTCTCCCTGCCTCTGTATCCATAAAATTATGTTTTTAGACCATGCACTGCTGATATGATTGTTGAAGGGGTGCAATGATAGTGCAGATTATGAGAGACCGTTATGCTGACACTACTGTAAATTGTTGGTGACCAGTGGTCATGATGACTAAAGATAGAAACAAACCCAAAGCAGCTCTGGCACTGCCAATATATGATAGCATATCAGTTTGATGTTGATTCAAAAGTTATATCACTTCATTCCAACTTTTTGGCCTCTCCTCTCCTCCTCTCCTCTCCTCTCCTCTTCTCACTTCACTTGTTTCTTTACTAGTGGAAGTTGAAACAGCTGGTAACTGTGGCTGGGTTTTTGCAAATCTTGTTAATCTCGGGCAGCTGCTGTGAGGGTCATTGAGGCACGTATGCGCTTGTGCTTTGAAATCATTATCTGGCTAAAATATGGATTGCTTTCCTGGGGTCCCTGAGGATTGGCGTCACACCACCAGACGAGGGTGACAATGATCCGGGCGCTTCTGCGATGTTCTTCCTCTTTATTATTGTTGTTTTTCCGCGAGGGAATACAACATTCTCCAGAATGCCAGAGAACCACCAGGGACGTTTCTCTTTCTTGATAGCAGGCTGAATGCTTTGATCAGTGTTGCGTTCCCTTGCGGATTTGCCCTTAGCCTCTAAGCAAAAACAAAACCGTGTTCCTGCTCAGAAAGAAGTTGCTTGTAATGCCGATTTAAACTCTATAAAGAAGAAAGACATTTAGCCCTGTTCATTTGTTGAACGCAGTGAGCAATCTAATCTTCTTTCTTTCAAGTATTAAGTCAACCTCTGATGGTTAGAGATTGTTTAGAATATTGCCCATTACTTGGCTTTTCAAGTGAAAAGCACCTCTGTAATATTCTGCACCTTTGCAAAATGTCATATGAATCAGCCAATTTTATCAGAAGTATGTTATTTCTATGCTGTCTTTGTGTTCTTTGATTGTGTGCTCAACATTTGTATAAAGAATGCAATTCAAACATTTAATATGCTCCATGTCAATAATATAGTGGATCTGGGAGACAGGGATCCTAAAATGGTTTGTTTGCTTCATAGATGATGGATACCAATGCAGGCGAGTAAAACATCTCAATTCTCTTTAAAGTTGAATCAATCTAAACGTTCTCACTTTATATCTTCTCATGTGGGATTTGAGTACACATGCTCTCCTTCTTTTCCCTGCATCCCAGTTGGCTGATAGTTACAGAACAGAAAAGACAAATACACTAACTGAAAGAAGACTGCAATAAAGGACACATGAGAGCCAGGCATCATTCAATTGTATTTGTCATAGCTTGGCACACTGTAAAACATTACTCCAAAAGGATTGGCCTGATAAACATTGGTGTAAGACATTTTAGATAGATTTGACTACTGTGTACATTATGATACTGTTTTCTATACCTTTAAAAAAATTTGCATTAGTTGAAAACAGATATTAGATATGTCTAAACAGTCATTGAAATTGAAATAAGTACAAGCTTAAATGGACAATAACTTCATACATCTTGAACCCCCAAAAAATGAACACCTTTGCCTTTCGTTAACTAAAACTCGCACTTGACTTTCTACTACTATCACTGACTTTGCTGATAGCTACTTTATTGAGGGAAAATGTACTTACTGAGATTTGTGGTTGTCTCACCTAGCTGTCTTAAGATGAATGCACTAGCTGTATGTTGATCTGGGTAAGAGTGTCTGCTAAATTACAAAAAAGTAATGTAAATTAACATTGCACCTACCACTACACTTGATCCCTTTAAGCTTCTCCACACTGTACACAAACACAACAGTGCTCTTTAAAACCAAAATCACCTCAGCTACAGTAATTGTGGTGAAACATAATGTGAATGCGTATCCTCCACAGCTTATAAAACCTGGCCAGAAAGACCCATCTTTCATACTGAAATACATTTATTTGTTGTCACCTAAGCGTTTCCCTCAGTGTTCCTCCTTTGGTCAATCCTTCATCTCCATGCAGCTCCAGATGGGCAAAAACTAAACACAGGGAGCCATTTTGTCATCCCTCACAACTGCCTCCCCCAGAACAAACAGCATCCAGGCATCCATGCCCCTGTTGTCTGTTATCATCAGATGGGAAACACATTCAGAAAACAGGCAACTACTTCCCAGCTTAATGTTTGGGTGGAAACAATAGCCCCTTGAAGACTGATGCTGCTTTGTTGATAGCATTTCCCTGGAACAAACAGTATCTGACAGAGTCAAGTTACCCCCTCAGGCTTGCTGTTAGGGGACACGACAAACAAGGCTTCTGGATCAGACTTCATAAGACACGTCAAGATCTCATCAAAATGCTCTGCCTGCATTTGTCATACAGATACACCAGATCATATTCAGATCTCAATATGGTTATCACTCAATACAACATTCCAAATTCCCTCAGAGAAATGAGTTCTATAACATCTCTTTGTGAGCGCCATATCTGCTGCAGCCCTCATCTTGAGGATAAAAATCAAATCAAATTGTATTCGTCACTTGCTTTGTAAACAACAGGTGTAGACTAACAGTGAAATGCTTACTTATGGGCCCTTCCCAACAATGCATAGAGAAAAAAAATTGAGAAATAATAGAAAAGTTTGCTATATACAGTGTATTCGGAAAGTATTCAGACCCCTTGACTGTTTCCACATTTTGTTACGTTGCAGCCTTATTCTAAAATGGATTCAATTGTTTGTTTCCTCATCAATCCACACACAATACCCCATAATGACAAAGCAAAAATGAATGAACAGCATTCAATGAACAGCATTCTCACATAGGTGTTCCTCTTGTCAAGGTGGGAAAGGGCAGTGTGGATGATGGACGTGATGGACTTTGATGGGCATTTCAGAGGGTCCGTGTTCTACAGAAAACGGACAGAGAAGGCTTAGTGCTTTGACAACTCTCTGTCTCCAAGGTCCCTGGGTTTTCGACTGCTTTAACCCTGTGATCCGGAAAAGCAGCTGCTGCTCCCTGACAGTCTCTACATCGAACAGGAAGCGTTTACCACAGATATTGATTTATTCTCATCCCTCCCACCCCCGTCTTTGTTTAATCATATCAGATTTGGAGGTTGGTTCAGCATTGATAAACTTGATTGCCCAAGATAAGACTGCCAATTCCTGTCTAAGGGTTGTTTTTGAGACTGACTGTATGTAGAGCGCTTGAATTTAATTTGGCCTGACAAAATCAATGTGTTTTAGAGAATCCATCAAGGGGAAATTTTAAAAACTTTGATCGGTGCCGATGTCGTTTGTAGTCTGTTTGCAGTGATGGACCACTTTAAGAGAATTCCCATTATTCTATTCCAGCCGGCTTCTTTCTTTGAAAATCCACTTTGTAAATTAGGCTTTTATATGACCCTCTATTTTCACTATATGCAATTAGCTACTACATCACTGGCAGATAACATAAACTGCTCTGTCTAGAGACAATAACAAACATACTATGGCATTTCTGGGAAATCATGTTAATTTTTGTACAGTGGAAAATATTATATATTATATAATATTAGATGTACTTTCTGTCTTTTTGTCCTTGTATAGTTACCTATTGTGAAGATTTAAAGAAAATGAAGTCTATGCATTGTTTCTGTTCCATGCTTCAATGTGAAAGGTCCACTGGGCGAGCTTTCCCTCTGTCTTCTGTTGGTGGTGTAACTATATCTGAAAGTAGCATTAAGCCTTTACACCTGTACTCTGGCTGTTTAAAGCCTACCATGATCCTGCAGAGATAAAGAGTTAGAGAAGAGAGTTGTATTTGTTATCCGGAAGAGTCCTAGGGCTTTACTCTACCATCTCTCCATCCAGAGATGTACTCCTAAGAGTGCAGATGTCCCAGGATATATTCTTGACTTTTTATTTTTGTTGCGGATCGCTCAGGGCGGCTTACGACTGTCAAATCCTAGCTGACGGTTAAGTGATAATTGCAGTGGAAAGTTTTGCCCAAGACACTTGGTATTGAATAAGAATTGCACTAGCTATTGACAGGAGAGATTGGAAATCCTATTTAATGATGAAAGGCGAGTGAGGTAACGTGAGAAATCATATCCCAGCCCCTCCCCCCCATTCAACCACATGTTGCTGAGGGATAGTGCTTATTGCCTATTGCAGATTGAAAAACAAACCACAATTGAGCCACCATTTAATACTTTTCGGTCACTGTTGACATTGCAACCGTTGTGTTGTTGAATTGGGATTTCTTTTGTAGAATCTTTCAATATGGCAGATCATCTCTTGAACTCCCACCCATGCATATTACGGCCAAATCCTATAAATTGCTTTTCATGCCTCTTATTATGCACTGCATGGATACTCTCATTGAAGACCTGCAGTCAATCTGTCATGAATTAAAGGTGCTCATGTCAGTTTTATGGACTGAATATGAAGTTGCCCAGACGTAATTTCAAGCCCTGCATCTCCCCTAATATGATTATTTATCCTTCAGTTCCGGTATGTTTCAGGCCAGGGGGATTTTCCTGTCGTAAATCACCAAAGAGATGCAGCACTTGAATAATTCACTCAACCAAGATGGGGTGTGTATTTGCAAAGGGGTGTAATGGCACACTTGCATGCCCTTGTGTTTAGGTAGAGGTTCTATCTATACCATATATCACGTATACAGCCCCTGGCACAGAGGAGCTAAACAGCTTTCACATGACCCACACGCCATATTGTGAGCTGAGGTGTGTCATTTATGTTTGATTGATATATACTGTAGGTTGGAGCTGATTTGATTTAGGCTTTGTCTTCAAATCTGCAGCTACAGATTCCATGTTGTAAGGTGGTTGTGTGATCGATAGGACAATTATATAGTGGAAAATAGAGCCTGACTGGTCTTCATTGGTTCACCTATATTATGAGGTGATTATGGGCTATGAATTCAGACAATCAGTCAGAAAAATAAAAACAAATGAAGTATTTGTGTTTGTAAATGGATTGATTCAGTTTTAGCTCAAGTTTGTGAGGTTATCTGAAATAAGGTGTATCTCTTGAAACTTTGCATGCCTTGTGCAGTCTGAAGGCACACAGAGTTACTCAGCTAGAACCATGCACTCCTTCCTGTAGGAATATCTATATAGTCTGTGTCCTGCCAAGACTCATGTACAAACAGTACTACAATACCTGTCAAATAGTCAGACGGAGGGTGTTGAAATGAAGGTCAGATATTCCTGTTGTTTTTGTTTTGCCTTGAATGGTGTATGTTTTTGACTGGATGTTAAAATGAGCAGACATTTTGTGCCAGAGGCAGCCTCAGCCTGGCACAACAAGGCTTTGTTCTTCTGAAAGGAAAATCATGGGTAGCACCTATTCCTATTCCATTCTCTCATTCTCTATGCACTGCTTGTCAGCATTGACTTGTGGGTGCTGTATGAGTCTACCATGCCTATCTATACCCACTCATTGTCAGTGTAGGCACATCTCTCTCTGCTGCTGTTTCTACACTGATCTCTCACAGCCAATACCCCATTTTACAAAAGAACACATTGAAAAAAAATGAAAAAGTAGTAATGATATAGACGAGTCTATTCCAAACAAACCAAAATTGGTTATGTGAAAGTTCCCAGAACATTCGTTAGGTCGTGGCAAATGTTCTCATGACACAAAAACTGTCCAGTCGTGGTGATGATTATACAATGTGCAAGAACGTTCATAGAACACATTTAATATTTTAAGGTTCCCAGAATGTTTTATTAGGTTGTGGGAACAATGTCGGGACATCACAAAAGATATGTTCCCAAATGCAAAAACTGTCCAGTTGTGTGGATGATTCTACAATGTTTATTTTAGGGTGCAAAAAATATTCACAGCCGATCTGCCAACTTCTGCCTGTAGCGTCCGAACCGTTTGGGCTACAATTTGACCCCACTGTGCAAAGGCGAGACACTCACAAATATGTACATGTCAGTTGTTTTGCTCTAGGATGCCTACAGGCCTCACAAGACTTGTCTGAAGGTTCCCCCTGTACCAGTAAAAAAAATAATGGAAGTACAGTATATATAGATACTGTTTCATGCCAAAAATATGGGGTTAAAAACCCCATAGTGTCTAGTTTGAGAAACAGGCGCCTCACAGGTCCTCAACTGGCAGCTTCATTAAATAGTATCCGCAAAACACCAGTCTCAACGTCAACAGTGAAGAGGCGACTCCGGAATGCTGACCTTCTAGGCAGAGTTGCAAAGAAAACGCCCTATCTCAGACTGGACAATAAAAAGAAAAGATTAAGATGGGCAGTCTGAGATATGGCTTTTTCTTTGCAACTCTGCTTAGAAGGTCAGCATCCCGGAGTCGCCTCTTCCACCCGGGGCATGGGGTAGGCATCAAATTTACTGACCTCATTCAGGCCCCGGAAGTCGTTGCAGAAGCGGACGGTTTCGGTACCAGCACTATAGGGCTAGACCACTCACTGTGGGACTCCTCCAGTACCCCCATCTCTAGCATTGTCGTCACTTCCCGCTGGACCGCCGCCCTCCGGGCTTCTGGTATCCGGTATGGCAGTTTACGCACCTTTTCTCCTGGGCAATCCTGGGCGCGTTGAACCTGGGCCATGTGCTCCCTCACCACTGGCCAAATCGCTTTCATCCTCCACGTGTTCCACCACGCTTCGCAGGGGGGTCGTTTGGTCCTCCCAGACCTTCTTGGCTAGGTCCATCAGTCCGCAGGAGCTCGAATGGGGAGAACCCAGTGGACGCTTGGGGCACCTCGCACACCAAGAACATCAGATGGGGCAGCTGCTGGTCCCAGTTCCTCCCGTCTCTCTCGATGACCTTCTTCAGCATCTGCTTTAGGGTCTTATTGAAGCGTTCGACTAGCCCTTCCGTTTGTGGATGGTACACGCTGATCTTCACCTGTTTGATTCGTAAAAGATTGCAGACATCTTTCATTACACAAGACATGAAGGCGGTGCCCTGGTCCGTTAGGATTTTCCGCCGGATACCCACCCGGCTGAATAAATGGAAGAGCTCCCGTGCAATACCTTTTGCTGCCGCCGTGCTTAACCGTGCGTAATCCAGGATTACCAGGATGTATTGGTGTACCCTCGCGGTCTTCACCAATGGACCCACCAGATCCATCGCCAACCGCTGAAACGGTGCCCCTATAATGGGCAGGGGAACCAAAGGGTTTATATAATGTGCCCTCAGGGCTATGATCTGGCACTCCAGGCAGGTACGGCAGTAGTCCTCCACGGCGTGCTTCACTCCGGGCCAGTGGAACCGATTCCGGTCCCCAGGTGTGCCCCGAGCAGGTGGATGTGGGCGAGCTGTAAGACAGTACTAACATACTGGGTGGGTAGGAGTAACAAGTCTTTCATCTCCCCATTGCGCTTTACTACCTGATATAATAAATTACACTTTATTGCGAAGTGTGGGTAGCGCCACTCACTTATCCCGGGTAACAGCGCACCGTCCACTGCGATCACCTGGCCCCTCTCGTTCTGGAGGTTGGGGTCCTCTAACTGGGCTGTCCCAAATTGGCCTGTGAGGACTCCCGTGTCGGGTGGCCCATCTGGTCCCTCCATCTCCATAAAGGGGAGCTTGAGGTCCTCCTCGGATGATGGCTCATTTCCCGGCGCGGGGTCGTCTCCCTACTCCTGGTCTGACTCGGTCCCAGTGGACACCTCTTGGGGCGTGGGTTGTGCAGGCTACCGTCCATTTTCCTCTCCTTCCTACCTCACATGCGCGCATCCTCAGGTCCTTCCTCCACAGTGCCTGGAAGAGAGGGCAATCTCTACCGAGGAGAATGGGCATGGGCAGGTTAGGAATTGCCCCCACGCACATCTGGCACTCCCCCTCAGGGGTGGTTATCTGCACCGGCACAGTTGGGTACCTCTTCGTGTCCCCGTGTACGCAGGACACCGTCATCTCCTCATAAGGCGCACCAGGTCGCTCATCTGGGCGTGGGGGGACATGGTGGAGTCAAACGCCCAGCCGTGGACCAGTTGTGCACGGCTTGCAAGGCTGAATCGATAACGGCTCAGGATCTCACGTTTGAGTCCCTCATAATTCGCTGCCTGGTCGGCGTTCAAGTCGAAGTAGGCATCTGGGCATTCCCGGAGAGGTAGGGTGCCAAAAGGCTGGCCCACTTGGGTTTGGGCCACCCTTCCCGCTGCACCATGCTCTCAAAGGTGCACAAATACGTCTTAATGTCATCTTCCTCCGTTAACTTGACCAGGAACTGATTCGGGCTAGACTCCTGGGCCGTATCACCTTTCAGCTGGGCTACCTGCGCTACCAATCGGAAGTTTTGTTGGCGCTGCTCCTCCAGCGCTTGCTCCTGGAGAGCCTGTTGCTTCTGCTGGCTGAGGTTAAACTGAGCCACCAGTTCCTCCATGGAACCCAAAGTTACTGAGTTGCCCGCATTCTCCACCATATGTGGTAAACCATGGGGTGTTGGGTTTGAGCGCACAGAGATGGACACAGAGACAGGGAGATGCTAGTCAGAAAACACGCCTTTACTGGGCAACATAAAATAAACGTAACAACAAAATAACATAGGGTTGGCTCGGTCCTTCTTCAGGGCCACCTCCTTGTATTCGGTTCCGTGTCCGGGAGCTTTGTTCCCATCTGTAGGCTCACTCCCTGCCTCTCTTTTTCTCTCCCGCGGTGTGCCACGGTGCTCCATTTATGTGGCCTGCAAGACTGGTTGACACTCTCCCCTAATTGCCCCTAATTGGTGCCATCAGCATCGGGGTGTCCAGCAGTACCAGTACTCCCAGAAGAGGGAGCCAAAGTCACGGCACGTACCTTCCCTCTATCACCAACCCCCGGGGAAGACCCCCCGGATACCGCAATATGGAAACGTTCACGAAAATGTATTTAATCAAAATCATTCAGTGGGTTGCTCCTGTCTATAACAGCCCTTCTGTCTGGCCTTAGTGGTGCTCTTTGATCATATTTTTTTTGAATACCATTAAATGACTCCTGAGTGGCGCAGTGATCTAAGGCACTGCATCGCAGTGCTAGCTGTGCCACTAGAGATCCTGGTTCAAGTCCAGGCTCTGTCGCAGCAGGCTTTGAGACCCATGGGCGGCGCACAGTTGGTCCAGCGTCGTCCAAGGTAGGGGAGGGTTTGGCCGGCAGGGATGTGGGTTCGTTTCCCACGGGGGGCCAGTATGACAAAAAACTAAACAAAACAAAAAAACATGTATGCATTCACTAACTGTAAGTCGCTCTGGATAAGAGCGTCTGCTAAATGACTAAAATGTCAATGTAAATGAGTGTGAATAGATATGTTTAGAAAATCCCAACACTGAATAAAGAAAGGAGCAGGCATATAGGCATGTTAGGCTCATTTTAGAAGACTGTGATTGGTTCTGGGAATGTTATCTCATGGAGGAAGCAGCCAATACTGTCTTACCCCAGGCTTTGCTGACATCCTCAGCTTCTTCCACATCCCCACCCTGTCTCAACCCTCCTTCCAGATCTCTTAGGCTCTCTGGCGTATCACAATTCACCACATTCACTCTAACACAGAACTCCCCCACCTAACTCTACACTCTAGAACCTAAAAGGGTTCTTCGGCTGGCCCCATTGGAGAAGACTTTGAAGAACCCTTTTTGGTTCCAGGTAGAACCGTTTTGGGTTCCATGTCAAATCCTTTCCACAGAGGGTTCTAAATGGAACCCAAACGGGTTCTACTTGGAACCAAAAAGGGTTTGACATGGAACCAAAAAGGGTTCCCAGCCGAATAACCCTTTTTTATAACAGTGTACCATCCACTGCCACAGTAAGAAATGGCCGTCGACACACCAAACCACCAGAGATCCCCAATGATTCCCTGCAGTAAACATCTCAAGTCAGTCTGGAGGAAAAATAACACACTCAGGGTTAAAGTGCCCGTTGCCAATGAGACAGGGGGCCATACTTTTTACAGGACACTACATGTTACATCAAGAGCTCTCCAGCCTGCACGTTCTATTGCTCCCATTCCTCTTCCCATTTTTTCTCTCTGTAATCATCATGTGTGGAGGATTATGTTGTTGAGGCCAGTGCAGGTGTCCATCACGGTGGGAATAAGACAGAGGGCCTTGGACCTTCCAGAGAATGAATGGTGCCATTATCCCAAGAGCATACCACTTGAAAAGTGGATTACAAATGTTCTTTATTTCTTTTTGTGGTAACACTTTACTTGACACACAGCGTCATAACACCTTATGACACGGTCATAACCATGTCATAATTTGTCATAACAGCTTAAATAACTTGTCATAACCTGTTTATAATTAAGCAATAAGGCCCGAGGAGGTGTGGTTTATGTCCAATATACCATGTTCTTTTGCAAGACGCAACGCGGAGTGCCTGGACACAGCCCTTAGCCGTGGTATATTTGCCATATATCACAAACCCCCAAGGAGCCTTATTGCTATTATAAACTGGTTACCAACACAATTAGAGCAGTAAAACTAAATGTTTTATCATACCCGTGATATACGGTCTGATATACCATGGCTTTCAGCCAATCAAAATTCAGGACTCAAATCACCCAGTTTATAATATGGTCATAACACTGTCATGACACATATATTTAGACCTGTTGTGACGTTCTGTATTTTGAGTTATATGTAAAAACTCTTATGTAGGTGTCTACATGATTCTACAATGTAGAAAATAGTCAAAATAAAGAAAGACCCTGGAATGAGTAGGTGTGTCAACTTTTGACTGGTACTGTACATATTACCTAATTACCTCGACTAACCTGTACCCCCGCACATTGACTCAGTACCGGTATCCCTTGTATATAGCCTCATTATTGTTCTTTTATTGTTGTTCTTTTATTTTTTTACCTTAGTTTATTTAGTAAATATTTTATTGACTCTTATTTTTCAGAAAACTGCATTGTTGGTTAAGGGCTTGTAAGTAAGAATTTCACGGTAAGGTCTACACCTGTTGTATTCGGCGCATGTGACAAATACAATACAACTTGATTTGATTTGTATTAAGAGGCATCCTTGAATTGCAATTCAGCAGGGCTATGGTTATTAAGCAGTCCTGCTGAGAGAGGATAAAAGTGGACAATCTTTTTTGTGAAGAGCATTTGAAGAGTGGAGAAAGATCATTCTCAAGAAGGGAGGAAAAATGCCTGCACAACATTTACCATTATCCCCTGAATGTTGACTGCACCCATGTCTGTCCATGTCTCTGGAATTGTCTCTCTCTATTTTGAGTAACTTTGATAATTGATATTGATACAACATGAAGGACAGACATGTTATCTGTGCCCTCTAACAAAAAATTCCAGGCAGCCTATGTTTGTGACAGTCATTTCATGGACACAGCTGTAGCTACAATGACAGCCCAGACATATTCCTCTTTTTAGTTACCACCAGACTCCCCCTTCATAGTACAGTTTTAGTGCACTAAATGGATGTGCTGCTGGAATCTCATGACAGTATCCGACTAATCTGATTAAATCAAACAACAACTTTTGAATGGGGGGGGGGCTGTTTGCTGTTTTTGTGCAATTTCCCAGGGTGGTCTCACTATGTCTAAGACATCCTGGTTCTCTCTGGCGGAGCCTGGCAGAACTCCCAGCTCTGTGGGGAAGGGTTGAGGGGATGCATAGCAGACATATAGGGCACATCTCTAGAGCACACTCTGACCTCTGTCTCTTGCCATCGTCCATCAGATGGAGAAAGCGCTGTGATATGTATAGTCTTCCAGCTCCACTGCTCGCTAAGTCCTTATTCATTTGTCTGTCTTCGCTTCCTTTGGCAACAGAATGCCCACCACTACCAACCCCACTTCTCCCACTCCTAACCATGACAACCACCCCCATCCCCTCCCATCTCTCCCTGTGACTCATTTCACATGATTAACCTTTTAATTTATGTTTTTGCTTTTAATTATTTGAAGCTTGTGTGCGTCAAGGGATAAAGAATACAGTGCAGCAAGCTGCTGGGGGTGTGGAGCGGAGCATGTTAAGAAACCGAGCTTTGTCATATCTCTTTGACAACAACCCCATGAGTGTCAGGGCAATACTGCAGCGATGAGATTGAGTTCAAGTTTATTCTATTAAGTGTTGAAATAAAAATGATTTATTTTCAGTGCCCCAGCCGTAACTCCGCCGAAAGGCTCATATTAAAAGCGTAAATATTTGATGAAAAGTAACTCATAAGCTTTAATTAGAGGTATTTGGGCTTAAATAAAACCCAATTCCAGAGCATGGCGATGTTTTCAATAACAACTGTATATAGTAATTAAACCCAATGAGTGCAATTTGTGTCATCTCACCTCACAGATACCGTAGAGAAGAAACCGAACATAAAGAGGTGTTGTTCAGTCTTCAGAGAAACACTCCTATCCTTTCATTCCTCATCCAGTCTCTCATGTATTGCTGAACAGTGTAGTCCTTGGGGAGGTTGTTATTGTCAAAAAAGGAGCCCTCTTCAGAAATGAATCCCTTTGCCAGCAGATCCATGCCATTTTGGAGGTTGAGGGGGTGATGTGGATCGTTTAGCCACAGCTGTAATCAGGAAGACATACAGAGTTGTCGCCCCGGTGATGGATCCCCCTTGTTTTGGCAGCCTTATTTCTGAGCTGTGGAGCCACTTTGATTCATTCAAATCCTGCTGTGTTCATCACAGACCAGGTATATGTCAGAGTGTGCGTGTGTGTGTGCAGTCTGTTTGTGTGCTTGTGTGGGCGTGTATGTGCAGTCTGTTTATGTGCTTGTGTGGGCGAGTAGGTGGGCGTGTGCAGGTGCGCATACGTGTCTTTTAGAAAGCCAGAACCTCCAGAGTGGCCTGGTCCCCTACACCTAAATTAAACCTGGATCTCCAGCCCCACACGATTTGCTGGGTCACACTCAGCATACAAATCTGTAATTGCTATCTTCAATGTCATTACGCTTGCTGCCATTTACATTTCTCAGCCTGTATAAAACGCGTCTGGATCATCTCTCTGGGCCTAATCATGGAATTTGTGATTAAATTGTGTGGTGTCGTACATTTTCCCACCACATATTGAAAAGGGAGGGGGCTTTGGAATACTTAGGGGGAAGACTAGTTGGGGTTGGGGCTGGTGTAGAAGTGGCTGATTCTCATAGACCCAGACCCAAGTCGATGTCACAGTAGAAAATGATAACATTCGGGGGCAGATGTTTTCCCTCAAAGAAATTATTACATTTGCAATGTAAAACCAATCTACATGCCTTGTTCTTATTACATGCACTGTGACTTCAAGAGTGAATCAGATGAAAGCAGTCAAATAACTGTAATGTCAGATAATAATGGGATCACAATGGGGTTTCTCGCCCGGCGCAACGGCCCCCATATGTGTAGCCTGGAGAGGAAGTGTGGCCGGCTGGTCGGCCTCCGCTGAGAGATTGAGATTTGATTGGCTTAGGCAGAGCCATACGAACTCTTCCTCACCTGTGGGACGCTGTAGAAGTTAATGAAGCCACTGGCACACAAGGACAATGTGTGTTGGGTTGGCACGCATTAAAAAGATGCACTGATATTGTGCTGATTCAATGAGTAGGAGGACGACTGAAGATCATGCTTAGGTTATTTATTGTCAACCCACAGCAGCTAGTCAATGCATACTAGACGATCCCTACACAGTGGAAATATTTTTTGGCTTGCAAGAAGTTTGTTTGGTTTGTAAACAGTGAAAACGTGGTGGTTTAGCTCACAGTTAAAATACATGGCTAGCATGCAGTTGAAATACAGTAAATACAGTAAAAATACAGTAAGTACAGTAAATGGTGTGTGTGTTGCCTTTAGGGATTGTGATTTAAAAGAAGGGGAATGACAGTGCTGATGATGATGATGATGCAAACATAGGATCCACATGTCTGACACATGGGCTGTTTTTAGCCAGCACGTTCTGTTTTCTTTATAATCAAACATACTGTAGCATGAGAAGGATGATCGATACAGTGAGGGAAAAAAGTATTTGATCCCCTGCTGATTTTGTACGTTTGCCCACTGACAAAGACATGATCAGTCTATAATGTTAATGGTAGGTTTATTTGAACAGTGAGAGACAGAATAACAACAAAAACATCCAGAAAAACACATGTCAAAAATTTTATAAATTGATTTGCATTTTAATGAGGGAAATAAGTATTTGACCCCTCTGCAAAACATGACTTAGTACTTGGTGGCAAAACCCTTGTTGGCAAGCACAGAGGTCAGACGTTTCTTGTAGTTGGCCACCAGGTTTGCACACATCTCAGGAGGGATTTTGTCCCACTCCTCGTTGCAGATCTTCTCCAAGTCATTAAGGTTTCGAGGCTGACGTTTGGCAACTCAAACCTTCAGCTCCCTCCACAGATTTTCTATGAGATTAAGGTCTGGAGACTGGCTAGGCCACTCCAGGACCTTAATGTGCTTCTTCTTGAGTCACTCCTTTGTTGCCTTGGCCGTGTGTTTTGGGTCATTGTAATGCTGGAATACCCATCCACGACCCATTTTCAATGCCCTGGCTGAGGGAAGGAGGTTCTCACCCAAGATTTGACGGTACATGGCCCCGTCCATCGTCCCTTTGATGCGGTGAAGTTGTCCTGTCCCCTTAGCAGAAAAACACCCCCAAAGCATAATGTTTCCACCTCCATGTTTGACGGTGGGGATGGTGTTCTTGGGGCAGCATTCCTCCTCCTCCAAACACGGCGAGTTGAGTTGATGCCAAAGAGCTCCATTTTGGTCTCATCTGAACACAATACTTTCACCCAGTTCTCCTCTGAATCATTCAGATGTTCATTGGCAAACTTCAGACAGCCCTGTATATGTGCTTTCTTGAGCAGGGGGACCTTACGGGCGCTGCAGGATTTCAGTCCTTCACAGCGTAGTGTGTTACCAATTGTTTTCTTGGTGACAGTTGATGGCTGACTAAATACTTTTTTTCCCCACTGTGTATGTGTATATATATATATATATATATATATATATATAATTGTTTTACTGCTCTAGGGATATAATTATTGCTTGGATAACCTTATTTACTAATATGTATTGATTTATTTTTCACTCTTTATGTGGTGCGCACTGCACAGAACACCGGAAGAATTATCAAGAATTATCACTGAATTATCACAGTGAATTATTGTAATGTTTGTTTATGTGTCAATTAATCCCATAAGGGATGGGTTGCAAACAGGCGATTTTACACTAAAATAAAATGTCATTCATTCATACATACAAAATTGCATGTAAAACTTTGTCACTTTAATATACAGGACTTACTCCATTAATTAATAATGTGGTTGTTGTGGTAGGAACACTGTTTCTGAACTATTCATTTAACTAACATCTAGTTGTAGTCGGCCATTTTAGTGGATTTCTATGGCATTATTTGAAGTATGCAAACTTTTATTAAAACAATCTAGAGCCAAGTGGATTGCTGATTAAAACTCAAGCACACAGTACGTAAGTGCCTGGGACATTTGCATCATGAGGACATTGTTTCTTCAGTTTGATTGTGTGTTCTTTCATTTCAAAAGAGTCTCTCTTCCTCTACTTGTCCTTCATTATGTTGTCACTAGCTAATTACTTTTTTAAAAATCTGTAGAACTTTGTTGCAGATTTGCATAGGGTAAGATAAATGTTTGCATCAACTCTCCCAACTTCCACCTCAGAAACTATAATTGTTTCACTGAACCACCCGAATAAAACTCTCCCAACTTCCACTTTAGAAATTAGAATTGTTGTAAACTACAGCGGTTCAATGTTTCAAGGACTAGACTCAACTTACTTTATTCAGCTAGCTAACTATGACGCCATAGCTAACTAGCATGCTAGCATCCAATAACACACAGTTTAGCACCAATACTTGGTTACAACAAACTACCAATAGTGTGTTAACACACTAAACAGATAATTCGTGTCCGTGTCTAGTTCTTTCATAACGCAGCAATGATTAAACGTTGGCTAGCTAGCACAAAGATATTGTATTTAGCTACTACAGTACAGCTAGCTGGTAGTGTTGGCTAGCTAGCAATGGCTGCTGTGTTGACTTTTGATGGTGGGGATGGTGTTCTTGGGGTCATAGGCAGCATTCCTCCTCCTCCAAACACGGCGAGTTGAGTTGATGCCAAAGAGCTCGATTTTGGTCTCATCTGATCACAACACTTTCACCCAGATCTCCTCTGAATCATTCAGATGTTCATTGGCAAACTTCAGACAGCCCTGTATATGTGCTTTCTTGAGCAGGGGGACCTTACGGGCGCTGCAGGATTTCAGTCCTTCACAGCGTAGTGTGTTACCAATTGTTTTCTTGGTGACTATGGTCCCAGCTGCCTTGAGATCATTGACAAGATCCTCCTGTGTAGTTCTGGGCTGATTCCTCACTGTTCTCATGATCATTGCAACTCCACGAGGTGAGATCTTACATGGAGCCCCAGGCCGAGGGAGATTGACAGATATTTTGTGTTTCTTCCATTTGCGAATAATCGCACCAACTGTTGTCACCTTCTCACCAAGCTGCTTGGTGATGGTCTTTTAGCCCATTCCAGCCTTGTGTAGGTCTACAATCTTGTCCCTGACATCCTTGGAGAGCTCTTTGGTCTTGGCCATGGTGGAGAGTTTGGAATCTGATTGATTGATTGCTTCTGTGGATAGGTGTCTTTTATACAGGTAACAAGCTGAGATTATGAGCACTCCCTTTAAGAGTGTGCTCCTAATTTCAGCTCGTTACCTGTATAAAAGACACCTGGGAGCCAGAAATCTTTCTGATTGAGAGGGGGTCAAATTCTTATTTCCCTCATTAAAATGCAAATCAATTTATAACATTTTTTAAACATTTTTTTCTGGATTTTTTTGTTGTTATTCTGTCTCTCACTGTTCAAATAAACCTACCATTAAAATTATAGACTGATCATTTCTTTGTCAGTGGGGAAACTTACAAAATCAGCAGGGGATCAAATACTTTTTTCCCTCACTGTATGTGATCTTGTTGTTTCCTTCCTTTTGTCCTCTGAGAGTGCTAGACTTAGATGTGCCACTCTTCCCCTGTGCTCTTATATTAAGCCCACTCTTTCCCCAGTCGTGCAGCTAAAAGAAGAATGTTGAAAGTACTTGATTCACTTCTGTTCAAACAGAACACTTCCACCAGGCAAGTCTGTGCTTCTACCTATTTGTTGTTTTTCAGTTGCAGTTTATTCAGATGTTTTCGTTTTTTTTATTTCTCCACTACTGTTCTGAAATGTAGGTATTGTATATCCCAAATCCCAAATTGACCATTTATAATTTGGCAGTTGGTCTTGATTTATGTGTGCCTGTGTTTGCCTTTGTGGTTTTTGTGTGTATGGAAATCTGTTGAGAGGAGGCAAGTAAGGAGAACATTCAGCACATCTCTTGGCCACATACTGTCAACACACTATCACAGCTTATTACATTTACATTACATTTACGTCATTTAGCAGACGCTCTTATCCAGAGCGACTTACAAATTGGTGCATTCACCTTATGATAGCCAGTGGGACAACCACTTTATAATTTTTTGTAAAAAAAAATTCTAATTTTTTATTTTTAGAGTATTTTTTAATTTTCATTTGTATTATATATATATATATATATATATATATATATATATATATATACACACACACACAGTGGGGAAAAAAGTATTTAGTAAGCCACCAATTGTGCAAGTTCTCCCATTTAAAAAGATGAGTGAGGCCTGTAATTTTCATCATAGGTACACGTCAACTATGACAGACAAATTGAGATTTTTTTTCTCCAGAAAATCACATTGTAGGATTTTTAATGAATTTATTTGCAAATTATGGTGGAAAATAAGTATTTGGTCACCTACAAACAAGAAAGATTTCTTGCTCTCACAGACCTGTAACTTCTTCTTTGAGAGGCTCCTCTGTCCTCCACTCGTTACCTGTATTAATGGAACCTGTTTGAACTTGTTATCAGTATAAAAGACACCTGTCCACAACCTCACACAGTCACACTCCAAAGTCCACTATGGCCAAGACCAAAGAGCTGTCAAAGGACACCAGAAACAAAATTGTAGACCTGCACCAGGCTGGGAAGACTGAATCTGCAATAGGTAAGCAGCTTGGTTTGAAGAAATCAGCTGTGGGAGCAATTATTAGGAAATGGAAGACATACAAGACCACTGATAATCTCCCTCGATTTGGGGCTCCACGCAAGATCTCACCCCGTGGGGTCAAAATGATCACAAGAACGGTGAGCAAAAATCCCAGAACCACACGGGGGGACCTAGTGAATGACCTGCAGAGAGCTGGGACCAAAGTAACAAAGCCTACCATCAGTAACACACTACGCCGCCAGGGACTCAAATCCTGCAGTGCCAGACATGTCCCCCTGCTTAAGCCAGTACATGTCCAGGCCCGTCTGAAGTTTGCTAGAGTGCATCTAGATGATCCAGAAGAGGATTGGGAGAATGTCATATGGTCAGATGAAACCAAAATATAACTTTTTGGTAAAAACTCAACTCGTCGTGTTTGGAGGACAAAGAATGCTGAGTTGCATCCAAAGAACACCATACCTACTATGAAGCATGGGGGTGGAAACATCATGCTTTGGGGCTGTTTTTCTGCAAAGGGACCAGGACGACTGATCCGTGTAAAGGAAAGAATGAATGGGGCCATGTATCGTGAGATTTTGAGTGAAAACCTCCTTCCATCAGCAAGGGCATTGAAGATGAAACGTGGCTGGATCTTTCAGCAGGACAATGATCCCAAACACACCGCCCGGGCAATGAAGGAGTGGCTTCGTAAGAAGCATTTCAAGGTCCTGGAGTGGCCTAGCCAGTCTCCAGATCTCAACCCCATAGAAAATCTTTGGAGGGAGTTGAAAGTCCGTGTTGCCCAGCGACAGCCCCAAAACATCACTGCTCTAGAGGAGATCTGCATGGAGGAATGGGCCAAAATACCAGCAACAGTGTGTGAAAACCTTGTGAAGACTTACAGAAAACATTTGACCTGTGTCATTGCCAACAAAGGGTATATAACAAAGTATTGAGAAACTTTTGTTATTGACCAAATACTTATTTTCCACCATAATTTGCAAATAAATTCATTAAAAATCCAAAATGTGATTTTCTGGATTTTTTTTTCTCATTTTGTCTGTCATAGTTGACGTGTACCTATGATGAAAATGACAGGCCTCTCTCATCTTTTTAAGTGGGAGAACTTGCACAATTGGTGGCTGACTAAATACTTTTTTTCCCCCCACTGTATATATATTCATTATTATAATTTTTTGTGGGGGGGGGGTAGAAGGATTACTTTTATACTTACCCAGGTATTCCTTAAAGAGGTAGGGTTTCAAGTGTCTCTCCGGAAGGTGGTCAGTGACTCCGCTGTCCTGGCGTCGTGAGGGAGCTTGTTCCACCATTGGGGTGCCAGAGCAGTGAACAGTTTTGACTGGGCTGAGCGGGAACTGTGCTTTCGCAGAGGTAAGGGGACCAGCAGGCCAGAGGTGGAAGAACGCAATGCCCTCGTTTGGGTGTAGGGACTGATCAGAGCCTGAAGGTAAGGAGGTGCTGTTCCCCTCACAGCTCCGTAGGCAAGCACCATGGACTTGTAGCAGATGTGAGCTTCAACTGGAAGCCAGTTAAGTGTGCGTTGAGCGGGGTGACGTGAGAGAACTTGGGAAGGTTGAACACCAGACGGGCTGCAGCGTTCTGGATGAGTTGTAGGGGTTTAATGGTACAGGCAGGGAGCCCAGCCAATAGCGAGTTGCAGTAATCCAGACGGGAGATGACAAGTGCCTGGATTAGGACCTGTGCCACTTCCTGTGTAAGTTAGGGTCATACTCTGCGAATGTTGTAGAGCATGAACCTACAGGTTCGGGTCACTGCTTTGATGTTAGCGGAGAATGACAGGGTGTTAGGGTCACGCCAAGGTTCTTTGCACTCTGGGAGAAGGACACAACAGAGTTGTCAACCGTGATGGCGAGATCATGGAACAGGCAGTCCTTCCCCGGGAGGAAGAGCAGCTCCGTCTTGCCGAGGTTCAGCTTGAGGTGGTGATCCGACATCCACACTGATATGTCTGCCATACATGCAGAGATGCGATTCGCCACCTGGTTATCAGAAGGGGGAAAGGAGAAGATTAATTGTGTGTCGTCTGCATAGCAATGATAGGAGAGACCATGTGAGGATATGACAGAGCCAAGTGACTTGGTGTATAGAGAGAATAGGAGAGGGCCTAGAACTTAGCCATGGGGGACACCAGTGGTGAGAGCACATGGTGCGGAGACAGATTCTCGCAACGCCACCTGATAGGAGCGACCTGTCAGGTAGGATGCAATCCAAGAGTAAGCCGCGCCGGAGATGCCCAACTCGGAGAGGGTGGAGAGGAGGATCTGATGGTTCACAGTATCAAAGGCAGCAGATAGGTCTAGAAGGATGAGAGCAGAGGAGAGAGAGTTAGCTTTAGCAGTGCGGAGAGCCTCCGTGACACAGAGAAGAGCAGTGTCAGTTGTATGACCAGTCTTGAAACCTGACTGGTTTGGATCAAGAAGGTCATTCTAAAAGAGATAGCAGGAGAGTTGGCTATAGACGGCACACTCAAGAGTTTTGGAGATAAAATAAATAAGGGATACTGGTCTGTAGTTGTTGACATCGGAGGGATCGAGTGTAGGTTTTTTGAGGAGGGGTGCAACTCTCGCTTTCTTGAAGATGGAAGAGACATAGCCAGCGGACAAGGATGAGTTGATGAGCGAGGTGAGGTAAGTGAGAAGGTCTCCGGAAATGGTCTGGAGAAGAGAGGAGGGGATAGGGTCAAGCGGGCAGGTTGTTGGGCGGCCGGCCATCACAAGTCGCAGGATTTCATCTGGAGAGAGAGGGGAGAAAGAAGTCAAAGCATAGGGTAGGGCAGTGTGAGCAGGACCAGCGGTGTCATTTGACTTAATAAATGAGGATCGGATGTCGTCAACCTTCTTTTCAAAATGGTTGACGAAGTCATCCACAGAGAGGGAGGATGGAGGGGGAGGAGGAGGATTCAGCAGGGAGGAGAAGGTGGCAAAGAGCTTCCGGGGTTAGAGGCAGAGGCTTGAAATTTAGAGTGGTAGAAAGTGGCTTTAGCAGCAGAAACGGAGGAAGAAACTGTAGAGAGGAGGGAGTGGAAAGATGACAGGTCCGCAGGGAATCTAGTTTTCCTCCATTTCCGCTCGGCTGCCCTGAGCCCTGTTCTGTGAGCTCGCAATTAATCGTCAAGCCACGGAGCAGGAGGGGAGGACCGAGCCGGCCTGGAGGATAGGGGACATAGAGAGTCAAGATTCAGAGAGGGGGGAGAGGAGGGTTGAGGAGGCAGAATCAGGAGATTGGAGGGAGAAGGATTTAGCAGAGGGAAGAGATGATAGGATGGAAGAGGAGAGAGTAGCGGGAGAGAGAGAGCGAAGGTTGTGACGGCACATTACCATCTGAGTAGGGGCAGAGTGAGTAGTGTTGGAGGAGAGCGAGAGAGAAAAGGATACGAAGTAGTGGTCGGAGACTTGGAGGGGAGTTGCAGTGAGATTAGTAGAAGAACAGCATCTAGTAAAGATGAGGTCAAGCGTATTGCCTGCCTTGTGAGTAGGGGGGGACGGTGTGAGGGTGAGGTCAAAAGAGGAAGGAGGCAGAGAGAAATTAGTCAAAGGCAGACGTAGGGAGATTAAAGTCACCCAGAACTGTGAGGGGTGAGCCATCCTCAGGAAAGGAACTTATCAAGGCGTCAAGCTCATTGATGAACTCTCCAAGGGAACCTGGAAGGTGATAAATGACAAGGATGTTAAGCTTGAATGGGCTAGTGACTGTGACAGCATGGAATTCAAATGAGGAGATAGACAGATGGGTCAGGGGGAAAAGAGAGAATGTCCACTTGGGAGAGATGAGGATTCCTGTGCTACCGCCGCGCTGACCAGAAGCTTTCGGGGTATGCGAGAACACATGATCAGACGAGGAAAGAGCATTAGGAGTAGCAGTGTTTTCTGTGGTAATCCATGTTTCTGTCAGCACCAAGAAGTCGAGGGACTGGAGGGTGGCATAGGCTGAGATGAACTCTGACTTGTTGGCAGCAGAACGGCAGTTCCAGAGGCTACCGGAGACCTGGAACTCCACGTGGGTCATGCAAGCAGGGACCACCAGATTAGAGTGGAAGCAGCCACGCCGTGTGAAGCGTTTGTATGGCCTGTGCGGAGAGGAGAGAACAGGGATAGACAGACACATAGTTGACAGGCTACAGAAAAGGCTACAATAATGCAAAGGAGATCGGAATCAAATTAACAAAGCATCTGGGAAAGCGAGAGAGCGGGGCCTCCCTCATGTTTCACTGAAACACTCAAATATAACTCTCCCAACTTCCACTTTAGATTAATAGACTTTAGGGTCTGTTAGCGATGTTACCAAACAGACTAGTTCTGTCTCTTACCTCTAGTTAGTGTCTGGTCTATTAGCGATGTTACCAAACAGACTAGTTCTGTCTCTTACTTCTAGTTAGCGTCTGGTCTATTAGCAAAAACCAAACAGACTAGTTCTGTCTCTTACCTCTAGTTAGTGTCTGGTCTGTTAGCGATGTTACCAAACAGACTAGTTCTGTCTCTTACCTCTAGTTAGTGTCTGGTCTGTTAGCGATGTTACCAAACAGACTAGTTCTGTCTCTTACCTCTAGTTAGTGTCTGGTCTATTAGCGATGTTACCAAACTGACTAGTTCTGTCTCTTGCCTCATGTTACCCATGTATGTATATGTATGTATAAATATATATATGCGAGAGAGGAAAAAAAACATATGGGGGATTGGAAGTGATGCAGACAATTACATTGATGGAAATACAATACATCTATCTGCAATATTAAAGCTGATCTACCCGCAAAAAAAAAATAATAATATGGAATGCTTGTAATTATACTTCAGTATACCATAGTAACATCTGAAAAAATATCTCATATCACTGAAGCAGCGAACTTTGTGAAGACCAATACTTGTGTCATTCTCAAAACTTTTGACCACGACCGTACAATCATATACTACCGTGCACCGCTAACTAGCTAGCCATTTCACAACGGTTGAACTTACAGAGCTCTGATCCAGGATCAAAACAGAACCGCAGAACTCAAGACATGAGAGTGAAATTGTGTTGTATGAATGTGTCTCATATCAGGGACAACGCTGGATTTGGCCCACTTCCACATAATGATATGGCATATTTCAATCACCAAGATTGAGATAAGGTTCCTACCGGAGCTGTTCTCAAAGCTATAAGTTGGAGCGAGAGGAAGTCATTCTGACGGAGCTAATGACATCAACCTTTTTCTCAGAAATGTCTCCAATTTGAGGAATCTCCAAGTCTCTCTTACAGTGGTTTACTGAAGCTTTTTTTTCATTTGACCAAGTCTTCTCACATGTGCAGGTTCTATTCTCATGCTCTCCTTTAGGTTGTCAGTGCTGCCATGTAAATGGCTCTGTTGCATTCCCAAGTGTGTGATAACAACGGTCTCATTCTTGAGCAAGCTTATTGTGAAATAGACACAAATTACTTATTCGAAATTCGGGACAAACACACGAAAAGTGTTTTTGGTGTTTATTACACTATTTTCATCACAACGCATTTCGTGTTTATTACATTTTTTTTTTCTTCTTCATAACGCATTCATGTACATTACACAAATTCCAATATGTTGTGGCTAACATTAGCTAGGCTAGCTAGGTGGCTAACGTTAGCTAGGCTAGGATTTAAGGTTAGGGTTAAGGGTTAAATATCAGGACGTCTGGGACTGCTCAAAGATGGGATCAGTAGCCCACAGATTGCGTCTCTGACCCGCTCACATTAAACGAGTGACAGTGACGGCCGCGCACCCCGAGTAGGCAACGACATGGGGATTTTGTCTCTGATCTCAAAAACGTGTCTGGGACGGCTAAATTGGGCCAAAAATCGTGTAGTGTACACACGGCTTTAGGGGTTAAGGTTAGTTAACATGCTAGCTAAGTAGTTAAAGGGTTAAGGTTAGTGTTAAGGTTAGGAGTTTGGTTAAAGGGTTAGGGTCAGGGGAAGGGTTTAGTTAACATGCTAATTAGTTGCAAGGTAGCTAAAAGGTAGTAAATAGTTGCTAATTAGCTAAAGAGTTGTCCATGATGAGATTCGAACACGCAACCTTTTCGTTTGCAAACATTCACGTTATAGGCCCGACCAACCTCCCTCCTGTCTTAAGTAAGATACTGTCTTTATCTGTGAATGAAATTCACTGTATACAAAATCGTGTACTGCACACGAAAAAATATATTTTTTTCGTGTGCCTGTCACACATTTTCAATAAGCAATTCGTGTCTATTTCATAATAATCTGTGATACTGGGTTGATACTGTTGCTTTTTTTCACTCAGCTATCAGGAGAGTAAACTACCTATTAGCTTGATTAGCTCCCAATCAGTAGAGGTCAAACAGTTTTTTATACAGTTTTAGTATGGATCAGGATGAAACTTTCAATACACAGATACAACAAGACCTACTGTGACTGAAGAATAGCTAAAACCTTTGTTATGGTACGTTATTCATATTCACATAATGGCAGCCATCTTAAAGCAAACCAGGTTTGTTTGCCTACTCTCTACCCTCAGCCCCAGCCCCACCTAATCTTTCATCCTCGGTGACTGCTCTGCCATAGACACATCAGCAAGAAAGATATCAGTTAATATTATATCTGATTTCATTCCAGTGTGTTGCACATGAAAAGGGGAGCAAACTGATCATTTGTGCCACTGTTTCTGACTTGTGAGATGAATGGCGCCCAGACGCGGCCATTGTGCCGTGAAACGCAAGGATGTAATCATCCTCTCCAAATGCTACAGGATGCGGTTTTATGTTGGGTATTGGACTCGGATGTCTCTTTCATTTTTATCGCCTGTGCCAGAGTTTTAGATTTTCTTTCTCGCGTCAGCGATTCAACACTTTAGATGTGTTTTGTATGAATCCAGCCTGCATATGAAATCAATATGTGCCAACTCTTGATGTTTCATAATGGTCCAGTTCTTCATAGAAGTATATTTGGTATAGTTGATTGCTATGCTTCGCTTAACTTTCATTTAGATTCAACACTGCTGTTTGTCTTTACGAATTATATCTGCCATGGTGCAATAGAATATGGAGATAATTTAGTATTTCTTCATGTCAGTATTCAAAACATGTCTGGCTGCAAAGTGATTTGAATCAAAGTGTGAGTCAAGGGAGCATCAACAACATTTGATCCAAAATGTTATTTTTTTATTGCTTATATGAAAGTCTTTTTTAAGCAATAAATTAACATACATCCTGAATCCTATGTTCCTGGTTTTGGTCTCTGTCATGTGAGTCTGTTACATGCTTGTGGAGAAAAGAGTACCTACATCCTATGTCAAGTTTCCCTTTTTTGTCAATCTAAGATGCATTTCAGATGGTCTAACTTTTTTTCTTGTTGTTCCTATTTTCCCTCAATCTCTCCTTAATTGTTGGCTCCTGTTTCTCAGAGAACTGTTTCCTGGGTATTGATGTCAGAACACTGTTATTGATCCAATGACCTGAGTCTGAGGGAAAAATGTCCTTCAGCCTTTGGACATTTGCTCTCAAAGTCCTTCCATCTGTCATCAACACGTCTCGCTTTAGTAACAAAGCTTGATTACTTTTCAGTGTGCAACTGCACTGAGATGTGGATTGTGAGACATTCTGTGAAATATGCTTCATGACCTATAACTCAGCAGAAATGTATCATTTTTGTTCCATGACAAAACTTCCCCTCGTACTTAGGTTATGAGAGGTATGAACGTGGTACTTTTCTTTTTTTTGTTACTTAAAGTCCAGAATACTGAAAGAGTCTGCTTTTAATCCCCTTACCATGCTATTCAATAGGGACATTACAATGAGCTTGTAAATGGTTTGTAGATACTTTATAGACTCTTTGTCATCTCACTCTCACTCTCTCTCTCTTGTTTTCTCTCTCTTTCTCTCTCTCTCTCTGTTTGTGGACGATGTCTGCTGTGTTTTCTTTTCTGTGCAGTTTTCTCTTCTCTCTGAACACTGCATGTTTTTCACTCATACAGAGTTCAGTTGTATGAAAGCAGTCATACTCAATTATATCACATCAGTTTGTACTCTATCCATACTTTTCTGAAACACAGTTCTGCTGCTTTTTGTTTGAGTTTCAGTTTGTACAAGCATTGGTCGTTGATTTTTCATATAGCTCTCAAACCTTTTGCAACTATGAGAGTGTTTCTCCACTGTTATTATTTCCAAGTCCAAATACTACACACTCACACTACACACACACATGCATGCACACACCCACAAATCTACGGAAACAGCCTGTCATGTAGAAATGGGATTTCACACACAACCACACATGCACACACAATCACCCTACTCGCTGCTGCTACTATTTGTTGTATTATATTTATCCTGCTGCTCTTCACTTTAACTTGATTACGGCTCGATTCAGTCCTATGAAATTTGTAATTGTGTTGTTTTTTACATTGGATAAAAGTAGACTCAGAGCCCAAAAATGGTATATCATACACTACAGTTGAGGAACAATGGGAAGGTAGTTCTGCTTTGAAAGTTGATAAACTTGTAACCTCACTTTTGAGAAAATGTCCCTTGAATGTAATGGTAAACCTACTGGAGTGCTCTTCTTTGTCTACAGCCATTCAGCATCGTTTACACCCTCTTAAGCCTTAGCCCCACCCATCTCTTTAACGATTCAGATGAGGCCATGTACTAAACAACCAAAGATTTCAAGACTAAAGGCTGGTTTACACTACGTCTATCGACAGATGTTGCAGTGACATCATGAACATTAAATTGTCGTCCAAAATCAAACTTGTGGTTGACGTTATGAAAAGGTATAAACACAAAACACTACAGGCTGCATGACATCAGTAGCCTGGTGGTCCAAAATAGCACAACTATTGTATTTTAACATCAATAAACCCACCCGTTTAAACATGAATTTAGTATATGTCAATCTAGCAAATCAGGCAACTAAAAGCAACTTTCTAAACAATGTTTTGGTTAGTTTCTAGCTTGTTAGCTAGCTAGCTAATGTTAAGTTAGCTGGCTAGTCAGTTCACATAATGACCATATCATATAGCTGACGACGACTTCACTTTAGCTCATTTGTCTTCATTTTTACAGGAAAATAAACTCACAATAAGATCATTATTTACAAGTTAATGGTGAGCTAATTACAGAAAATAGCTTACGGTTGTGAGTGTGACGAAATAAAAGCAGGGCATTCTACCGGAGAGTTGTTGTACTTGGACACTGTCTCGTTGGCCTAACGTTATATCCTAATTTGACTTTGGTGCAGGTCATGTTCTTCACATTACCATCTCTGGTAAACACATACTATATCAACTAAAATCAAAGTTTATTTGTCACATGCACAGGATACAGAAGGTGTGGTGAAATGGTTACTTGCATAGTGGAGTATTTTGTTTAGCTAGCTAGCTAAACAATGAACCATAATCCCAACTCATAACGTTACTACCCTGCATGAATCTGCAGGTAGCTCACCAACCATGTTCAGTGTTAGCTAGCTAACGAACATTAGGCTAAAACTAGCAATGCAAGTGGTTCTTAGATACGAATTATACACTGCTCAAAAAAATAAAGGGAACACTTAAACAACACAATGTAACTCCAAGTCAATCACACTTCTGTGAAATCAAACTGTCCACTTAGGAAGCAACACTGATTGACAATACATTTCACATGCTGTTGTGAAAATGGAATAGACAACAGGTGGAAATTATAGGCAATTAGTAAGACACCCCCAATAAAGGACTGGTTTTGCAGATGGTGACCACCGACCATTTCTCAGTTCCTATGCTTCCTGGCTGATGTTTTGGTCACTTTTGAATGCTGGTGGTGCTTTCACTCTAGTGGTAGCATGAGACGGAGTCTACAACCCACACAAGTGGCTCAGGTAGTGCAGCTCATCCAGGATGGCACATCAATGCGAGCTGTGGCAAGAAGGTTTGCTGTGTCTGTCAGCGTAGTGTCCAGAGCATGGAGGCGCTACCAGGAGACAGGCCAGTACATCAGGAGACGTGGAGGAGGCCGTAGGAGGGCAACAACCCAGCAGCAGGACTGCTACCTCCACCTTTGTGCAAGGAGGAGCAGGAGGAGCACTGCCAGAGCCCTGCAAAATGACCTCCAGCAGGCCACAAATGTGCATGTGTCTGCTCAAACGGTCAGAAACAGACTCCATGAGGGTGGTATGAGGGCCCGACGTCCACAGGTGGGGGTTGTGCTTACAGCCCAACACCGTGCAGGACTTTTGGCATTTGCCAGAGAACACCAAGATTGGCAAATTCTCCACTGGCGCCCTGTGCTCTTCACAGAGGAAAGCAGGTTCACACTGAGCACATGTGACAGACGTGACAGAGTCTGGAGACGCCGTGGAGAACGTTCTGCTGCCTGCAACATCCTCCAGCATGACCGGTTTGGCGGTGGGTCAGTCATGGTGTGGGGTGGCATTTCTTTGGGGTGCCGCACAGCCCTCCATGTGCTCGCCAGAGGTAGCCTGACTGCCATTAGGTACCGAGATGAGATCCTCAGACCCCTTGTGAGACCATATGCTGGTGCGGTTGGCCCTGGGTTCCTCCTAATGCAAGACAATGCTAGACCTCATGTGGCTGGAGTGTGTCAGCAGTTCCTGCAAGAGGAAGGCATTGATGCTATGGACCGCCCGTTCCCCAGACCTGAATCCAATTGAGCACACCTGGGACATCATGTCTCGCTCCATCCACCAACGCCACGTTGCACCACAGACTGTCCAGGAGTTGGCGGATACTTTAGTCCAGGTCTGGGAGGAGATCCCTCAGGAGACCATCCGCCACCTCATCAGGAGCATGCCCAGGCATTGTAGGGAGGTCATACAGGCACGTGGAGGCCACACACACTACTGAGCCTCATTTTGACTTGTTTTAAGGACAATACATCAAAGTTGGATCAGCCTGTAGTGTGGTTTTCCACTTTAATTTTGAGGGTGACTCCAAATCCAGACCTCCATGGGTTGATACATTTGATTTTCATTGATAATTTTTGTGTGATTTTGTTGTCAGCACATTCAACTATGTAAAGAAAAAAGTATTTAATAAGATTATTTCATTCATTCAGATCTAGGATGTGTTATTTTAGTGTTCCCTGAATTTTTTTGAGCAGTGTATTACTACACAGATCATAAATGTAATGTTAGCTAGCGAGCCAGCCAGCCAGCCAGCTAGATAACGTTAGCTAGCTAGCTAACAGTACACTTTAACTGGAAATGAAAACAATTTTCTGAAAGAATTAGAAATATACAATATTTGAAAATGTATACATGGATGGACACTTCTCCCTCACTGTCATGGATGCCATGGTTGCCCTTAGTTTGAAGATGTAATGCGGAGACAGGTGTTTTATACAACAGCCTTCTGTGTGTTCTCTTACCTGCCTGACTCTGATTTGGATTACGACTCTTTGCCTGCATTGCCGTCAAACTAAGGGCAACCATGGCTGGGTCAGTCATGGCCAGTTCATACTATAACGGCTCAGGCTAAGACCTAGATGCAGACAGTAGAGTCTCCGAGTTTATTACTGAACAAGGGGCAGGCAAAAGGTAAGTCAAGGCAGGCAAAGAGTCGTAATCCAAATCAGAGTCAGGCAGGTACAGGATGGCAGGCAGGATCAGGGTCAGGACAGGCAGAAAGGTCAGAACTGGGAAGACTAGGAAAAACAAAAACTAGAGCACTGGAAACACGGGAACATGCTGGTAGGACTTGACGGGACAAGACGAACTGGCAACAGACAAACAGAAAAAAAGCAGGTATAAAAACACAGGGGATAATGGGGGGAAATGGGAGACACCTGGTGGGGGGTGGAGACAAGCACAAAGATGTGAAACAGATCAGGGTGTGACAGATATCTTTCAAAAAAGCCACTTTAGAAAGGATTACCTACACATACTGACCGACTCATATTATAGACAGAAGCATCTTGGCATGTCCAGCCCATCCATTATCTCAGCCAATCATGGCTAGCGGGAAGGTTCCAGTCTTTTTCCGTGGCTAAACCAACTAGGCTCGTAATGTAACAATTATATTTGTATTTCCAGACGGCATACAAGTTTGTAATTAAGGCACATGAAAGTTCACATTTTCCAGAAGGCATTTCTACCAAAAAGCAGATTTTGATAAAATAAAAAAATAAAAGTTTATGTTCAAATGCCTCTCCTGTGAAGTAGTGACACACGACATATGCCTAGTTTCCTGAAACAAGTCACAAATGTCATGTTAAGTCTTGTTTCATTTTGGTATTCAAACTATACAAATATAATTGTCTTAAATGTAGAACAATGAAAAGAGCATGAAAAAAATACTTTAGTTGTACTGCCTGTCTTTCAGAGGAACAAAGCAGAGGTACGGACAGCAATCCCACTTCTATGAAGCTCTGTTTTATTTCACATTAACCCTTGGAGACTACAGTATACTGAAAGAACACATTGAATTACCTTCAAATTGTACAAAACTCCCTAATAAACCATCACAAATGAGTTCATTTGACTCGGCTCAAGGCAATGGCAACAAAAACAGGAAGTACAATTTGAAATAGCATGCTTGTGTCTCAATTTAGGATTCTGCCTCATCTCATTCCCCAGTTGTTTTTCTATCTCCCTGTCTGTTAATAATGCTACCTCTCTGACTTTGTTCCCTTACCTCTCTCGCAGTCTGTGGTTTCCTTAACCAGTCTGCCACTCAGACTTGTTGGTGTGTCTGCTGCGGCCCCTTGAGCGTTTCTGCGACATGTGTCCCGATGAGGTGGCTGACCTCTTCATCACCACCCAGAGAGTGGCTGACTAGGTAGAGAAACACTTCCAGGCCTCCTCCCTCACCATCGCCATACAGGTAATACTGCACACAGTGCCGTCTGTAGCCAACATTTACATCATAGGGTCTACATCCATTTGTAATCTTGCTTCTGTCGCTCATTTCTGGTCCATATCAGACAAAAGAAGACTAAAAAGTGAATTACTATTCAAGTTCTACATTATTTAGAATAATGTGAGCCATGTATCCTTGATGTTCTATTGGGTGTGTTAGAGAGAGAGAATTAATAAATAATTAATGATTGAGTGAGTATGTGAATAACCAATTGAATTGAAGTGAGTCACTGTCTGAGTGTGTTAGTGAAAGAAAGTAAAACATCAAAACCACAGAGGCTTAGAGAGTAACAAGACTATATCAATCTCACACTTATTCAGCCTGTAGATCTGCATTGGAATAAGAGGCATTACTCAGGCTAGTTGCATCGAGAGCCAACAGAAGATCCCCACCTGCTGGAACAATACAAGAACAGGTACTCCTTGGACTCCCAGGCAGGGTCTGACAGGCAGGCAGCTTATCATTTCACAGGCTCTGTCATTCTGCATAACCTGTGATATATATGCTAATGTTCAAATGGCACCTAGCTCGCTTGGCAGCCCGACACAGAAAATAATTTCATGTGTTCGAAAAAAGATGGGAATAATCTTTACAGGGATATCATTTTCTTTGACTTGAGGGGTCTAGAGAAGTGATGATGTGAGATTAGTTGTGACAGCTCCGAGGTTAGAGTCCTAAAATTGAGGCACTGTATAAAGCAACGCTCTCCACAGGAGGGCTGCTGTTCGCTGCGTTGTGTGCCACATGAGTGACAAACAAAATCACACAACACCGACCTGAGAAAGGAGATATGTTAAAATGTATAACTTAAACCTTACGTTATAATGCAGAGGTTCATCTGTGATCCTATTTTCACAAAATTAATTTTTGCCATACAGATGTTCCTTTGAGGCCTCTCATAGTCTCCCGAGTGGCGCAGTGGTCTAAGGCACTGCATCGCAGTGCTAGCTGTGCCACTAGAGATCCTGGTTCGAATCCAAACTCTGTCGTAGCCGGCCGTGACCGGGAGACCCATGGGGCAGCACACAATTAGACAGCGTCGTCCAGGGTAGGGGAGGGCATGGCCGGCAGGGATGTAGCTCAGTTGGTAGAGCATGGCTTTGCAACGCCAGGGTTGTGGGTTCGATTCCCACAGGGGGCCAGTATAAAAATGTATGCACTCACTTAACTGTAAGTCGCTCTGGATAAGAGCATCTGCTAAATGACTAAAATGTAATTGCTCTTAGTGATACATTTGTCTCCTCAATTCCCGATGCCTATGGTGGAAAAAGCATTATAACTATGCAGGCTGTATGTGATGAGGTGATTTCAAAGGAGTCAGGCTCAGGAGGGTAAATAACAGGATTTATTCTGAAGCACAAAGTTACGCAGTAATGCGTCAACACACTCCAGTGCGCAAAACAGGCGCACTGGAAATTACAATACAAAATACACGGAGCTCCACCGAGCACACACAAAGACAAGGGGGGCAGAGGGAACACTTATACAGGTACTGATGAGGGGATATGAACCAGGTGTGTGTAATAAACAAGACAAAACCAATGGAATGATGAGATGAGGAGCGGCAGTGGCTAGAAGGCCGGTGACGATGACCGCAAAAGCCTGCCCAAACAAGGAGAGGAGGCAGCTTCGGAGGAAGTCGTGACACTGTAATTTGCTCTAATTTAACTCTATTGTAAATGCATGCATGATGATGCTGTTAACTGAATCTGCCAACTTGCCAAAGAGAAACTATTTCCACACACAGCTTTCATGTGACAGAGAAGACACTAAAGCATGAATACAGCTCAATGCCGAAGGACAGAAACAAAACAAGAAGAAAAACTTTTCAGATTCAAGTGGGGATGAGGAGGTGCTGCCACGGTTCATCTGAAATTAAAATCCTGTTGAATTATTAACACAGGTATTCCTGAATTCCCAAACGTTCCTAATTATCTTTTTCTGTTCCCACGAGGATGGCCCTGAAACCGGACAAACCGTGAAGGTGAGGACTTAATAATGCACTCCCTTTAAATTTATCATGAGGCCTCAGCAACAGTTAAATGCTATTAAATAATCATTGTATTTCATTTACAGGTCCCAAACTCTTGGCATATGTAAATTATTCAGTGATCTAGTTTAAAATGCTTTGTCTATAATCTTTTGGGGGAAGATGGAATGACATTCGCTGACCTGGTGGCTAGGGGGTCTGCCACTCTAAAGGGTGTGAAGGGTGTCGGGGGATCCCACCCTTGCCTCCAGCACTGACAGTAGCCTAGACCTGGGTCTGCCTGACAATAACTTCCCTCACTTGTCCTAATTTTTATGTCTGTAGTGAGATATCGGTCACTTTGAGATTAATTATATGATAGCATCATTGCTTTGTGTTTTATTGGACAAAATATGTGGCAAGCGTGTTGGACAATCATATTTCTGAAGTTTATAATCTGTTATAATACATACTGTATCTCATCTCAAACATTAGAATTGTATACACTGAACAAAAATATAAGCGCAACATGTCAAGTGTTGGTCCCATGTTTCCTGAGCTGAAATAAAAGATCCCAGACATTTTCCATATGCACAAAAAGCTTATTTATCTCAAATGTTGTGCACACATTAGTTTACATCCCTGTTAGTGAGCATTTTCCCTTTGCCAAGATAATCCATCCACCTAACAGGTGTGGCATATCAAGAAGCTGATTAAAGAGCATGATCAATACACAGGTGCACCTTGTGCTGGGGACAATAAAAGGCCACTCTAAAATGTACAGTTTTGTCACACAACGCAATACCACAGATGTCTCATGTTTTGAGGGAGCGTGCAATTGGCATGCCGACTGCAGGAATGCCCACCAGAGCTATTGCCAGATAGTTTAATGTTCATTTCTATACCATAAGCCGCCTCCAACTTCGTTTTAGAGAATTTGGCAGTGCGTCCAACCGGCCTCACAACCGCAGACCACGTGTATGGCGTTGTGTGGGTGAGCGGTTTGCTAATGTCAACGTTGTGAACAGAGTGCTCCATGGTTGCGGTGGGGTTATGGTATGGGCAGGCATAAGCTACGGACAACGAACACAATTGCATTTTATCGATGGCAATTTGAATGCACAGAAATACCGTGATGAGATCCTGAGGCCCATTGTGAGGCCTATTTCTGTAAAGGTATCTGTGACCAACAGATGCATGCATATCTGTATTCCCAGTCATGTGAAATCCATAGATTAGGGCCTAATGCATTTATTTCAATTGACTGATTTCCTCATATGAACTATAACTCAGTAAAATCTTAGAAATTGTTGCATGTTACGTTTATATTTTTTGTTCAGTATTGATTATGAATGCGCACTGCGCTATTCTATACTACAGTGTTTTTAAGTTCAGTAACAAACTGTAGTTCAACAAGTTTTTATCCCCTTCCTTTTATGCAAATTGTGTTATCCCCAAAGCCCACACACTCATTTCATATTGCATATGGAACACGAGCTTAATTATACATTTATGGCATTTGCCATGAGAGCAGTCTTTGGCCTGAACCGTGGAAGAATATTGAAATGTTAATGGTGTAATTTGAGCAGAGGACATTAAAGCTGGAATCTTTAATGGTGAAACTGCCACGACTGTTTGCGATATTACAACAACAAAGAAGTACTGCAAACAACGCACACAGTTTTTTCCCCCTCTGACATCATTGCACGTGTGATAGAACAGCAGCATATGTACAGCTTTTTTTTTTATTAAGTCAATGGGCGTGTGGAAGACTGCATTCCAGTGTGTTTTAACACATAGAGATCAAAGTCAGTCTTTGCAGAATATATAAAAAAAATACTGAAACACTGAATGCTCAAATATACTCTAGTTCGTGTTATGGTTTTGCACAATTAATGCACAAGGGGATAAGGAATTGCTTTATGTGCATAATATGTTGTCATACCATACTTACTACCCCATCATTTTAATATCCTTGAAAAAAATAAGATTTGAATTGACATTAACTTTTATATACTTTGAAATGGCATTAATTGAAACAATGATTATGGCACTATTAGTAAGAAAATGTACAACTCATTTGAATTAGTCTCAGCCTCGTGAATTTGTGTTCTTTTTGTTAAATATTTCCAGTATATTTCATAACACATTAGTGCATACAGTTAGATCATTTGGTCCCACTTTAAATGACGTACAGCTTATAAATGCTTCATAAAGCCTTCATAAACTATACATGTGTTACAAATCATCTATAACTGTATATCATGCTTTATAAAGGGTTCATAAATGTGGCATAACTGTGTGACATAACCACCAATTTAAAATGTGACATAACCCACTATGTCAAATATTTGACCCACCACTTGCATTCGGTCCGATGTAGCAACATTTTTAAATTGTGTTTTTTACATTGGATAAAAGTAGAGACTCCAAGCTAGAACATGGTATATCATACACTGCAGTTGAGGAACAATGAGAAAGTAATTCTGCTTTGAAAGTTGATAAACTTGTAACCCTACCTTTGAGAAAATTGCTTGTGAATGTTTTGGTACACCTACTGGAGACCTCTTCTTTGTCTACACCCATTCAGCATCGTTCACACCCTCTTAAGCCTTAACCCCACCCACCCATTCACAGTGTAGTAAACAGCCAAAGATTTCAAGACTAAAAGTGGTGAAAGTAGTAGCAAAAAGTAGTAGTAAAAATAAACTTTATCTTGGCCTATAGCCTAATCTGACTTCTGGTGCAGGTCATGTTGTTCCTCACATTACCATCTCTGGTAAATACACACCATATCAAATAAAATCTGTTTATTTGTCACATGCACAGGATACAGAAGGTGTAAACGGTACAATTATATGGTTACTTGCATAGTGGAGTCTTTTGTTTAGCTAGCTAAATAATTAACCATAATCCCAACTCAAATTCCGCGTTCAAAACAACGGTCATCCAACTCGGAATTACAACTTGGGGACTCAGGCCACTTTCTAGAGCTCCTACACAGATCATACATGTAACGTTAGCTAGCGAGCCAGCCAGCTAACATTAGCTAGCTAGCTAACAATACACTTTAACTTGCAATGAAAACAACTTTCTGACTAAATTAGAAATGTATAATATCTGAAAATGTAGCTAGACCCTTACCCATATACAGTTGAAGTTGGAAGTTTACATCCACTTAGGTTGGAGTCATTAAAAGTCGTTTTTCAACCACTCCACTAATTTCTTGTTAACAAACTATAGTTTTGGCAAGTCAGTTAGGACATCTACTTTGTGCATGACACAAGTCATTTTTCCAACAATTGTTTACAGACAGATTATTTCACTTATAATTCACTGTATCACAATTCCAGTGGGTCAGAAGTTTACATACACTAAGTTGACTGTGCCTTTAAACAGCTTGGAAAATTCCAGAAAATGATGTCATGGCTTTAGAAGCTTCTGATAGGCTAATTGACATAATTTGAGTCAATTGGAGGTGTACCTGTGGATGTATTTCAAGGCCTACCTTCAAACTCAGTGCCTCTTTGCTTGACATCATTGGAAAATCAAAAGAAATCAGCCAAGGCCTCAGAACAAATATTGTAGATCTCCACAAGTCTGGTTCATCCTTGGGAGCAATTTCCAAACGCCTGAAGGTACCACGTTAATCTGTACAAACAATAGTACGCAAGTATAAACACCATGGGACCACACAGCCTTCATACTGCTCAGGAAGGAGACGCGTTCTGTCTCCTAGAGATGAACGTACTTTGGTGCGAAAAGTGCATATCAATCCCAAAACAACAGCAAAGGACCTTGTGAAGATGCTGGAGGAAACAGGTACAAAAGTATCTATATCCACAGTAAAATAAGTCCTATATCAACATAATCTGAAAGGCCGCTCAGCAAGGAAGAAGCCGCTGCTCCAAAACCGCCATAAAAATGCCAGACTACGGTTTGCAACTGCACATGGGGACAAAGATCGTACTTTTTGGAGAAATGTCCTCTGGTCTGATGAAACAAAATTAGAACTGTTTGGCCATAATGACCATCGTTATGTTTAGAGGAAAATGGGGGTGCTTGCAAGACAAAGAACACCATCCCAACCGTGAAGAACGGGGGTAGCAGCATCATGCTGTGTGGGTGCTTTGCTGCAGGAGGGACTAGTGCACTTCACAAAATAGATGGCATCATGAGGAAGGAAAATTATGTGGATTTATTGAAGCAACATCTCAAGACATCAGTCAAGAAGTTAAAGCTTGGTTGCAAATGGGTCTTCCAAATGGACAATGACCCCAAGCATACTTCCAAAGTTGTGGCAAAATGGCTTAAGGACAACAAAGTCAAGGTATTGGAGTGGCCATCACAAAGCCCTGACCTCAATCCTATAGAAAATGTGTGGGTAGAACTGAAAAAGCGTGTGCGAGCAAGGAGGCCTACAAACCTGACTCAGTTACACCAGCTCTGTCAGCAGGAATGGGCCAAACCCAACTTATTGTGGGAAGCTTGTGGAAGGCTACCTGAAATGTTTGACTCAAGTTAAACAATTTAAAGGCAATGCTACCGAATACTAATTGAGTGTATGTCAACTTCTGACCCACTGGGAATGTGATGAAAGAAATAAAAGCTGAAATAAATCATTCTCTCTACTATTATTCTGACATTTCGCATTCTTAAAATAAAGTGGTGATCCTAACTGACCTAAGACAGGGTATTTTTATTAGGATTAAATGTCAGGAATTGTGAAAAACTGAGTTTAAATGTATTTGGCTAAGGTGTATGTAAACTTCCGACTTCAACTGTATATATACTCTGGACTCAAACATTGCTCGTCCTTATATTTCTATATTTCTTACTTCCATTAATTTTTTTATTTTTTTATTTGTGTGTATTGTTGTGTATTGTTCGATATTACTGCACTGTTGGAGCTAGGAACACAATAATTTCGCTACACCCGCAATAACATCTGCTAAATATGTGTATGCGACCAATAACATTTGATTTAATTTGATTTAGTCCAACATGAGACTACCGCACCAGGTATTCCTCTTCTGTTCCCTTGCTGGAGACCAGGGCTTGATTACAACCTGTTACAATGGTGCCAACGTTTTGTGGCTGATCTTTCAGTGGGGGAGTGGGTGAATGTGTCAAAGCTCTGACTGGGCCCAGCACTGCGCAGTATGGCTAGTTTTTGTTGTGTTCTTGTTTGTTTATTGAGGAATATGTACTGTAACTTGGTTTCAGAAGGAAGACACTTTCAATGTCTTTAGCTTGGGGACTTTCATCAAGGTAAGTGTTTCTTGGTGTAATGTCGACTCCAGGCTATTGCACACACAGCACATATAAGCCTGGGATATCAACCATTCAAAGTTGGCCTTAGTGGGAGTGACCATAGAATTCTATTGGAGTGACCTTACTGAGTAAAGTATTTGTCATAGTCACTACTTAACACAGTCAAAAAGTCATAATTATTGCTAAACCCTGTCCATTTCCACAATTTATCTTCTTAACATTTTATTTTAAACCTAACCCTAAATAATGAATGCCAAGTTTGATGCGTTGGTCCACCAGACCTTCCGCGCATTTGGGCGGAAGTGTCTGGGAACGAGATGAGGTGTAATGTGACTAACATGACATCACTTTAGAGCGTATGCCATCCTTGAGCACAACATGTCACCCTTTATAAAGCACATGTTTATAGTGGGTTATGTCACACTTGACATTGGTGATTATGTCACACAGTTATGCCACATGTATGAACCCTTTATAAAGCATGAGATATGGTTATATATGCTTTGTAACACATTTATGTACTGCTTATGAAGACGTTATGAAGGCTTTATGAAGCCTTTATAAGCTGAATGTCATTTAAAGCGAAACCACCGTCAGATCCACAGCACATTCCCAACCTGCTCTGGCGTCTTCTGCACGCTGAACATTTTAATGGGCATCCAAGGAATCTGCCTGAGAACAAAGGTGCTTACTTGAAGAGGTCTTTGAATAAGTGCAGCATCCTCTTCAAATGGCACCCGGTCCCCAGATAATGCCTCCGCCATTGAAATGTTTAATCACCTAAGAAGAGCATTTAAAGTCAAAAGCCTTTTCATTCTTCTAAAGTGTGTGCTGTTATTTACTGTAAGAGGCCAGTAGTGTTTTTGATCTATCTTTTTAGTCTCCTCAGTGGGTTGTCGAGGCGTGTGTGCAACAAATAGGTCAGTGAGGTTTGTTATCTCTGATACTCTTTATATTCTCGTCACATCGCATCATATGTATAGTCTCAATGAGGCATTGCGGCTCTTGGGATTTCCTATCTAAATAGGGGGTATTTTTGTGGATAATGTTAATTTCTTGTGAACCTGTTTAATGTCAGACAGGCAGATAGGCGTGCTTGGTGGCCCTGCTCAGGTGGGGTGCCTTTAGGAGGGTGGTGGCGGTGGTCCCTCTGTCATAGTGTATTTGGTGTGCCTTTTGAAAGTAAAGGTTAGCTTTCAGAACCGCTCGGACCACTCTTCAACAGTAGGTGAGCCCACGCCTCATAAGCTTTATGCTGTCTGATTGAATGCAGGAACTCATATTGACTGAGCCCTGCATTGTTGAAGTATCTGCTTTATGCACCATCCATGTTATTGCCCTGAAATATCTATTAACCTTAAAACTTGTTCAAACCACTCTGTTTTGTTGTATTCCACCTCAATTGGAAAGATGATATGCTCTATGACTCAGAAGGCCTTCAGCAATAAGAGACAGCCTCCTTTATCACTACTTCTGAAAGTCTGTTGTGCAATGTTTTCTTTTCTAAGTTCTGCTCACAATCAATGCTTAGTTTATATTCAAGTAATCTCCATCAGAAAGCAAATTTAGAGCACTAGAATTCACCATCTCATAATAGATGGTTCCGGAGGCTGTTGATTTCAATTGCTTCTTGTTGTTGTCGCCATCGCTAATGTTGTTTTTTCCCACGCCTTGTCTTCTTCATGCCCATTAGCCTCACGCTGCACGCTAGGAACATCCATCCATCCTCCCTAGCCTAGCCCTCTACTAGCTTCACAGTCTATCTGCTAATGGGACTGCTGAACGCCACAGCATCACCTCACCAACAACACTCCACATTACCTACTTTACCTTCTGCCCTAAGGATGGCCTTTCTTACTTGTCCTTTTGGTGATGTTTCTCTTTTTCGGATTTGAATAACGATGAGATGAGATGTCTGTTCTTGGGCTCAGTGGGCCTGAGTTTTGCTGTTTTGTGTGTTCTTCTAACAGGGTTGGTCAGGGTTTCAAATGTGCCCCTGGGCCAGCTGCCATTTAGCCTGACCAGTTTCTAAATCAACTTTAATATACTCTGCATACTCTTGAATAATAAATGAATGCAAAGTCCTGCAGTCAGGTCATTTTGCAGGCAGATTTGATCTCCTTCCAGAGAATGGCCCCAAAACCAGACTAGTGTGTGTGGAGAGAAGATGGCGGTCATACCACCCCCCAGAGAAACAAAGCTTTGCCATCTGGTTTTCACAAAACCAATTTTTCATTCAGTGATTGTTTGAGATGAAATTGTTTTTGTCTGTCAATACAAGCAAGGTCAAATAGCTATGTATTTTCTGCTATGTTCGATTAGATCCAAACCGAAGGGAAGATTGTCTTTGGGATTAGGTTGTCTTTGGGATTATCATGAAATCACCTGCCTCAAATATTCTCTCAGGCCCATTGTCAGTGAGTGCCATCACAGGGAAACGCAACAGGGAAGCTCTCAACCCTGAACCAAATGCAGTAATAAAGAGAAGTTGTTCTCTTACTGTTCCTTAACCCATTGAAATAATCTACATATTTTATTCAGTAATTTTGAACATGCAGTAAATCTGAGTTAGAGGCCTGCTTGGTCCCTTTATGAGAACAGATTATCTGGTGCACACAGCACACCTGCTACAGTGCTGCACCACCTCCATCTATCAACTGGATTATTGCAATCAGGTGCTCTCGCGCTGGCAATAAAAAATGACTTTTTGATTGAATAGTCTATGAAGGCAAATGCACTTTTATCAGCTCTGTGTCTGGAGTCTCACAAAGACAGAAGACAAATCTTTGTACTTGAATGATGGAGATGAGTTTAATTTTATCTTATGGAAAATGTAGAGGTGATTATAGTAATTCATCATGTGGATGGCTCTGTTTGGTGCATGTTTGTTGCCGTGTGACCTTTTATACCTTTTAGACCTTTTATACCACCGTCTACTTAATGTTTTTTTAAAAAGTAGACTGTGGTATAAAAGGTCTCTGTGCTGGTTTGATGGCACAGTCATTGTTTATTAAAAAGCCTGATGAACTGGGGAGGTTGATTCTCATTATTTGATTGACAGTTGCAGAGGTCCTGTTTTTGCTAAATTGCTATATTCCTATCCGTCATTAGCATTCTGTACTGGCAGCACATGATGAGATAACCTAAGGACTTGACCAATGACCCTGACCATTTTAAAACAGATCTCTGCCACATGCTTCTGGGTTAATTAGGGCTTCAGGTGACCCAAAACTGAATGGCAGATTGCAAGTATTTAACAATGCAGTACAGTAGGTGTTGAGTATCTTTCAACACACCCACAATGAATGTTAGTATGGTACCTCACAAAGTAGGACCTCACTCTAAAGAGTGGGTGTTGAAATGAAGAACATATTAGTCTGTAGGTAATGTCTATAGCTAATGAGTGTACAACATGGTACCTTGCATTGACTACCGGTAAGTAAATATTGCCATGGTTCAGTAAAGACTAAGTAGTTGTAGTAGAACACTGAGGTTATGCTGTGTCTTGGGGCTGGTGATTAACCTTCATGTTACAGTCACAACACATCACATTCATGGTGAGCCATAGTCACACACACCACCTTTACACGGGGCTCCTAGCAGAGGCATGACAATGGATTTTGCAAACATAATGGGTTATTCAAATGTAAGCATTAGACTCATTAAACATTCTTCATGGTGGCACGCTTTAGTATGTATGAGCCCTTTATAGAGAGAGAAATTGAGAGCATATGCATCAAAGCAGTGTGGAAGATAAAAAGCAAAGTGGACCAATCTAACACAAAGCAAGATTAATCTAAATTGCTGGCTGTTGTTTTTTTTTTTTGCGAAAAGAGGTTTGGCGCTGGAAGTAAGGAATGGTGGGCAGATATTCCTCTCTTCTTCTAATTAGTAGCTCCTGCTTGGAGGAACGGTGGCTCCTGCTCCCCCTGCCTTAATGGGAACACAGCTGTTTGTGACAAAATAAATTTGTCTGCCTGTCTGACTAGATTTTACCTCAACAATATAAATCGCTCTGTAGCCATCTGTTTCAATTATGTTTAGATAAACTTTACACACCTCTTATTTTCAATGGCAATCTGTATCCAGGCTAGAATATAGCACAGGAAAACTAACACACAGCTCTGTATGAAGGACGTTCTAAATGAGTAGGACTGTGCTGTGTGTGAGTTCTTTGAACAGGGTATGGTGACCAATTATGGATGGAAAATAAAGCATAAGGAAGTAGCCATCCAGAGACTGATTGGGGACGTTGGAGGGGATGACATTGAACTTTGACCCCAGCATCTGCATGAATTTAATCAGGGAACCAATGAGACACAACAGATGTAAGTGGGATTGTGACTGATGCCAAGGACACGTAGCAGTCTTAATTTAATTTTTATTGATTTCTTTAGGGGGTAGATCAGCTTTAATATTGCAGATAGATTGTAGCTTCCATCAATGTAATTGTCTGTATCATTTCCAATACCCCATATATTTTTTGGTAAATATCTATCTATCTATCTATCTATCTATCTATCTATCTATCTATCTATCTATCTATCTATCTATCTATCTATCTATCTATCTATCTATCTATCTATCTATCTATCTATCTATCTATCTATCTATCTATCTATCTATACAGAATCTCACAAAAGTGAGTACACCCCTCACATTTTTGTTAATATTTGAGTATATCTTTTCATGTGACAACACTGAAGAAATGACACTTTGCTACAATGTAAAGTAGTGAGTGTACAGCTTGTATAACAGTGTAAATTTGCTGTCCCCTCAAAATAACTCAACACACAGCCATTACAGTTTTTCTCAGTCGCTTTGGTGCATTTCTTAGATCAAAAGTGCAATTCTTGATACTACTTGTACAAATTCCAAATCATCTAGTCACTTGTGCACATCATTAAAGCAATTTCTTATTCCTTTGAACAAATTGCAATTGCTTTTGTACATATTGCAATTGATAATGTACAAGTGTCAGCTTTTTTCCACATTTTCAATTGCTCATGTCATGTTGATCAAAATATAGTAGATGGTTCTCTGTTGAATAGTCTTACCCCTCAAAACATCTAGGCATTAGTTCCTTGCATAAGCCATTACATGCAAAATTGTTGAACTATTTGTCATAAACTGTCAAGCATAGTTTTACACATTTCTATTAGACCTTTTGTACAAAAACGTAAATTGCTGAATCGTGCAGGTGAAATTAACCCTCACTCATGAAGGAATGTAAAGTGTTAGTTCAACCAACAATCAACCAGTTGTCTAAATTGCTCAAAGGTGCATCTCATGAAGAATCAATTGGCAAGCATATATAGACAGACCACAACACAGAGTTGCAATTTTCCAATAATGGATGGACCAGGAAACGAACAGGGTCAACAGCCAAGAGGAGGAAGAAGAGGAGCAAGGATGCGTGGTGGAAGGCAAAACAGAGGAAGAGGCAGAAGAGGACATAGGCGCATATCTGATGACATAAGGGCCACTATTGTAGACCATGTTGTCAATCATGGCCTTACAATGGCTGAGGCGGGTCGAAGGGTGCAGCCGAATATTGGGAGATCAACCGTGTCCTCAATAGTACAAACGTTTCGAAGAGAGAACAGGTATGTCCACCAATGTACAGTGCACTGTTACTGTATATAAGCAGTATACTGTATACTTCCTACAATGCTTCATATTACAGTAGTCCACTTGTATTTCACAGCATACAGAAATATACTCTATACAGATACATACTGCACCTTACATGCACCCACCTGTATGTTTTACAGTAAAATGTGTGTTCGCATAGTTTTTGTCTATGTGAAAGTGTGCGATGCATCACTGCATTTTTCCACACATAGGACTGCAAGATTACCTCAAACCGGTGGCAGAGGACGCCTTTTCACACCTCAACAGGAGGAGGCTATTTGCACCATGGTCCGAGCAAACAATGCCATGAGACTCAGGGAAATACAAAGGACCATTATAGAAGACAACGATGTCTTTGAAAACATCCATACGGTTAGCATCTCAACCATCGACAGGGTGCTGCATAGAAACCAGATGAGTATGAAACAGCTGTACCGTGTACCATTCCAAAGGAATGAGGACAGAGTTAAGGAGCTACGGTACCAGTATGTACAGGTAAAACATATATCTATGTAACTACTTTACAGCAACATTTTATAGTGTTACATAGTACAGTAAGCATAAACTGCACACATTTCCATTGCTGTGGAAGGAACATGCAATATATGTACATTTTATGTCACTCTTCCTTACCAAAACAAATTCAACTGTGTGTTCTGGGATATAGCGTATAATGGAGTTGGAATCAAGTGAACCCTCTCACAACTTTGTATACGTGGATGAGGCTGGCTTCAACCTGACCAAATGCAGAAGGCGGGGTCGGAATATCATCGGTCACAGAGCTACTGTGGATTTGCCAGGCCAACGGGGAGGAAATATCACCATGTGTGCTGCTATTTCGGAGCATGGTGTCCTAACCCATATCCCCCTTTTAGGGCCATACAACACCCAGCATCTACTCAACTTTTTAGAGACTCTCTACAGGGCTCTCATCCCTGATGATGAGAGGGGTCTGTTTAGAGAGGATTTGCCAAAGTATGTGGTCATTTGTGATAATGTGAGTTTCCATCGATCAAACATCATAAGGCAATGGTTTGTGACCCACCCGAGGATGCTCATAGAATTCCTCCCACCTTATTCACCATTCCTTAACCCAATTGAGGAGTTCTTTTCAGCATGGAGGTGGAAGGTGTACGATCGTCAGCCAAACACACAGATGACCCTGCTGGCTGCAATGGATGCAGCATGTGAGGACACCACAGTAGACGCCTGCAGAGGATGGATAAGGCATTCCAAAAGATTCTTTCCACGTTGCATTGGAAGGGAAAATATCCGGTGTGATGTGGATGAGAATATGTGGGCTGACAGACAGGAACGTCTGGATGTGTAGAGACAGCACTAGAACAGTGCTGTGGGCAAAGTTGTGCCTTAGGGGTGGTTTCCTGTGTTTCTTTCTAATTTAGTTTTTTTTCCTTTGTGCCCCTTGGGTTGTCCAGTCTCTTTCAATCAATAACCCACATACAGTAATATGTAAATAGTACTGTTGAAATTGATATATGCCATAGAAGTGCAGCCTTGTGCATTTTCAATACAGTAACTGTCATCCAAACTGTAGCCTAAGTTTACATCAGGTAATACTGTCAAAGTACACAGTTCCATTGACAACATGCCTAAACATTTTGACAACCTTGTTCGTGAACAATGACTCAATTACTTATCATTCTGATGACACTGACATGATCATTGGCATGAATATTTACTTTTGAGAGATGTACTAAGGATTTGTAGTGACTGACTAGCTTTAGAAACATATCTATTGTATATTGCAGTTTGTACAAATTGTTCTGAGAAATGCACTTATTATTTTGCACATGTTAGGGCTGATGTGAAAAATGCACCAAAGCGACTGAGAAAAACTGTAATGTCTAAACCGCTGGCAACAAAAGTGAGTACACCCCTAAGTGAAAATGTCCAAATTTGTACCTCTCAGGAAAACAAGCAAAATATACAATGACCGACAAAGACAAACGACCGAGGGAGATCATATACAGTGATAGGGTGGGGATTGGAACTAGTTGTGTGTAATGATGATGAGACAAGTCCGGGGTTGATGAGTGAAGGGCATTTGCCAGCAGCAGGTTCGGCAGCAGCTAGAAGGCTAGCGCCGCCGAACGCCTGAGCTGGACAGGAGGATGAGACAAAGCAAAGGCTTGTGTGACACCAACTCATCCCAAACCATCTCAATTGGGTTGAGGTCGGGGGATTGTGGAGGCCAGGTCATCCGATGCAGCACTCCATCACTCTCCTGCTTGGTAAAATAGCCCTTACACAGCCTGGAGGTGTGTTGGGTCATTGTCCTGTTGAAAAACAAATGATAGTCCCAAAAATCTCAAATTTGGACTCATCAGACCAAAAGACAGATTTCCACAGGTCTAATGTCCTTTGCTCGTGTTTATTGGCCCAAGCAAGTCTCTTCTTCTCATTGGTGACCTTTAGTAGTGGTTTCTTTGCAGCAATTCGACCATGAAGGCCTGATTCACGCAGTCTCCTCTGAACAGTTGATGTTGAGATGTGCCTGTTACTTGAACTCTGTAAGCATTTATTTGGGCTGCAATCTGAGGTGCAGTTAACTCTAATGAATTTATCCTCTGCAGCAGAGGTAGCTCTGGGTCTTCCTTTCCTGTGGTGGTCCTCATCAGAGCCAGTTTCATCATAGCGCTTGATGGTTTTTGCGACTGCACTTGAAGAAACTTCTTGAAATTTTCCGGATTGACTGACCTTCATGTCTTAAAGTAATGATGGACTTTCGTTTCTCTTTGCTTATTTGAGCTGTTCTTGCCATAATATGGACTTGGTCTATTACCAAATAGGGCTATCTTCTGTATACCACCCCTACCTTGTCACAACACAACTGATTGGCTCAAAGGCATTAAGAAGGAATGAAATTTGAAATTGCACAAATTAATTTTTAACAAGGCACACCTGTTAATTGAAATGCATTCCATACCTCATGAACCTGGTTGAGAAAATGCCAAGAGTGTGCAAAGCTGTCTTCAAGGCAAAGGGTGGCTACTTTGAAGAATCTCAAATATAAAATACAGTGAGGGAAAAAAGTATTTGATCCCCTGCTGATTTTGTACATTTGCCCACTGACAAAGAAATGATCAGTCTATAATTTTAATGGTAGGTTTATTTGAACAGTGAGAGACAGAATAACAATAAAAAAATCCAGAAAAACGCATGTCAAAAATGTTATGAATTGATTAGCATTTTAATGAGGGAAATAAGTATTTGACCCCCTCAATCAGAAAGATTTCTGGCTCCCAGGTGTCTTTTATACAGGTAATGAGCTGAGATTAGGAGCACACTCTTAAAGGGAGTGCTCCTAATCTCAGCTTGTTACCTGTATAAAAGACACCTGTCCACAGAAGCAATCAATCAATCAGATTCCAAACTCTCCACCATGGCCAAGAGCAAAGAGCTCTCCAAGGATATCAGGGACAAGATTGTAGACCTACACAAGGCTGGAATGGGCTACAAGACCATCGCCAGGCAGCTTGGTGAGAAGGTGATCTTGTCAATGATCTCAAGGCAGCTGGGACCATTGTCACCAAGAACACAATTGGTAACACACTATGCCGTAAAGGACTGAAATCCTGCAGCGCCCGCAAGGTCCCCCTGCTCAAGAAAGCACATATACAGGCCCGTTTCAAGTTTGCCAATGAACATCTGAATGATTCAGAGGAGAACTGGGTGAAAGTGTTGTGGTCAGATGAGACCAAAATGGAGCTCTTTGGCATCAACTCAACTCGCCGTGTTTGGAGGAGGAGGAATGCTGCCTATGACCCCAATAACACCATCCCCACCATCAAACATGGAGGTGGAAACATTATGCTTTGGGGGTGTTTTTCTGCTAAGGGGACAGGACAACTTCACCGCATCAAAGGGACGATGGACGGGGCCATGTACCGTCAAAACACACGGCCAAGGCAACAAAGGAGTGGCTCAAGAAGAAGCACATTAAGGTCCTGGTGTGGCCTAGCCAGTCTCCAGACCTTAATCTCATAGAAAATCTGTGGAGGGAGCTGAAGGTTCGAGTTGCCAAACATCAGCCTCGAAACCTTAATGACTTGGAGAAGATCTGCAATGAGGAGTGGGACAAAATCCCTCCTGAGATGTGTGCAAACCTGGTGGCCAACTACACGAAACGTCTGACCTCTGTGCTTGCCAACAAGGGTTTTGCCACCAAGTACTAAGTCATGTTTTGCAGAGGGGTCAAATACTTATTTCCCTCATTAAAATGCAAATCAATTCATAACATTTTTGACATGCGTTTTTCTGGATTATTTTGTTGTTATTCTGTCTCTCACTGTTCAAATATACCTACCATTAAAATTATAGACTGATCATGTCTTTGTCAGTGGGCAAACGTACAAAATTAGCAGGGGATCAAATACTTTTTTCCCTCACTGTATATTTTGATTTGTTTAACACTTTTGTGGTTACTACATGGATTCCATATGTGTTATTTCATAGTTTTGATGTCTTCACTATTATTCTACTATGTAGAAAATAGTAAAA